>NC_140464.1:8388092-8703092 GCF_051167445.1 Perissodus microlepis | reverse complement strand
CTCAAAATAAACAGCTTTATTGCAGGTTGCAGACTGAACAGAAGACTAACTATACTGGGGGGAAATAAACTAACAGGTAGGCAAAACAGGTAATGGAACACACAGCAGAATCTGAGGGTGAGCAGACGTTAAGATGCGACAGAAAGCAAAGGAAAACACAGGGCTTATATACACTAATCAGGGAATGGGAAACAGGAGGGAGACACAGCTGGATTAGACTAACGAGAAAGGAGAGAAGTAGAGCTGAACACTCTGACATCAGACTGGGACTATCAAAATAAAACAGGAAACACGAAACAAATCACAAAGATGCAGACTTGACAATGAGAGGCAGACTGAAAGAATATAACACATGGAACCCAGGGACGACAGAGACTTAAAGAAGAATTAACATCAAACTAAACTCATGACCAGAACCAAACTGAAACCTAGAATAATAATAAGCAAAACAGCACATCTCAAGAATCGGAACATAAATCATAATCTAGAAAAACACCAAAATATAAGAAACAGAAAATGCTGGGTCAAAATGACCCAGAACCGTGACATGACCTGTGTTTTTTAGTTTTGTTTTGTTTTTTCCATGATTCCTTTCTTGAGTCTTTCCAGTGTCATACTCTTCTTTTGGTTGTCAAAAAATGTGTGATCTCTGGGGTTATTGCTATCGAAGAAACAGGGGACCTAACATCCAACTTTCTTTTAATAAGACAGAATACTATAGCAATCTACATCGATGTGTGATTATAATTAATTATGCATAATTGTAATAATATGTAATTGCAGGTAGGTATAAATCTAAACAAAATAATGAGAGAGAAGAGAGAATGTTAAGCACTACCAACTTGTAATAACTCTAACCAATAACTGAAATAACTTTGGTTTTGACAAGTGCTCTATAAAAATGTTACAAAACCACCACAGGAGAAACAGAATAAAACAAAGATTAAACAAAAAGAAAACAACAACCACTGAACAAACACTAATATTAGAGTGAAATTCTAGGGACGTTTGTTCATCAGATTAAAACTCAAAGCAGAAAAAAGCAAAACTTCTTATAAAAAATATGTTTTAAGGTAAGACTTGAAGTGGCTGAATCTGCCGAACTGATTTTCTCGGGCAGATCATTCCAGAGCCTCAGGCCTCTGAGTGCAAACGCCCTGTCACCTTTAGTTTTCAGTCAACCCCTGGAGCAGACAAAAGACCTCTGCTAGAGGATCTTAAGGTGCGTGCTGGTGCATATGATACAATGAGATCAGATGCAGCTTAAAGCCACAAAGGGTCGTAGAAGTAATGAGTAAAATCTTAAAATCAATTCTAAAACATGAGAAATATAAAAATGGCAAAATGAGAATGATATCGCTTCGCTCTGTTTAAAAGTCTGATAACTGATTTATACACAGCCTGCATTGTTCATGAGAAGGACTCATTGTGGGTTCCTGCCTCTGGCTAACACACCTGCGGGAATCAGCCACCTGTTCTAGATGAGCTCATCAGCAGGGCAGTATTTAAGGTGGTGGCTGGGGCTGATTCTTTGCTGGATTGTTGAACTATGCTGTTAGTAAAGCCTCAGCTCTCTTGTCTAGTCTGGTTCCCTTGTCTTTTTTCCCTTGTCAATAATCTCATTGTTCTTCCTCTCATGTAGAGACCTTCCCTGAATTGGAGTATTTGGAGAAACTGCCTGAGCTGAGTGAGTGAGAAGACTTGGATTGTTTGGACGCTCCTTTTCCTGGATCCCTATTCCCCCCATCACGACCTGTATATGTCACCCGGGTGTTTTTTTTTTTGTTTTTTTTTTTACTGTAAATAAATGAACTTTAACTCTCTGAATCCTGCCATTGAGTCCACTCTGCCTGGTGCTCTTGACATATTCTGCTCAAAATTTACCAGGCAATAAACCAGGCATCAAGATTTTTTTTTGCTACAGGTTTAAAAGGACTGACAGCAGAATCCGTTCAGCAGTGAGATTCGACCCAATGAGAAGATTTTCAGTTTTGTCTGAATTCAGGTGGAGGAAATTATTTGATATCCAGTGTGAAACTTTGCAAAGGCAGCTATTACGAGAATTTAACATACCAGGGTATACGTTAGTCTATATGTCATCAGCATAAAACTGAAAACATGCACTGATCATCTCAAATACAGATTGCTAACTTGCAAATAGTTTTTATGGTTCTGTCATTTTAATAGCGAGAGATATCAACCAAAAGCCCATTTAAAAACGCTTTATATAAACATTATAAATTGATTTGCATATCACTGAATGAAATACATATTTTATCCCCAAGCAAAATATTTTTTGTATTTGGTCACCAGGTTTGCACACATCTCAGGAGGGATTCTGGCCCATTCCTCTTCACAGAAACTCTCAATCCTTTAGGGTTCTTGGCTGATGCTTGGTTACTCAATGATTCAGCTCCTTCTACAGATTTTCTATAGGATTGGGGTCTGGAGCCTCTTCATATGTGTCTTCTTTTAAGACATCAGCAATTAGCTTAAAGAAGCAATTAGACCATAATAAGGTTCATTTTACACACTACTTTTTCATTAACTTGACCGTTGTAATGATGTGGTCAGTGGTCAGTGTTGTCTTTAGGTGAGTGGCAGGCATGAATGGTCACTTGCTGTAATAGCAAGTTGGTCTGTAGTGGGTGGTTCTTGTAGTCTTGTTGGGTAAACATCTGAAGACAAGACCCATATGTAGTTTATAGCAGTAACACAGACTGACATGATATTGAAAAATAAGTGAGACAAGAAAAATAAAAACGTAAACTGGTCACTTGTCATTGATTTTAATGCCTCAAAAATTGATTGTCATTATCTCAAATTACTGTTGTTAGTTTTGATTTCTTCTTAGTTGTTGTTGTTGTTGTTGTTGTTGTTGTTTTATTTGCACGGCCATGATATCAAGTAAAAGTAAACTTTTACCCATGACAGAATTATCATGGGGACTTAAACTAGCCTATGTATATAGTGCCAAATCACTACATCACTAATTTATATTGTAAGTTATAAACCCAACAACATTATAGATAGATACCTAATTTTCAATGATCTCTTACAAGGAAGCACTTCGCAACAGTGGTGGAAGAAATTTTCTTTAAGAACTGAAAAACCTCCAGCAGAACCAGGCTCATGGGAGCGGCTGTCTATGGTGACCAACTGGAGTGAAGAGAAAACAAAAAGAGAAAAAAAGCATAGAGAAACAACAAAGGCAAACCTACAGGAAATAGATGTTAATGATATGCCAAAGAAGCACATAAAAACATGGAGAGTGGAAGAGAGAGTAGGGGAGCAGTGCTCATTGCATCACTGGTTTGGTAGTGGCCCAAGCCTGTATAGAATAACTAAGGCATAGTTCAGGGTCACCTGATCCTGCTCTTACTGCACCACTAACCATGCCACATTCAGAGTCAAAGCAGTTTTTAATACATAAATTAAAAAAGAAAAAACCTACAGTAAGGCAGAGACAGTAATGACAGTCTCAAAATGTGAGCTGTCTCTACACACACACACACACAATGTATTTAAGGTGAATGTGCCCATCATCACTCACTGATTTTAGGGTTTTGGAAGCATTAGAGCAAGACATAACCGTAATTAGGTAAAAGGGGTAATAATAAGTTATCAGCTAAAGGGCTTTTATTGTAACATACTCTAAACATATTTCTAAATGTGCAGCTGATTGATTTGTCTTAGGAACAGGCTGTAAAGTGTCCATTTCAGATACAGTGCAGTTTTTGGCACTTCCATGTTGGCCCGATGCCACAGAGAAGCCTGGTAGCTAGAGTCTACCTCCCACTTAACAACTGAAAACTACAGGAACCACAAGTAGGTCTGTACTAATAGATTATATGGTGAATTGTTTAAAAAAATAAACATGTTCGGAAAACTGTCATAACCAGAGGGCATCTGGAATTCAGGCTGACTTTTTAATCTGAACCCTGCTGAAGTTCTAAAGTTCAAACCGAGTATCAGAATGGAGAAGAAAGGTGGTCTGAATGTGACATGGTTGGTTGTTCGAGATGTTCTGAGTATTTAAGAAGTTGCTGATCTACTGGGATATACCTGCACAACTATGTCCAGGGTGAGTGCTGGTTCTTTAAGTGAAAATGCTGTTGAAGTTAGAAGAGAGTTTTGAGGATAGGACAGGAAGGCAACAGTAACTCAAATAACCACTAGTTACAAGTAATGCAGAAGCGCATCTCTGAATTCAAAACAGTTTGCTTGAAGCATATGTGCTAAATCAGCAAAAGGCCACACTTTGCTCCACGTCTGTCAGCTAAAAACACAAAAACAATGTTGCCTGATCTGGGACTTGATTTCTGCTGCAACATTCAGATGGTAGGGTCAAAACTGGTACAAACAAGACAAAAAAATTGAACCATCTTCTCTTGTGTCCCGCATAGCATTACTGCTTTGTGCAATGGTGTGAGGGGATACTTTCTTAGGTGTTTTCTTGCTAGGAACAGCAAAGATACTGCACAAACTTTATCCTTCAAACTTGGACCCTCAAGTTCAAAGTCTCTGGAAGAGGACCCAAGTTTGAAGGTTGAAAGACTTGCCATATGGCAAGTGTGTGTGTGTGTGAGAGTGTGTGTGTGAGAGAGAGAGAGATTATCATTATTCATTACCACTTATGTAATCTGTATTTCTTTTCTTTTTAAAAAAAAAATCATTGGAGTAATTTCTTTCTGAAATGTTTTTCATTCCACGTTACTGCTGAGAATCATCACCATGATGGTTGTGATGCAAGTGGAAGTGACACAGGGCAGACAGTTAGGCAGCCTGTGTGAAAGAACGAGAATATGCCAAAAACTGAGAGTGAAAGTGGGAAGCAGAGCCAAGGAATAGAAAGATGGGCAGATGAAATTACACCTGCAGGTCTGTTAGCTTTAGAAGCCAGAGTCTAACAGTGTGATGTCCCATAACATACCCCAAGGGTCCATGAGGAATAAAGAGTGAGTAAACCTTACATATCAAAGTTTCTTTTCTCACACACTTCTGTTATTGCTCCTGTGCCTCTCCTTGACAGCCCAGTGATTCATTTCCTCCAGCCTGAAAGATGGGAAATGAATAGAAAGCTTGGATATTGTCAGGTGCTAAATGGAAAAGCAGTTGCTCTGGAGACACAATACAGGTGCAGGTAAGAATGGCGAGTTCAGTTTAAAATGCCACTCAGTCCCAGGAAACGGCACACAGCACCACCTGTCTAACATGGCTCAACAAAAAAGGAGGGGTGCTTGATTGGATGTAAAACATTCAGAAATCAGCATTCTTTATGTTTGAGTAGATTTTCATCTCTTTGCTGTCAAGCTGCAGGACCTTCTCATTTTATTTACCTGCACCATGGAGTGAAAGAAGCTTTTGCACATTTGCATTTAATAAGAAAAAGGACACAGCTGACCTTAGATTTTAACCATTTTTTAATAAAAAACAAAAAACAAACAAAAAGCAAACTAGGCCACATCAAATGACAGCGCTGCCTGCAAGATAACACTAGAGATATTGAGTGCAAGTGGGTTGAGTATAACACCACTGTAAGAGTTGCACCTAACACCTGCTTAGACATGCTTAGTGCTGAGCAGAAAACACACATACTTGCTAACATGCTCACTCTGTGTAATCTTACTCTAATGGGAATAAGTTTTATATGAACAAGGTATAAAACTAATACACACATATAGGTTAACAAAGCAGTATGGGATTTTTGGGGGGGTTGTTTTTTAGCATGGTCACTGGTACATGACTTACAGATGGAGAGTCTCCATGATTTAGGTGGTCTTGAAACACTTCCTATTAAATAATCAGTACAAAAGTAACACTAAAACGCTGAATAAAATAAGCAAATAATAAAATTCACAAGATACAAAAACTGTTGAAAAGCAGTTTTTGGCATATTCCATATACCTAACAGTGTTATTACGTCATCATGTTTGTGACAGTGATGTTTTTAAACTGAGAAATAATCACGACTTTTGGATAGTGGTGTCAGATGTTAGAACACTTATATATGTTGTTGTTACATTTTGACCATTTGTTTATGAAATCGGTGCTTTTTACTAAATTGTTCAGTCTTGATGAAATTGAACAATTTAGTCACACTGATGATTACATTTAAAGAAATCTTAGATGTGGTGATTTGTTTGATTATGGATCACCTCTCTTCACCTCTGTTCAATAGAATATTCTCAATTTTAAATGTGACTCTAGGTCGTAAGGTTTCCATACTTTCAGGATATTGGGCTAAACTTGAAGTGGCTGCAGCTTGTGATATGTCCAAGTAGGCTACAATATATGCAAGATAACACGGTTTAACATATCACATAGAACTTAGAAGTATGGGCTACTTGTTGGAATAATAGATTTCATGGGACTGAAATGTCTCCATACATTTTTATTAGGTTAGCATGAGGCCAAACAGCAGTAAGATAACAATAATAAACCCTGACAGGCATGAAGCCACCAGGGTACTTTTTAGAGTCTGAACCGGGTGCAGCTCTACAAGTTGTGGTTTTGGACTGGGTGGATGATGCTGTTTGTGTTCAGCTGGTTCAGCACGGTCTGTGACCTTCTCTCCACATGTGTGCTCTGTGGGGCCTCGCTCCTTGTTTGTGATGGTATTGGTCCTGCTGGGAAATTCTGCTCAGCATGGCTGTGCCTGAGGTGGCTCCCTACTGGGATGTGGACTCTTCCAGATGTGAGGGAGTGAAAATAATGTTTGTTAGGCTAAAACAACTCTCCTTTTCTCTTTTTAGTTGAGTACTAAAAAAAAAAATTGTCAGTTAGTTTAAAAACTGCACCGTTTTCACCCCATTAAGTAATAATAAATTGAAATGATGACCACTGGGATGACATCTGATGCAGTGTGTTTCTAAATAGGGGAGGACAATCCATCCATCCATGTCTTATCTGCCCAGATCTCCATCTACCCAGCCACTCTCCCAGTAGGATATGCCTAAAACGCACCTAGGAGGCATCCTGGATAGATACCTGAACCACCTTAACTGGCTCCTTTCAATGTGGAGGAGTTACAGCTCTACTTGAAGCCTCTCCTGATATGGTCCCTTGTGTACTCCAGATGTGGCACCTGCCCTTCTCTCTGTTCTCTTCTTGGTCCACCTCTCCCTCTCTCTTGATCTTTGTTGTGTCTGTGGGTGTGCCTGTTGTATTTAACCGCACTCCCTCACTGATTGCCAGGTCATTAAACCACTTTATGTGGTGGCTCTATTAGAATCTTACTGTAAATGTTTGACTCCCATCATGTTTTAAACATGGCCTGGAGTTGAGGGTCCCTCCTGTGACCGTGCCCTGACTGCTTCCCAATCTGGAGCAACATGGCTCCTGGGATCACTTGGTCACACTCAGTCACACAAACTCCGTAGCCATAATAAAGTAGCGATTCGTGGAGGGGTAGGACAGGATGATAGACTTCATATAAAGTCAATCATCCTTTTATGTTCTTTTAAGAAATATTATAGACAGAGTAAAGATGTGGGGCATTTTGACATTAGCATCTACATTCATCATTCATTGAGTTTGCCCCTGTGGGAAACTGCCAATATCTTATGGTTGCCAGTGCAGCTGGCATGTGTCCAGGATGAGACTTCCTGTTCTGTTCAGTGGCTATTGTTTATAAATGGAGATAAAAGAAAGAAAAAGAAAGCTAATAAAATGCTAACTTGCCACCAGACAATGGCCAACAATGTGCTTTCCAAACTGAATTTTTAGTTACATGGTGTAAAAACAAAAAAGAGAGACTGCTCAAATGTGGCCGGCCACTAGCACTCTACTGAATAGAAATGGTGTCCAAAAAAGCTTCTCATACAAAATCTTGTATCTTTTGCATACACAATCAAAGTCATATTTAAATGAAAATATATCTTATAGAGATTGAGGTCCAGGGGGATTGAATAGACTTCTTAAGCGACACACTGGATATGAGTCAGTATTACACACTATATGAAGAAAAGCATCAGGCTGTCCAAACATTACCCACACAGGTGCTACTCAACAATAAAAATCCATGCCACGAAACTCCCGGTGCACAGTTTTCATGCTGATGTTTATTCCAGAGGAGGTTTGGAATTCTGCAGTTATTTAAGTCAGCAGAGCATTGGTGACTTTTACACATTATTTGCCTCAGCACTTGGCAAACCCTGCTCTGTAACTTTATGTGGTTTGCCACTTCTTGGCTGAGTTGCTAAACGGTTCCTAAATGCTTCCACCTTGCCGTAATCTTTGCTCTGCTCTTGACGAAGGCGGTCACACTTTTCTCCTCTCCTCCTCCTCCTCTCCCTTAGCTTCCCTGCTTAGCCTCTTATATCCTTGTCTAGTCTCGTGTTTTTTGTATTACTTTTACCCTGGAACACTCTCTCACAGTCTGTTCTCTAAAACCTAAAAGAGGAATTATGGATTGGATCAACTGGTCCCTAAATGCAATTGACACCCCTTTCTCAACGAGAAGTTTGGGCTTGGGTGAGCCTGAGTGCTGAAGATATCTACCTATTCGGAACCATGGTAACAGGGTTCTGGCGGATCGGAGCTGGCTTGGCCCTGACTTATCGAAGAATTAAGAAAGCGGAACTAGCTGTTCAAACCCCCACAAGGCTGCCCGCTGGGATTGAAACGATGGGAAGAGGCGTGAGTTTCTCAAAATGGGCTCATTGAGTGCAGCACAGATAAGATGTTGGAAAGGCTACGGCTGCTGTGAATACTCAGAATAAGATCTCTGACTGCAGACTGCATTACATCTCGGAAGGGCTAGCTCGGAATAACATCTCTGAGCGCAAATTGGATGACATCTCGGGGAGGCACACTGTCATGAGTTCTCAGAATCGGATCTTTGAGCACAAGAAATGACAACATCACAGAGCGCAAGTATGGCGAAGCTCGCAGCTCTCCAACGGGAGATTGAGAGACCAGTGTTGGATTGTAGAACTGCTTTGAAATTCATATGAGCTGTTCGCACTAAAGTAAAAAGCACCATCACTTCATGCGGATACCCTCTCGGCGCCAGCTGCGGTCGCAAGGCTGGAGCTGAACAACAACACCCTGATAACGACTGTGTTTAGTCTGTTCCTTCCCATTCCATGCAAGGCCACCTGGGTTGGCTGGAAGACTGTTTACTTAGCCTAGCAAGGCGAAGGACACTGTCTGAGCTGAACTCTGGACACGCACACACATACATATACACTGATATGCACACACTCATCCCCCCTCCCTTTCCAAACGCCTTCGACGCTTATTCCCTAACAATGCTGACGGTGGATCAAGGAGACCAGTGCACAGGCTGTGGGCCCGGATGTACTGTCTAAATCGGCGGTCTCTCACCCTTTACCCACCCCTGTTGCTTGTCATGTGTTTCTTTGGTGTATTAAGAGTTTTTTTTCATGTGCTATGTGCAGAGGTGTTTTTTTCTGTTCTCAAACTGATCTCCCTGTTGGAGCTCAGTCTGGGGGGAGTTATTTTTTCTCCTTATCTTTCCTCATGTGGTGCATTTTTCCAGTGTTATACCTCTCTGACCTGTCTTCCCCATGTGATGTTTTGTGTAATGTATGTATGGTTGGAGGGTAAGATGGCACCGCCATTGCGTGCAATAGGTCGGCAGCCTTATGAAATTTCCCCTTGTGGGACTAATAAAGGTATATCAAATCAAATCAAATACCACTTACAGCTGATTGTGGAATATCTAGGAGAGAAGAAAACTGACGATCTGACTTGTTTCAGGGATAGCATCCTATTACGGTATCATGCTCCATTTTAGTGAGCTCTTTAGAGTGAGCTATTCTTTCACAAAAATATGTATGGAAGACTGCATGGATATATACTTGATTTTTATATACATGTAGCAATGGAACTATAATCACCTGGATTCCAAATTTAAAAGCTGTAGCCCAGTACCTTTACTTATACACAAGATTAGATCATTGATAAGTTCCATATATTATGTAATTAAAGTCAATACTGGAAAAGCATTAGTGCAGAGATTGAGAAAGATTTTGTGGCTAAAAAAAAGTTAGGCTTGCTGGGAGTATGTTTTTCTTTACCTTGTGTTTTCCAATGATTTCGAACACTATCTTTCTTTTTCTTTTGCACATTGTTCAGTACTTGTCCTTTCTGCTGTCCTTTTTTAGTTCAAGGCTGAGGAGAAAAAAAACTAATTTTTTTCTGTCAGCTACCATTCAAGTTTCAAATCTGGCTTAGATTTAAAGTGTCTGTGAAAGCTTTCACGGTCACCACAGCCTGTTGAGACCTCTCTGAATCTGAAGAGTTACATTGTTTGACAAGGTTTTCTCTGAAACCCTATATATAATGTTTATTTATAGTGTAGCATGCAACTGTAATTATTAGTATTATAAAGATTTCAGAAGATTGTAAGTTTCATAATATAATCATCTTGTAACTTATTATATATAGTATTAGCACTCAAAGCACAAACTCAAGAGCTTCTACGGACTTTGATTTACAGAAGTGCTATGTAAAATGTTAAAGCTTAAACAGTAACATTGTATATTTCTAAAATTATTCTTTAATGTTTTATGGCTATGATGAAGACAGACATATTGGAAGATGGAGGAAATGTGTTAGGATGCCTGGGTCGTTGACCCAGGGTTTTTGAGTTTATTATTATTTATAAATTCTAGTCTTTGGTTTCTTTGTTAGAGTTCTGTCTTTTGGTTTATGTCTCTGTCTTCTCTAGTCGCTCTGTCTCCCCTGTCAATTATATCCCCTTGTCTAGTTCGCGTCTCTGTGTATCCTTAGTTGCTATATCCCCGTGTCCAGTCAGTGTCTGTGTTTGCCCTGGTCCCACGTCTCTGTTCCCTCTGTAGTGCCTGCATGTGAGTCTTTGTCTTTTGTTCAGTCTGTGTTTTGTGTTTCCTGTTTTACTTTGAAGGTCTCTGTCTCATCTCAGTGTGTTCAGTTTACGCTTCCTTGTCTCATCAGTTCTGATTTGCCCCAGCTGTGTTTCCCTCCTGTTACCCATTCCCTGATTGCTCCCTCTGTGTATTTAAGCCCTGTGTTTCTTTGTGTCTGTGTCGCGATCTACCGTTTACCTAGCTGTGTGTTCTGTCAGTCCTCCGGTTTAAGTTTATTTTGATTTTTTCCAGTTATGTTATATTTGAGTTTAACATTAAAGCTGTTTTGAGTTCACGTTTGTCTCCGGAGTCTGCACCTTGGGTCCTATTCCTGTCTGCACACAGCCGTCACATAACAAAATGAGCTGAAGGCTTTATTGTGTTGACTGTGACAGTCCCTCCACTGATTAAAAAACCTGTCCCACTGCATTATTCAACTTTCGGCCTGTTTCCAGGCTTTGAACAGTAATCCATGACTTTATCACACTTGAATAGATTACTGTACAGTAACTCTTTGTATGTCGGTGTTAGCCAATCCTCCCTGTAACGTCTTCACCTAGTGCAAAATGCTGCAGCATATTACTCTTGTTTTATCCTCACAGCACTGGCTGCCTGTCCATTTTTGAGCTCAATTCTAAATTCTTTTTTCTGTTTTAAGCTCTAAAATGACCGTACTTCAACCCAGTTTTGTACTGATGCCTTCATTTTCTGTTGTCATTTTAATTCCATTCATTTTGTATTATTTGTTTATTTTAATTCTAATATATTTTTTTTCCTGTGTTCAGCACTTTGATCACTAGTTGCTGTTTTTAAAGTGCTTTATAAATAAACTGTGACTGGCTTGGCTTTTTGAATTAGAGTATTACGATGAGAGTGAGCATGAGTAACTTTAATGTGAAAAAAACCCTGTCTTGTATCTACTTTGGCACAATATCACAGAAATGAAAACAAAAACAAAAACAAAACTTAAAAATGAAAAATCAAATTCAAGTCAAAAATCAAATTTTGTTGTTTATTTTATGTTGTATTTTCTGACGAATTAATCAAGTGAAAACAAAATAAAGGTGAATGGAGATGGAGCATCTGTAATCATAGCTGGACAGTAACACAACATCACAACACTCTGTGCTGTCTTGTGAAAAACAAAGTACACTTTTACTGTTTCCATGGGAATTAAGAGGGTTAGTAGAAATTGCAAATAAAACACATCTCAGACCCTACTGGCCTCCATGAGGAAGGGCTGCCGGTAGAAAGCCTCTTCTCTCTAAAAACAACATGGCAATACGGGTTAGCTTTGCTAAGTTGCATCTGAACAAACCATAAGACCTCTGGCAGAATGTCTTTTGGACACATAGGACAAACTAGAGATATTTGACCAAAGTGCACAGGACCGCATTTGGCAAAAATCAAACACAGCATATCAGCACAAATACCTCATACCAACTGTCAAGCATGGTGGTGGAGGGGTGATTTGCTCATTTTGCAGCAACAGAATCTGGGTACCTTATAGTCACGGAGTCAACCATGAACTCCTGTATACCAAAGTATTCTAAAGTCAAATGTGAGGCCATCTGTTTAACAGTTAAAGCTTGTCTGCTACAACAGAATGGCTGAAAAAGAAAAGAATCGAGCAAGAATGCCCGCAATCCTCAATGAACAAAGGCTAATTTCTAAAGAGTGGGCCACAATCTTTAGAAATTTACTTCAGTTTCTTTAGAAATGGAAAATGATGTGACAGACGATAAAGTCATACAGAAAGAGATTACTTCAAGTTATTACTGCTAAAGTTCTACCAGATGCTGAATCATAAGGTCTGCTTCATTTTTAACAGGACTACACCAGCTTGTGTCCCAGCTTTAAGCAAGACAATAAACTGAGAGCACAAACTGTAAATAAAGATGGATTTAGCTTCTGTGACATGACCCTACTGAAGTCGAAAGTCTTCTTATGTTTTGAAACGGGGACACTGCACATTCGTACAGTAGCAACTTCTCAAGTTATAAGGATGTTGTTCCACAATTACTAAACTCAGAATTTAAATATTTTCTTGTAAAGCTTTAATTAAATGTGCATATGATTTGCAGTGAGTGTGCCTTTCCACATTTGAACCATTGTAAACCATTGTGGGAGAGAGTGCACATTATTGTTTGTGACACTGGGGATTACAAGTAAGTCCTTTTTGTGGCAGAGCCTGCTGCTGCAAAGTCAAGCAAGCTCTAGATTTAAAAGTCTTCATGCGGGGATGGTGAATTAAACATTGCTTGCATGCCATCCTCAATCTGTATCACTTCAAACATTCCAAGAGTGCGTAATTAGTCACATGGTGCCGTCTTCCCTTTTGAAGAAATGACACAATGAACACACATGAGGCTAAAGATGGAATTGCATAGACAGAGTGTCCCACGATGAGGCAGGACAATTATGACAATTTAAGTCCCACAGCACGTCCCAATAATTTTCTCATGACGTCCTCTGACTGATTTTTTATGCTGCTGTTTTCACAATCAAGCAACCTGTCACTCACGGCTAAGCAGTTGCAGGGAGATGAGTATCCACTGGAAATACTACAAAAGGTTATTCAGTTTCAGTGAGGATGCGTGATAAGAGTGCATTCATGATACGCCTCTGAAGAAAAGAGATCAAGATCTGTGGTTTTGGTGCCACAGAGTCAGAAGAGTCAAATAGCCCCCTGTAGACAAGCCATATGGCCCAGGAAGACTTTCATGGGTGTATATGTGTGGCAGCAAGCACCATGCCAGTTCCTCTGCTGATTTCTCATTATCGAGGAATAAATAGAACAAGACAACAAAACACTGGCCCTGTTGTGTCCCATACCCATTCTGACTTTGGTGTGAGACAGATGGTACAAACTAAATGGCAAGATTTGAATAGTTGGGAAACTGGGCAGCATCACTAAGCACAACAAACAACAAAGTGTGATGAAGAGAGCATTCTATTCTGCCCCTTTTCTCCTTGTTTTGTGAATAGCACCATCATTTTTTTTCTTTGTCACCTGCTCCATGCTTCATAACCCCAGTGTCACTTTTAACAACAATCACAATGACTGCACTCGCACCGGTTCTTGCATTATTGCCTCTACAAGCAGAGCGTGTTTGTGGCAGTGGCGTGGGAGGCTGTAGGGAGCAAGGAACAGCAGGTACCAGGTCTCCTCCAAGGTGGCGGACGGGTGGGCAGGCAAGGCAGACAAGCAGGATGCAAAAAAACTAAAGCAGAAAGGCTACCTGTAAATAGCTCAGAAGCTTCGGTTTCTATTAAATAGCCATGTATTTCCCAGCTTCTGGTTTTATTGCTCCGTTGCTTCGGGAGTGAGAGCCCAGGAGGCTCTTCAACATTATTAGCAGCTCGCAGTACATAATCCCACAGCAGATTCTCGTCTATCTTCAGACCAGACTGAGATATATAGAGAGGGATGAGGAGCAAGAGCGAGAGTGGGGGTGGGTGGGAGTATTTGAAGACTAGGAGAGGAAGGAGGGGGGCGGTGGTTGCCAATCTTTGCCTAAGCCATTGATGCACAGAGACTGACAGAGACGCAGACATACATTGTAAATCCTCCATGTTTCTCATCATGGTGTCAATCTGATTCAATGACAGACACCAGATGGTTGTCGGACTCCAGTGGTCTCATGTGCCTCACTAAGTCATGAGGCCAGACGCTGTGCCAGTGCCCTCCTCTGCCATTCCTTTAGAAGAGGATGGAGCCACCTCATTCGGCTTCCCCGATGTCTCGGCCTGGTTCCACTTCTGTGATGCCGGCAACTCTCAGGTGCTGTTTGCCACCAGAGAAACTGCAGGGGCTGAAAATATCCAAAGCAAAACATCAGATCCTGTTTTTTTTTTTAAAGATTTGAACCCCCCCACCCTTGCTACCAAGGTTAACTCCTCAACATTTGAACCTTCATGCTCAGAATCAGAAAAAAAGAAACACAATGGCTATAATCTATCATTTTTGAGTCTTGTGAACCTTACACTAGTTTATCTTCATTCATGTAATTTCAGAAAATGACACTACCTACATCTGCAAGACAAAACATTCACACTAATCATCACTCATTCTTTAACCTAGAAATATAGCGTATTTGCTAATTATTGAGCACATGATGATTAGGTAAATAAATTGCTATCCAAAACCACAAAAAAACACATTTATTGAACAAAAAAAGACCAAAACATTTTTTAATCCAAGTTTTATTTATATCAGACAGCTCAAAAATGAATTTGTGCAGAACTGACAATCAAAGACTTTCTATTGCTAAATGAATGCCCCTAAAACTGCCTGATTGTCTTTTCCCAGTATTTGCAGTATGACTGTTGTTTTATGTAGATATACAGAAAATGAACAAAAATAACAGAAGATAAAAGCACCCAGAGGGGAATTCAGTTATAACTGTCACATGGGTATGTGATTTGTCCTCTAAACAAGACATCAGGATGCTGGCATTCCACAGTTAGACACTGTGCACACCGGCATATCACACACTGTGTTGTTGACATCCTGTGTCAAAAGGTGAAGATAAAATCTCAGAATGCTTCAGTGAAATGTCTCATTACCATTGTTAAAGGCAATAGCCTATTAGATAATCACTAGATTAAAAGGGAGAGAAAGAAACAAGCATAACATCACAACATCCCTCATACCACATGCTTTTGTGATGTGTCAGAGACAGGGAAAATTGCTGCTATGGCACCAAAGGAAAAAAACAACAACTCATCATTCTCTGAGGAGCTCAAAGGACTTGCTGTGTGCTCTGTGATTACAGGCCATTGATGGCACAAATAAACTGTGTCAAACCATCAAAGCATCCTACTGATATCACTATTTAACTATTTGTTCTCCTCTTTTAGCTTGTCATGCAGAACCTGCAATTTTCCAACAGGAGTTTCGACTACCCCTTTGTTTTTTTTGAAAATTAAACATCTCAATTTAAAATTACAGACAGATATTTGTACTGAAGCACTGCACAAGCAAAGAAGTGCGACTATTTAGTTGCTACTTTTGTTCTAAATCATTGTGCATTATCACACTTCTTGGTTTATGATATAATCTATGTGACAACAACGGGGGAAAGTAAACAACATCATTAAAAAAAATCTCCGCTGGCTTTCATCCAGGCGTGTGAGATCACCCACTTTTTTCACCCACTGCTCCTTGCAGATTATTTCAAATTCTGAAATAATTTGCTTATCTCCAGTGTGCAAAATAATTGAGATATATCCATAGAAACTGAGTAAGGTTCAAATCAGGGGACCTTCAGGGCCACTGGAAAAGCTACAGCTTGCATTTCTTCCTGTAGTGAATTTGCTGATTATGAGGTGCATTTTGGATCACTGTCCTGCTGTTGAAGCCAGATTCCTTTCAGTTTCAATTTCTCTACCAACTGCATCGCACTCGGATCCCAAATTTGCTGATATTTTGGTGTAATTTCGTCTGCCACAAGAAGCCGCACAACCCCAAAGCATAATATTTTCCTAACAGAACTTCAGCTCTCTAAAACCTTTTTTTTCCTAAAACAACTCCAGGAGTGACTTTTATCATGAGGGGTCAGATAAGCTTTCTTTGTGAAGACTCCAGTGTAGGCAATGTTTATGCATCAGCGCTGCAGTTTTTTAATAGGACTCCAACACTCTGGTGTCCTGATGATTTTGGAGATGCATGATGACTATATGTATGTGTAATTCACAAGAAGAAAGAGTTGGATGGGATATACTCACACAATGTACTTGTATGGGTGAAGGATTCAGCAGAGCAATGAGCAATGTATCCACCACTCAGCAATGCCAGTGCAGTGTAGAAGCTCCAGTGAATGAGACCATTTGAAACCTGTACTGCAGGAGCTACAAGATATGACAGACCAGTGGAGCTCAAAGGTACAGAAAAATAAGAATCCACAGGATCAACTTATTTTTAGGACTTGTTGGCTATAAAAAAAATAAATATATTAAAAAACAGCTACAGTTAACTGTTATTTTTTAGTGACAGTGAAAGTTATATGGGTAATTGCTTTGTTTTAATTTTGGAGCTTTCTCCTGTTATGAGGGCAGCAGTTCAATTCTTTATCAAGCCTGTTAATTGCTTCAAAAGCTCAAACTTAAAGGCAAGTCTGACTAATCATTCAAGCCCCAACATGTTAATTTAGGTCTAACGAATTAATGAAGTGCTGAGACTGAGACAAGTAGAGCGGCTTCCTAACTGTTTACATGTCACAAGGACTGTTTCCTTTCTTTTTTTAACTTGTAATCCAAAGTAAAACTGCGCTTGACATCATCAATTCCTGAACAACTCTAGATGGTGAAAACTGCACGTGATAAAAATGACACTAGTGGTCTTCCCCAAGAAAAGAGCATTAGAGCTACTGTGAATGCCTTTTTGTCACATGAAATTTGCCTCCCAACTCCCCTGTGGCAAAATCCCAGGCTGCCCTGTGGCTGCTCTGGAATTCTGTTCGGCACGTTCCCTATCCACCACTTAGCATCTACATGTGCCTTGTAGCATCTCAGAAGAGATGCTTCCTCACCTCTCCTCTCCACTTACTTCTCTTTCCTCTCCCCACCCTAACCATACTCTCTGTACTCACTTTACCAGCTTGTTCACTTACCACCCTCTCTCCGCAGCCTCCCTGCTATGGTGTGACATTTGCCTTTTAGACAACGGCAGAGCGACACTTATCCAAACTCTGACCTTTTCCCCCCTCTCCCTCTCTGGCATCACTAATAGGTTTGCTGCCAATTAAGCGAGAATGCATTTTAGACACCAGAAAAAAAATAGCATATCTGTTGTTTGAGCTTAAGTCGGCCCATATAGATTCAATTACCCTTATTTATCTTAACACTATACCTTATTATTACCTTTCAGGTAACTGCTGCAGCTGCTGTAAAGGTTAATGAATGCTCACTGAATGCCACATGCCATGGGCCACTTTTGGGTATTATGCATTCAGCTTATTCAGTTGTTGGCCCACTGACGATCTACTGTACATTTTCTGTCCAGCGCTTCTAGAAATATCCTCCTGAGACAGTTTAAATGTCTCGTTATATCCAGCCTCTATGTGAAGGACAAGCACTTAAACTTAAAAACCCTCGGTGTGTTATTTTTATGCTATAATATGGCGATAACTTTACCACCAGAGGAGTTAAGCAACAGTTAAAATCAAGCCAACTGCTGTGACACAACATGTATCTAATAATTTATGTCATAGAAGGGCTCAAAAGTAAATGTTTGCCAAGATAAGGCTTACCTGATACGTCAAAGCAAGAGCCATCCAACAATCACCTTGTCAAAGCTGTGATCTCCTTTTCTTTCCTTCTAGAAGCAGCAGTGGCAGCAGCAGCAGGGTGCTAGTGACACATATGGCCAATTATAGGTGGAAGTGGAGAAGATGATGTGAGCTGAAAGCTTGTTCACACGTGGCGGGTATCCAGACGGCCAGGGGCTGCATGGTAGAGGGCCGTGGGAGAGGAAAAACTCATCAATAGCTTTCTCCTCTCCTCTCCTCTCCTCTCCTCTCCTCTCCTCTCCAGCTGCATATCTATGGCAAATCAAAGACTACTTTTTACCTGATCAATACTGCCCCTTAACTTCCCTTTATTACTCCGCAGCTAGAATAAGGGTTAGAGAGAGAAATGCAATAATCAGTTCATAAATCATGCAGTAAAAAATGTCAGGGGGGTAATTGTGGTTTTCTAACACCTTTTAAAGGAAGGCAGATTTTATTAGTGGGTTAACACTGCCGCACGACCCTCATTCCTTATCATTATAGGCTCATAGAGGCATCAACAAATTGTAAATGTTACAATACCTCTTAGCAGACCCTGGCCTAATTTCCAAAATACATCTGCTGAACATGCAGCTACACAAGCAAAGTGAGTGGCACTAAACATGATTTACTCCTACATGAAAACCTTGTCCGTTTGTACAACAAGTCAGGTGTTTCATGGTCAAACTCGCGGTCTGGGCTTTAAAAAAAATTCTTAATCATTAATTTGTTTAGGTATTACTTTCTTCATTGTTGGCTTCCCGAAAGCAATAGAAGGTTTCCTTTGTTTGTATAAATACAAAGCACAAATAAGTGGAATGATTGCCTGATTAAGGTGCAACAGAGTATTGTTTTCTATAAGGCTTTCTCTTTTCTCTCCCCAATGAATTTCAACTGGCCAATAATTTCCCACCATATACACCAGTTATAGTGTTTTTGTCACATCTTTTAGTGATTAAATGGATCGATTTCTGTTCTCTGTGGGTGATTAATCCCACGGGGTTAGAGAGATTACAGAGAAGGAGTAACAGAGAAGCCTTCTTAATGGATTCACGCAGAGAGCCTTCCATTCGTAAGGCTAATGATATTGGATTACAGGACCAAGGCTTCAGAGAGCAGAGGGAATACTTACAAGACTTAAAAAGCAAGAAAGAAAGAAAATAGATTTTACAATAAGAAAAATCTAGGGGCGAGGACTCAGATGCAAAGCATAACCTTGAACCATGTGCTGCCTGACAGGCCTTTCCCGCTGTTTTTCTGAGTGGGACAGAACAACTCAGCACCTGCATGGCTAGTGGGGATTTATGCATCGGCTCTTATCTCATGTGATCTAGCAGTCTTGCAGTGAAGTCTCACATATGATTGATCATAGTCATTATTAATTAGTGGGATGGGTAAGCAGTGCAAGGGCTCTTTGCAATGAGCCGCTACTACAGTCATTAGGCTGTTGCACATAGAGCAGCTGTTTTAAACTGAAGAGTGCTAGAGTATACCAGGTCATCTTAAAGCAGTAAGGGTCCTTAACTGTAGGCAAAACTGGGCGGAGCTTAAGGACACAGTCGTATGTCTCTTCCACAGATTGACATGGAAGTAAGAAAGCTGTACCCTTGTGGTCCAGAGCACTGGAAAGCCTAGCTATGTGTCATCACCGACAGCTTGAAACCTCCTCTAAAGCTCTGTCAGAATCCAGCTGTAAACAGTGCCTGTCTAAGCTACAGTCCAGAAAAGAGGGTTAAAATGGGGAGCAGGAGGTGAACAGACTAAAGGGAAAGGTGGGGAAAGGATAGCGTATCTTTGAGTTTTAAAGCACATTTATTAACCACGAGGGGAAACAGTGGTCCCAATCACAGCTGGAGGTCACCCATGTTACTGGGATGGAATAAGAGTCGAAGCAGGCTGCAGCCGGTTACTCCAGGTCACTGCACAAGCAATCGCCCAATTTCATGTGGAGTGTATAGACTAAATGCCTACAGAGTGTAACAAATTACAAAACACTGTTTAATCTTCCACTGGGCTCTCAATGAATATTCAAGTCTGATGAAATGGCCTACGCGTGTGTGTCCATCAATGGTGTTTAGAGAATTTTCAGAATGATTTTCCACTTGCTTTGACCATACTGTGTCACTGAACAAAAGCTATTTCCAGATCTGGGTAGGTGCCAGTCCAAACTAAAGAATAAAGGGAAGCGAGGTGGCTTTTGTTAGCAACAACAACTCCAGTCTTTTAATTTGATGTCTAGACATATCATAGAACAAATGTATTTAGAAAGACTGCTGCATGTTTTGAATTAGTCATTCCACTGAACTCTCAAATGAGTAGTGACAGTTCATGAAGGAGCAACAAAGAAGCAAGCATGACCCCAAGGTACTGTGTGTCATCCCAGAGCAAAGGGCATTTGCTGTCAGGAAATTGTGAACCAACTAAAAAAACAAGCAAGTGACCACGTGCCCCAAGCAAGAAGTTATGTACTGTCCCCAACCCACCCTGTCTACTCCACTCTGGCCAGGATATCCCCAACATAAGTGAGTGACATCACTGTGTCCCCACACATATACAGTATACAATTGTCTACTAAACTGAAGTAGTGCAAAAGTATGAATTTTTGTTTTCCGCGTCCTTGTTTCTCAGATACTAAAATTATTCCCCTTTTGAAAAACACAAAGCATTGACATGACTATAACTTTCACATCATCTTAGCTTGAGTCTAACAGCTACAGGGAACAGCAGCAATTACTAATAAAAAAAAACAACAGAATCTGTTGGAAATTGAGATGCATTGACTGTAGGAGCTGAGCAAGGGAGTATTATTGTAGCGGAAACATTCGCAAATGTGTCTGGAGAGTTGTGTATCGACGTCAGTCAGCTGCAAGTTGAAACTCTGTCAGCTTATCTTGTACATTTACACAATGCGATCAGGATCACCGCCCGAAAAGACATTTCCCTAAACACGAAGGATGCCACCACCAAGCATTAAACAACAACTACGTGCGAGCCCATTATGACCATCCACACCCACCCCCACAAAAATAGGGGCAAGTATGAGACTACCAAATCCCTCAAATCTTTTCAGAAAAAGTGAAACCAAATATTCATACTATGAAACTGTTATTAGGGTTTCAAAAACTACAATTTTATGGTTATTTTGTTGCTCATAGCTCCGTTAACTAGCTGGTAAAACAGTTTTTAAATCTAAAGTAATTCTGTTGGACCTTATAATTAAACAGGTTTTCTTTCCTTAAAGGGAAAAAAACAGTATTACTGCAAAATCACACAAACACACACCAAAAGAAACATTTTCTCTTAAGTAATCAGAAAAAAAAACATCTCGAAATCTCTGAAGTACTAGCACTTAAAAAGCACATTTATAGAAGCTTTTATGACTCACATGACTCACAAATCTGGGTGATCTGTGTTTGTGTGCTAACCCAGGGTGATTTTTTGGAATCCAGTCCAAGGTTAGGTTTATGTCACATACTTCTGACGTCAGGCAGTTATGGGGGCTAATTATGGACCAGCACAGGGGGATTTCTGCCTCCAGTGATAGCTGCTCACGTGGTGGGGTTAGTCGTGCTGCTGACTCTTTCAAAAACTGTCTGTCTGAGTGACGCACTCATATACGGTATATATATATATATATATTTATACACACACCACACACAAAATGAATGTAGCCTATATTTTTTTGCAGTGCAGAAAGTCTCCAGGTAGAGAGGCAAGTTTTCCCTCAGTGCAGAAGCCATTAGTCAGAATGGAGGTGATTTATGGGTTGTCTCCTTGCAGAATTTAAATTAACTGCCGTGCTGTACAGAGGTAGGATCGAGGTTACTACTGCTTTTTGGGTTGCTCCCCTTTGCACTCCACCTCTCAATCTCTCTCTCTCTGTCTTTTCTCTCCCACTCTGTCTTGTTTCCCTCTTTCTCGTGGGGGAAATTTGTACTGCTTTTTGGATTCAGGTGGTCAGTTCACTCATGGACTTTGAAAAATTTCACAGGAAAAGATGCTCAGTCCGATGAAAACATTTTCTTTTCTTCCAGTAAGCAGATTCATAACAAGGAAATCTACAAGGTCAAGGGCAGCACTTACTGCTGAGAAGGTGCTGGACGTGGGTACTCCTTTAATTTACCCAGAGTAAATGCCATTCAAAACGCAGTATATGTAAATACCCTGTATGTGTGTTTCCCACACTAATTTATGAATAATTAATAATAGAGTTGGTTGAAATGTGGAGCTACAGCATTACTAATCATGGATTTCTAATTATTTTAAGATGCATTGCTCCCACATCCTTTTTAATTATTTTCTTATTCATAATATTTTATAGTACCATTTATTGCCTGATGGCAATAAGATATATAACTGAGCTGGCTGACATAAAAGCTTAAAGGACAGAGTCCTCATCAGAGCTCATCAGAAACTTTCACCGTGACACATGTAATTCATTTAGACTTCATACACTTAAATGCATATTTGTTGCACAATACTTAATGCGGTGTGGCTAGTCTAAGCCCTGAGACAGCGGCTTCAGGGTGGCTCAAATAGCTAGCTGGAGTCAGAGGTTCAAGGTTAAGGGCTCATGGGTAAGGGTAGAGGCAAGAAGGTACATAGTGGGGAGGGGAATAAGGGGGGAGGATGACTCCATGTGACATCCCACTGTAAGAAAATCATATATACAACATATAAGTGCTGTGTATGTGAAGTCACAGATATATTACTTTTAGTTTATTTTCTACATAAATCATATGCTTTCCTGTACAGTATTAGTCCCTTTTTTGCTGATGAAGAGATGCTCTACCAGCAGCTTTATTGCTTCTACCATCAAAGCACACACATAGTGTGCCTACACACATCTCTCGATTTTCTCCTGCAGGCTCAGTGGGTTTGCAGTGAAATATGGGGTGATTTCATTATGCATCTGTTTCCCATATAGAGCCTTGACCTTTAGTGTACTTTTGCAGAATTATTGTAGTTGTGCTAAAAGAGGGATGCCGTTATTGTGTTATAATTCTGTTGTTTTGATAATAATATTACAAGGTGATGCATTCATCATAATGTTTAATTTATAGTTGTTTCGGGTTTGCACTGTTTTACTTTAGTTAGGAACAGAGGCATTAAAGAGGGGGGGAGAAAAACTGTGAACATGAAAATACACCACTCCATGGAAATCTCCAAAAACTGGCTTCTATAGAGCTGTGTCATTTATGAAGTTACCATAAATACTGGAGGGAGTGAGGAATAGCTTCCGATGCCAAATACAAAACCCATCTGCCAGCTCCTCAAACCTCTCTAATTAAGATGTTGTGCCTTCTGCTTAATCTAGGGTTTTATGTGCAAAACTGCATGATTTTTCTCCAGAGCAGCAACTTCCTTGGTCAAGAAGTTGTCCAGCAGATAGCCTCTTGTTAAACTCTGCATATTGTTTTTGTAGTCATTAAACAAATCAAGCACTGTGTACCAGAAATGCAGGCTTACATTACACTGCAGGGGAAAACTCATTCAGAAGTGGAGACATGTCACTTTGTGATTTCTGGTTTCAAAGACTACAAAAATAGGACTTAGCAAACCACTGGGCAGCATCTTGATGGAAACATTCATCTTTTATATAGTCTCTATTTGCAATCATGCGAGTGTGAGGGTTACTGCTAAATTTCCTCTTGAGAGCTGTGTTTAATCACTGCAAAACGGAAACTACAAGCTGGTAAATGGTCAGTAAATTCTCCTGTCTTGTGGGACTTACTGCTTGTTACCCGACAAATACTACATATATTTCTGCACAGTAAATACCAAAGACGTGACATATGATCTTTGATGGATAGAAAGAAAAAAACAAAGTAATTGTGGCACTTCCAGACATTTCTTCCTGTTAAAAGGGAGTTTTTCCTTCCCATTGTCACCAAAGCGCTTGCTCATAGGGGGTCATATGATTGTTGATGTTTTCTGTGTATTATTTTCTTTACCTTACAGGCAACTGTTGTTGTGATTGGGTGCTATATAAATAAAATTGAATTGAATTCAACAGGTAATGTAAAATGAACACATGACTACAATAAATTAGTGAGGTTTAGCGTTGAAGAAGAGCAGACTTTGTTACCTTTGGACAGAATGAGGGAAGCTTTTCCCCACTGTTAGTGGTGCTAAAGCTTTGTAGATACTGCACAGAGATTAAAATGCTAATAATCATCTCGCTTAATGATTAGAAGCAAAGTAAGCGTGAGAATCTATGCCTCAAAATGTCACACTATTCATTTAACCTTAAACAATCTTATTGTTGCAATCGTAGTTTCAGAAACAACAGTTTTGGTGCTGCACTAACCAACTGTAAACATTTAATACCTCTTAAGATATCACTTGTTCACTCTTGCATACACCTGCTAAATCACAAGAGAACAAATGCAGAGAACACAGGAAATTTGCTACTTTAACGCTTCTAACGCTCTTTTTTTCTCTTGTTATCTCACCTGTGGGGAAGTTGCCTATTTCACACAAAGCCACATACTCTTCCCTCGCAACAGAATATTCCTCTGTGAGTTTCTGCCCAAGCTTTGCCATGCTGGGAGCGAAACCAGACCACAGAGAGTCTTTGCTGGACTCCAGCTGAGATTTCGACAGACTCTTGTCTTCAATGGGTAGATGAAGGAAGCCACCCCGGGACATCCCCTGGGTTGGGCAAGAAGAAGGAAAACAATCAGAGAGAGAAAGTAACACAAAACAATCATCACATGTCTACGTTAAATCTAAAAAGCACTCAAACAACACTCAGGACACAATTTCTACTGTCTAAATCCTTCAACCAAAAGAAGAATGTAGCTAGCGATCATTGCAGCTGAGGTTAGAGTGGACACCATTAATAATTTCATGCTGTCAGTTGCATTAACCCAGATGAATGCTTCTTTTCTTCACAGCGATACAGGGCGCGGTTCTCTAGGGGAAAACAGTTTGTACATTACTGCTGCTCACCATGAGGTTTATGGACTTTTTTGAGTCACCAGGTCATGAACTCTGGAAATTGCTTTTTTTTAATGCTCGGAAAAAATAGTTATTACCACTAGTGAATCAATAGTAATTCATTTAACAACTAATTGCTGCCACTCTACTTAGCTTAGTTTTAAGTATAAGTGTAATTTTCCAAAGAGAATTCTGACCTTTTCTTGCGAAGCACAGTTCAAATCAGATGCAAGTGGAGGAGGAAAGCAGAGAGCGATGTGAGGTGTTTAACGAGAGGATGACTTTTCAGTTCATGCTGTGAGTGACACTGCAGTCCTGGATGAGGTGGAAAGGTCACCTCATCATTTGGGAGCCTTGAGGGAGAGGAGTCAAGGCAGACAACAAGCTTGCAGCATGCAGGGCAGACTGAGAGGATGCACATATGAATCTCTCTCACACACACAGTTACCAATCAAATTCATTATGAGATTTTGATTTTGATCATAGGAAGTAGCAAGTTTGTAAAAAAAAAAGCTTATAGTTAGAGCTGAATGAACAACCCCAAACCATCCCTTAGTTATATTGGTGCTATATAAATGAAACTTGCCTGAAGCTCTGCTGTTCAGTCAAGTAAAAAAGAAAAAATAGACAATATATAAGCACACTAAAAATCAACCCACAGTTATGGATGACAAAATTCAGCCTGAATGTCTAAATTGTACAGTATTCTACTCTTGGATGGTGATGTGTGTCAGTGTAATCAGCTAGTAAATATTTCATAATCTTGCTTTCAGAGCATGCAACAATAATCAGCCCACTGCACTGAAAAGCGCATACAAAAAGGCTGATTTAACTATACGTGTGACATAACATGCAAAGGGGTTACAACATGTCATAATCACTTCTGTGTCAGGATTTATCGTGCAAACAAGAGCCCCCAACATGAAGGAACACCAGACTGACTCGCCAATTAGTGGATGAGCTCTAGTCTGCAAAGTCAGTTATTATGTCTTGTAAAAATGCGATGCTGTCACATGGTTTAGTAAACAGGGCAGATATCGGGCTTGTGAGGACTATAGCTGCTGTAGTGAGGAGGAGCACATGGCCCGAGGGTATTTGTGTGTGTGTGTTGCTCTTTTCCTCTGGAGTCATGTCCTTCACTGTTTCTGCATTCACCTGGATATTCTGTGCATTCTAGTGTGCGTCAGCAAGAAATCACAGAAGCAGAGAAGGCTTAAAGCAAATACATATTAATTTTGTCAGCACATATATAAAATAACTCCTCCCAGACTGATAGATTGCCCTCTTTCTCCCGTCTCTCTCTCTCTGTGTGTCATAAACAAAACTGTACGCACACACAAACACACACACACTTATTCCAGGCATTTTGCAGAAGCTATGTCCCCACCCTAAAATCAGCCTTTTTCCTTTCCCATTTTCCTTCAAATGCACAAATGCACCATTTCCCCCTCACTTACTGCCTTCAATTTTGACTTCCTCTGCCTTGCCTATGTTTTGAAGCTCACACCCCCTCCCCATCTCCAAACCACCTCAGTGGGTGCCAAGCAGTCACAGCAGTGGCTTGATCCTGGCACTTATGAAAGGAGCTCTTTGATAAGCCTCGGCCAGGAGCAACACAAGGGAAGCAATCAGAGACACAAACTCAACTAGAGATGAGACATCTACTGTGTTTGCTTGTGTGTTTGTGATGTTGTTTTGCTTCTTTGACCTGTTAAACTTCACTCTTAAAAAAATCCATGAAAGTCTTTTTTTTTTTTTTTTTTATTCTTCCATGTTTTGTGGTTTTCCCTTGTGCACTTCTGAAACTCTTGGAAACACATTTGTTCTTCCTCCCCATCTCTTTGTAACCAGGGAGAACAACAAAGTGATTAAAAGCTTTTGAGGTGTGTTTGGATGTGGCTGATGTCTGGACGCAGTGCTACTGAGGTTCTGGTTTCCTGTTCTTGCCATGTCCTCGCATCTGCTCACGTTTCAAATTTCAAAAGCTTTTGCTCTCATCACAGTTCGATCAGTAGTACAGTACAAAACCTGTTTGTGCTTCCTTTTAACAACACTTAATGGTGCAACCCCATCCCAAAAAAACCCCAAAAGCATGCTGTACATTTAAAGGATAACCCCTTTGTCTTTCAGAGTAACATAGCAGGGTTACACAAAAATGCATTCATATTTTTCTGCATTTTTATTTATTGCATTTGTTTCTATTACATGTATATTTGTTATACTTAAATATGTCTTCACCATTCTTTGATATATTTTGCGCTCTGACATTTACTCCATTAACGCAACCATCCATTTTTCTTCAACTCATCTAATTCAGGGTTGCACAAGAAGACTGGAGCCTATCCTTGCTGTCATGGGGCAAAGGGTGGAGGGTGTACCATGGACAGGTTGCCAGGCTACTGCAGGGCTAACCCAGACCAATAGACAACCACTCATTTTCACACTTCTACTACCAGTGTAGAATATCCAGTCCTAACCTAACAAGCATGTCTTTGGACTGAGCGAAGAACCAGAAATACCCAAGAGAACAAATAAACTCCACAAAGACAAGCCCCAGCTGGCTGGTGGATTCAAACCCAACACTATATTGCTGTTCAGTGACAGTGCTAACCACTCCCTCCAATAAACCAGGTCAAAAAAACACTTGGATTATCTTGTGAGCAAGTGAGAATGTAGATTAACAAATCTAGTTATTGAAAAACTCAAAGGCAACATTAACATTACTATTTTGGTTCACTTTCCCTGAATTTTTAATGTCTAGAAAAAGATAGAAAAAAATATTTCTTTTTTTGCATGCAGACTGGAGTCAAATTCCTTATTTGTGTGCACACACTTGGCCAAATAAAGATGATTCTGATGTTTATTGGTTAATTGGTAAATAACCTAATCTAGCTCTTAACCTTCTGCTCCACTCTCTTTCCACTTTTGGGATTCAGGAGTTGCTGCTGTTGATATCCTGCCAGATGTGGGAGTTGAAGATCTCCAGTTCCAGACCTTGCAGACTCACCCAGTACACCATCATTACACACTTGGGTGCACCAAGCCTGCCTGGCATTTTCCTCGGCATCAAAGTCATCTGACGGCTCAGCTCCTTTCTTCAACAAACTTTCCAGGACATACAGCCACAGACTTTATTGGACAAATACAAATTTAATCGCCCTGCAGCCTAGGGGGCCATGTTGCATTTATAAATATCTTTATACTCAAACATAACAAAATACCACTCAGGTTCAGATCAGGAAGGCAGTCCGTCCAGGTTTCATTGTCTTTGCCCATGTGAAGATTAAGGTCACCCAGTAGTCCCCACAAAGACCCCAACCAAGGATTCCAAGTTAGCCAGGTAGTGAAGCATTGATTAACATCCAAGTGTAAACAACAACTAACCTCTTCAGTGGTGATGACACAAATCCTACCTCTAAATTCTAACCTCAAAGTGATGTGAAAAGTCAATTTTGGAAAAACAATTTCACATTTTAGATGCATTTCAGTTTATAGACTTTACAGACTCTGGAGAACAAATTAGTAAAAAAACAAAAATTATATATTCTGACACCATAGGGTTATGGTCACGACCAATAATGACTTGGAAATCACAGGGTTAAACAACTAATAACTATAAAATAAAAAAAAGAAGAAGAAGAAGATATTCAGTTGACTTATCTCTCTGTCGTACTGCTATTCAGGTCTCAAAGCATGATGTCAGCAACATTCAATTGAATTTCACCACTAATTACACCTACAGATGATCTCTTTATATGCAATCATGCAAAACACTGACAGATATTTCAGCTGTTACAGCAGGTAGTGCCCGCCTGTGTTGTACCTCTTGCTCCCATCGCTACTGGTTGGCTCTCTGTCTTTCTCATCTCTCTTCATCACTATAGCATTCTGTTTGTCCTCTCTAGTGTGCATTGATCTCTGTGGTGCAGAGCTTTAGAGATTTGGGGCACAGTGATCTGACTGTCACTTACAGCCGGCAGGTGTGAAGAACAAACAATGACCCCTTAAGCAAACCCCAAAACCAATTTAGGCCCTGTGTACTTCGTCATATAGGCAAACTCCATGTCTGTTATGAGGAATAGAACAAAACAGCCAAATATGCATTGCAGGTGCACCTGGTGTGCCAGTTATTTGGATATGTCTCACGCTCTCTGCTCTGTGATAAATTAGACAACCAACTGGTGATGCCATAAGTTTGTGCCTGAAGTTTAATGATGATGAAGAGTCAGAAATACAGCAAAATAACTGGTGATATGTCAAGTGTAGTGGTGACAAATAGTCAGGCATCCTGCTCATTGATCCATCTCAATCCATCACAAGAGCGCAGTCCAGCTCAGGAACAAACTGTCCTATCAAAGCCAGAAATGGGCAACGCTGAGAAAGCCAAGAGTCTGGAAATATTTTCCAACCAATGACCACATGGGCTGATTTCACTAATTAACACAAGTTTAAACAGATTAGTGGAATCTATCTATAAAAACACCTGGTGTGCTAAAAAACTTGACCTTAACCAAATATGTGTGCATATGCCACGGCAAAAATAATCTAAAAATGGGAACACTGGATTACTGGATTACAGTATGCAACTTTAAAGCATACTGTGCCATTTTTTCAATGAGACCTATAATAGTAACATGTTTTCAATTCAGTCAACTTGATCTGGATTTTTCTGTCATGATGAAAATGGTCTTATAGCGATCGTTTTGATTTCTTTTTTAACTTTAAATGTATTTTGTTACTCTATTAGCTGCATTGGCTTAAATACATAAAAGATATCTTTATAAAAGATATAAAGGAATAAGCCCACCCCTGCTGTTTTTACGCTTGCTTCTGTAAAATCGTATGAATCCCATTTTTCATAGGTTTCCATTTGCATGAACATGCCAGATTTTCTCCATCCATCACATATTAGTTCTTTTTGTGTTCTGATTTAAAGTTGACCAAAAACAAGCAAAACAAAATTGCTGCAACCCAAACACACATTTCATGATGACTACGTTCAAACTTTGTCATTTGCTTTCTTACTTTACCATTCATCACACCAAGGGATGAAAATGTCAAACAAATGACATCACTGCTGCATATGGATTTTTTTTCCTCCCAACAAGGACCCTTAATTTGATAAAAACCATGAAATCGATACCTAAAAAAAGACACAAATAATAAATGGTGTCAGCACATTCAGGTGGAGAAAAGAAACAGTCTTATTGACACAGGGGGAAGGGGAGTAGAGAAAAAAAAATATCAGCAGAGGAGCGTCAATGCCAGCTGCCCCGAAGAGTGGGGTAGACATGTGATGTTCCACCGAGATCATTAAAAAAAAAAAAAAAACCCACACTCAAACCTTTAAGAACAGGTTACATGTGTGGTTGTATGGTCATTCTGTTGGCTCATTGGTCTGTTCTTGGCATTAACTTTTATAATTAGCACCTTTTTTTTTCCTGAGAAGCTGCTAGCATTTCCTGGCATGGAAGACTTAAATGTTGTCTTGTGTCTGCACATATATGCATGAATCTTTAGAACCCACCTCCAGGAAAAAAAAAAAAAAGATTGGCTTTCCACAGCTCCATCTTTATTTTTAGAGACTGGATGCTGATGAGAGAGAGGAAAAAGCAAAGGAGATAGAAACAACATCCCAAGTGGGGAAAGGAGGGAAAGCAAGGAGAGGAGGAACGAGAAGGTTGAAAGAGGGGGAGCAAGGTGGTCAGGGGGTTGTTGTGGTTCCTCTGTGGTTTCGGAGCGTGGCTGAAAGAAATGCAGTGTGATGAGAGTCCTTCTACTGAGTGAGCCAGAGAGAGAGAGAGGGAGAGAGAGAGAGAGAGAGAAGGGGACGTAGCCACACCAGCCCCTCACTCGGTAGGGGAGCAGAGGGGAAGGGGGGAGGCTCCGCTGCTCTGCCGTATAAAAAGCCAAGCCTGAGAATCCGGCTCCACTAACTCACTATACGTACACACATACACACACACACACACACACAGACACACAGTCACAGAGATCCAGTGACTGCTCTGTTTCTCTCACACTCACCCACTCTCATCATCCTCTCTCTCTCTCTCACTCACTCTCTCTGTCTCGCTCCCTCTGTCTCTCACTCCATTCCTTTGGGCTCTGCATCCTTCTTGCTTCTTCTCACAAGTCAGATTGTGTTTGTAAGTACGTGCTGAATGTCTTCGTGTGGATGCTTGGGTTTCCTTAAGTATTTTTTGTGTGTGTGAGTGACTGCTTGGTTACTTTAGAGTGAGTTAGTGGAGCAGTGAGGTGTATCAAGTGTATGTGGGTCTTTGTCTCACCCTCACACACTCGCCGCTCCTCTTGCAACTCTTCTTGGGATCTGTGGATCCCTTTCCTCGGTGACAGGCTCCCCACACCAAGCAGTCACCATTTCCGCCCCCGGGAGACCCACGCTGGCAGCGCAGCCTCTTCCCCGACTCAGCATCGGGAGGAAGACCCTGGTGGCGGCTGCCGTAGGGGTTATGCTGGTCCTGGTGCTGGTGGTGCTCATCCCCGTGCTCGTCAGCTCCGTGGGTACAGATGCCAGCCACTATGAGATGCTGGGCACCTGCCGTATGGTGTGTGATCCCTACATGAACAAAGGCACTCCAGCCAGCAGCACGAGCTCCACCGGTCTTCAGGCTGAGGCAGAGGCGTTGAGTGACCACAGCAATGTGCTTCCACCCTCCACCTTACTGCAGGGCCCACAGGGGAAGCCTGGCAGGCCAGGCAAGCCGGGACCACCTGGACCGCCGGGAGAACCAGGGCCACCAGGGCCACCAGGACCAGCTGGACCTCCTGGTGACAGAGGAGATCAAGGAAGGACTGGGATTTTGGGTCTGGGGGGTAACGGAGCTATCAGCACAGCCACCTACAGCACAGTACCTCGGGTGGCCTTCTATGCAGGGCTTAAAAATCCCCACGAAGGCTACGAGATCCTCAAGTTTGACGATGTGGTCACCAACTTGGGCAACAACTATGATGGCATTTCGGGCAAGTTCATCTGCAGCATACCGGGTACATACTTCTTCATCTACCATGTGCTGATGAGAGGAGGGGACGGCACAAGCATGTGGGCAGACCTCTGCAAGAATGGCCAGGTTAGTGCTTTGAAACTTTTTCTGAGTTTTCTTTCTCAGCGTAAGACTATCTGACTCCTCTGATGCTCACTCTCCTGTCCTCTCCCGCTTCCTCTGTGGCTCTCCTGCTTAAAGAAGTAGCTTCATGACACACCCTGCAAATAAAAAGTGACATTGCGAGACAAGTTGGGCATCTGTCGTCCGCCTCTAAAGCCTAGAGCGCGCAGCTGTGGCATACACCGCGCCTAGAGATAAAGATGTGTTGACCGTTTGCAAGTGCGTCCCCTCTTTGCATGATGCGTCCTGACACTGCCGCGTCCAGCGATCTAGAGGACGGTCACGGTGTGGACTGAGCGTGGGGTGCGACCGATCTTTTTGCTTGTACACTGTAAAATTAGCCCCCCCCCCCCCCCCCCACCAAAAAAAAAGAGAGAAAAGGGAAAAAACTATCGTGCGTATCGATTTTCCTGAAGTGGAAGCAACGTGAGGAAGGAGTTGAGTATCTAAATTGTTTTAGAGTGAAAACGCTCGAGTGTTTATTAAATCAAATTGCAGAAGTAGAAAGTATTTTTTAACCTACAAGACTGAATTTTCCAGAGGGCTTTACTTTCGTTTTATCAGTTTCGGAGGACGAATTATACTCCATATAAATGTCAGTAGGGAGGGTTATTGTAAGTATTATTAATAATAATATTATTATTATAACATTCTGTTGCGACATAACTTTATACTCATAGTCGCTGTGAGTGAAAGTAGCAGATGGGGAAATGTGAAATTTCGCTTACAACATATTAACTGTACATTACATGTGGAAGCTCAGCGGACACCGCGGACCAATCCATCTGCCTTTACAGTCGTATTAAATGCATTAGGACGTCTGCGTGATATATTATCGCTTTCTTTGATGCATCATTTTAATGGGGAGCTAACATTATTGTGCGCCCCGGAGGGTCTTCTCAGGTTGGCAATGCGTACCAGATCAGGCTTCCCACCCGCCGTCAGATCTCTTATCTTCAAAACGGCTCAGTAAAATGGTTTGCCTGTAAGCAGATCGGATGCCATGCTACAGTTATTCTTTGTTTTGCTTAACCAGCTTGTGGCTGAGCCCATGTCAAACACTGTAGTTTGCTGCAAGTGTAATCACAGACACCAAAAAGCAGTATTTGCAGTAAAGAAATTAATATCCGTGTTTATAAAAACAGATCTATTTTACCTGATTTCACGTTTCAACCTGCAACCTGCACACGAAACAATAAAATCTCTATTATAGGAGAAGAAATCATGGCAAATAACAATAATAAAAATAATAACCTTCACATTGCACTTCACACATTATTATGCTTTACTAATGTGGGCTGAAACTGGATGCGTTACAAGCTCTGCTGCACTTAATTCCTTGCCACCATGGATGGTCAGAATACTTTACCCAAACTGAGACACAATATTCATTGTTTTGGAAATGTGACAGACATTTCAGCTTTAAATTAACATCATATGAGAACACTTGTTTCAAATCACATGAAATGTATTATATTTGGACCACATTCAGAGTTTCACAGTGATTCACAGCCTGGTACACAGCAATGAGATTGATCCTCTGAGACTCAGCCTCCAAATGCAATTTAAAAGACCTGCTTCACATTTATTAAATACTATAAAACATATAATGGCTATTTTTCCCCTTTTGTAATGTTAAGTGAGCTGTTTATAAAAATGTAAATATGCAATAGTTAATATGGGGTGCTCAATAACAAGTGCTGTGGTCATGATATGTGAGATTTAGAGATGAAATAAGATTTGGTGTGAAACTACTGTGTCACCCAGGGAGATAGAGGTTAAATCCTTTAACCTCACCAAGTTCAAACCCAGGGAGAAAAAAAGAGTTACAACATTTGCCTTCTATATACAGTATAACGTCTCACTCAACAGTAATGTTTCTGGGTGGGCGTAAAAGCATTGATATATAATAGGGGAAGAAGAACATATGTTCCTATAAAACGCCTTCTGTTCCCGCTTCATTGTGCTCCCAAGAGGAGGGTGTGGAGGTACTTAAGTTAGACGCACACAGTGTGCATCACCAGAGACCTGCGTAATGTTTATAAAGTGGTAACTGCTTCTCTTTCTCTGTCTTCCTGTGTCCTATGCACAGCTTATGCATAAATGTTCAGTCCTTTCATGATGTTTATTAGGTTGCTTGGCTGATGGAGGAGGCCCCAGAGACTTAGTTTGTGTAAATGACTGTGAATAGTTATAAATGTTGGGCAACTTATGCTACATCTCTGCTGAAGTGTTCAGAGTCAAACTGAAACTCCTACAGTCACACTGGTGCTTTACTCAGCTCATTAAGGCAGCAAAAAGCTACATTGTGAGTTGGGATAGGGGAGGCCAGGGAATTGCAGACAATACTAGTATTTTATCATCTTTTGGCGTTATTGAAGTGGTGGGTTTTCCAGGCCTTGCAGAACTGTTTTACTCCAGCATGTGCACCTCCTTCTCCTGGGGTTCTTACAAGCTGTTTCGAACATAAGCATCCAGAGGTTACTTTATTTCTTCTCCGCTTCTTCCACTTTGTGTTTTAACTTGGCAAAGGGCACCAAGTGGAATCCAAACACTGTCTCCAGAACTTTGACACTTTTCAAGCTAGAGCAAAAAGTTGCAGTTTTTGGTAAACAAACATAAGGAAAATCTATTTTCAGCACAGCACACTTTATTCACTTTCCAGCTTTCTCTTCTCACACTTTTTTTTTTTTGGCTTCTTCTTTGCATGTTCTTTTTATTTTTGTGCCAAATATCCCAACCGATCCTAAACTCTTTCCAATAAATCAATGCTTTGCTACAACCTGTCTTGGACACATCCTGAGAGACATGGCAGCAGCTATAAGAAGATAAATTTAATAGACGCAGTAAAAGGAGAAGAAAGAAAGAGGACAGAAAAGAGATAGTTATTGTGCTATTGTGCCATCGAGTCTATTTAATTGTAATTAAAAAGCTTGAACCAGATCCAGGATGTGTTTGCGCTTTTCCTCTCCGTTCCCTTCTTAATATTGTTATTAATCCGCAAAACCGTTTCAGAGTTAATTAAAAGCAATGACTTCGGCGTCAGTCTCTCAAGAGGACCATAGTGAATAATCACTCTGTCTCCTCCTTTAATAAGCTTCAACGTCCTTCGTGCACATGGCTCTTCCCTGGCAATTACCGCAGCAGTCTCATCCTTACATACACACACATTCGCACATGCTCACACACACACACGCGTGCATGATTGCCCCTCCTTTCTAACCCACAGCCTCAACCCACCCCAACTGTGCACTGCCCTCCATCTCTCCTCTGCATCTGGTCTACAGAAGCTCACTTTTTTAAAAGAGCAGAAAGTTTTCATCTTCTGAAAAAGAAAAACTTTTTTAAAAAAGAGAATCCGGGTTGCTGTATCACAGGATCGATTTCCTAAAACACAATGCCATCAATATTCTTCGGTTCTTTCAAGTGATGCATTGCACTACAACAGAATAAGTTAAAGTGAACCATCCTTCAACTCATCCATAGGAAAAATCTTTGTATTTTTTTTTTTTTTTAACCAAAACCCATCTCAGTCACATGTCATTTCTCAGTCAAACCATTTGCCTCAGCCCATCTCTTCTCATAAAGACACCTCCAGGTGGGACTTCAGCTCTGATACACATGAGCACAAGGCTGTTTATCTTGTTGCTGTGTATCCAGGTGAAACCCACGCATTGTGTTTAGCATCTGGTGTCAATCCCAGCATTAAACAAGGGAAGCTGAGCCATCTGGAGAAGGTCTGCACTGCTTGATTCGATTATTGACATATGTTTTAGAAGAAGAAAAAAAGGTGCAACAAACAAGTTAAGTTTTAATTAAACCAAATAAGATTTCAGAAAAGAAGGCAGATTTTCAGTCATTTTCATTCTTAAAGTGTAAAAAATGAAGTAATCGTTGCATTCTCGTCGATTATCTGCACACAAATACATCAATACTTCGACTTGATTGATTTTAACATTCTGGTAATGTTCAGACCTGCTATTCTTCATCGTGGTCTGACTTCAGCACTGAGAGGCCTCTGTGCGTTCGCCTGGTGTAACAGAGAGACTCTGTCTGAAATAGACAGGCGGGGTTTTAGTGAGCTACCCTCAGTCCCTCTTTGCCTGCGGTATTGATCCCCTTATGCGTGTGTGTGGAAGCGTGTGTGCCCATGTATGTGCATTTCTTTCTTCTTCTGACAGACCTGTTTCAATATGATGTATATTATGGCACTTCTTCTATAATCAGCCTGAGAGGTAGTGAAGGTGGACCTTTGGCCTTGATCTGCTGTGTAATTGGACATTGGATTTGACACTCTGCCGAGTGGAACATTAGAGCTGGCCTAATTAGGTGCGAGGGCTATTAAATGAAGATTGGCCCACGTTGTTAGGAAATACCACACAGATTGGAAATGTCAAGATGACATCGGGCTGTCATCTGAAAGCACTGAGAGAAAATCTATCATTTATTGGTGAAGTTTCAAAAGTTGCTCGAAAGCTGCCCACCACTTGTCAGTAATCATTCAATTACTTTTAAAACATTTTACACTGAGCTTCTCAAATAGAGAGCTATTACAGCTCAGCAGTGCACAGACCATCTGAGCTGGCATCTCAGATTAAGTAACTCGTGAAATACTGATAATGTCTAATATCTCAAGTACTGAGAGACCTGAAACATACGGTCCAAAATAGGCTATGGATTGTCTCCTGTGACTGGCTGACTCAAGGATGCTATGGTGTTGACTCACAAGGCTTCTTCATTATAATGAGGGCCATATGGGAGATAGACAAGTGCCCCTGGCCCTCTTATGCAAACATCTCTCTCTCTCTCCTCACGCCCCTGACATTTAGATGTCCCCCGATTTCAGTCTTCACTGATACCCACAATTATTCTCTCCCTCTTCACAGGAAAGCAGCAAGTCAATGGCTCCAAATGACTCACAGTCTGCTACATAACTCAGCGCGTTTAACACTTCATGCCCTCCTTAAAATGAGTATGGGTAAAATATCAACAACTGCCCAGTAAGAACGACACAGACTACTATACGAAAAAATGCACGTCATAACAAAGCTGACATTCTCGCTGTCATCCAACACATATACAGAAACCCACTTTGCCTTTTTTGTAGCTTTCTCGGTAGAATAAAGGAAACTCTCGGTGCCTCGAGGATTACTATGAAACAAACTGGAAAACAGGCTCAGTGTGAACAAAGGTTGAAAATTTTGCAGTGAAAGTGTCTTTTCAGACAATGCTAGAAGCAGTGATTGTGGTTTTGGTGGTGATGCTCGAGGCAGACTGTGCTGTGTATCTCGGTAATTAACTGACCGCGATGAAGCAGACACAACAAAGAAAAGAGTGGCTGGATTGCAGGTCAAAGTTCATTCCTCTTTTTTTCTCCCCCACCGCTGTTTCCTCTGACAGGCTTCTTTCAGTGGCTCTTTCAGGAGAAGCTGCCCGAGTTTCATCCTCTTTGTCACCACTGATAAACTGCAATACTAATAATCAGGCCCTGGGAAAAGGTTTTACGGTATTTGTATCACGTACTGCTGCTACATGCTATAAACTAATGAACTAACACCTGATACCAAACTCACCTTAAGCATTACTGTAGGCAATTTCATAAACAGTCAGAGGTCTGTGCTGTAAAGTCACTGCGTTTCAAAGCAGGTTGAGCAGGTACAAAGAGAACAGCTGGTGAAATTAATTCAGGAGAACTTTTTTTACTCGCTTCTGACAGATGGCAAATCTGCTCTTACCATTTCACTTCTCTTATCATGTTTTCACTTAGGTCTCCAACAAATGAACGTGTAAACACATGCCACTTTCTGACAGTACAATTCTCTTGCAACCCCTCGTACTTTCCTGTTCTCATTACTTTAGTAAAATTGTGTCTCTAGTGCACGCGGCTGCATAAAAATGCATTTCCATGTAGCATGTCTCTCTTTGTGTCGCTCTGTCATGGTGCGTGTATGCGTTTGCACGTGTGTCGCAGGAATGCGTTGAATAGGGCTCGGTAGAGATGGCGTGCTATCTAAGCTGCCATTAGGCATGCGGTTCACGGCTGGAATGTTCAAACACAATTAGATGGCAGTACACTTTGATTTAAAGGGGACCAATAGACTCGTTGATCCAAAATGGAGGCTCAACATCAAGTCAACAAATCCCTGTCAGAGAAGCCACGAGACATGTCCTTGTCACGGTGACAAAGCCTCTTGTCCCATTGAGATGTTTCAGGCCTGTCTCGTGGCAGACAACAGACAAAGAAAAAAAACTGAATTTTTACAGAGTTTACAATTAAACTCAGCAAGCTGCGCCAGCTGAATGAAAATAATGCAAAGCGCCTTTTAGATAATAGGTTGATTGTAAAGGAAATCCCAAGTGACTGAGGATGAGTGACGGTTTTAATAATGCTCCACAAATTCATCCTTCAGATTAATGCTATCATTACTGATAGCTGTAACATTCACATTTAAGAGAAACTGCACTGTTACAGGCATGTATTATTAAGTCCAAGCACAGCCCTGTATTTTTTTGTCTTAAATATTATTCAATAAAGGCCATCATGTTGATGATATGACGGATTCAAACATGCACGAGCAGCCACGAGGAAGACAACATCGCCTGACACCTCATTTACCATTGCTGGAGCCGCCGCTTACGGCCTCACGCTTTGTTTGTCTTGTCAAAGTTCCTCTACATATTCCGTGTCAAGGTCACGCACTGCCAGTTGGCTGTTTGTCCTGCTCATCTCTGGCTATACATCTGCCATACCCTGAATTTAGACCTCTGGCTCATATCGCAAGCAAGTTTTGTGCAGAGAAGTGAAAGCGGGAGGGGGAGAGAAAAGAGAAAAAGAAAAACAGCTCCAATAGGAGCTCCCTGATCATTATTTCAAAAATAGTGAGAGGTTTTATTCATGCATGCTTATCACTGAAAGCAAGCGAAGGAGGTCTAGACTGCGGCAGTTAGTCTCAGAAGGGGATAAAAACCATTAGAGCAAAGAAACAAAACAAAACAAAAATATCACTGTGGATGAACTAGAAGGATTTCAGGGAAGTTTGCTTTCACCAGGGCTTTGCTCATTCCATCTCTGCCAAAAGAAAACGTTATATTTGTATTGTTCATCTCCTCCCCCCCAAAAAAATCCCATAAATCATTTACTTCAAGATGGCCTAAATTTAGCCCTTTAAAGAGCAAGAAAAGAGAATAACTTAACGATATTACACATCTGTGACATTGCCAAAGGTTTTCCGCGTCTGTGCGACTGCCTGCAAAGCAAATATTTTGGTAAAGTTTCATTAAAAATCTCAGCTGACAAATCCTCCAGAGCCATCATCACCTGCTTCCCCTACAATCCAAGGCGGTAACCCTCTAATAAGATGGTGTTGACTTTGCACACTCATTGCATATCATTTCGTATTACTATGCACCGGACGCTGGCATCTTAGAATCAGAACAGGAGGTTTTGTTTGCACATCGATATGAGCTGCGCTAGATTTAATCAGGCGGATAAACAATAAGAAAAAAAATGTACAATATTCCATATATTACTTCTGGATCTTAAAACCTCTCCTCGGAATTTCATTATCCAAAATTAGCCTTTACATTATTTGCACATTTCGTACTAGTGTGACACTGTCCACAGCGTGCTGTTAGAGAACTTGTCACGCCCTCCACAACTTTCCACCTTTCTTACGTCTATCTCACTTGTTAATTATGAATTTCACAGTCTTTTATCAAGCATTTGTTTAATCGATACTTTTTTTTTAAAAAGTGGAAAGCTGAAGAAGTGTCAGTCTTGACTTGAATTTAAAGCAGTGAGCTAAAGGTAATGCAAAGAAGAGTTCATAAAACACATCTGCAAGTAACAAAGTATAAGATTTTGCATTATGTTGACTCTATAGCAGAATCGTTGTCACACATGTTAATACAGACAAAGCCATTTCTTTCTCGAGGTATTAGCAGAAATGTAGCTGCACCAAAAGTAAGATGTAGCATTAACAGCATACATAACAGGTTGTAAATACGGTGTCCTAAATAGGACATCTTGAGACTCAAATGCTTTTTACAGTTGCGGTTAAAGAACACCTCTGTTTTTGATTTCACGACCCACTGTAGCCTTTTGTGTACGCTGGGCTGTTCATCATTGTATCGCTGCAGCAGAGAAGCACTTACTGGCTCCAAAAAGCTTCCCTGAAAGAATTTTGTGGTTTCTATCAGAAGCTTTTCAATCTTGAACCATGTAAAGTTTAAAAATGCAGAATTTTAAATAAATCATTTTATAAATACACATAATTGTCAGGTCGAGCTCATGTAACAGTTATTCAAACTACTGAATGCTGAGTTCATGAAAGCTTTACATTTGCTATTTTAATAAGACTTGTACGCCTCTGCACATCCTCTGCACACTTTTATGTTTCCAACAGCAGGTTTTCAAAAATCAACAGAAGATGAGCTAAGAGTTTAGTGCTGACAGCATTAGCTGTTGTAGCAGGAAAGACAATAGAAAAACATTTTTTAATTTAAAAAATGCTTCATTAGTCAATGATATATATTTAAATTACACAAATAATCTATATATTATTATTATTTTATACATTTAAATGCAAAGAAAATCTGTTTTAGGTTCCCCATTAGATTTGGCACCAGTGATACCTTCTGTGCAGGAGAGCTCTGTCAGTAGCTGGCTTGCCCAAACATTTGTCAATATGCCTGTTGTGTGTGTTCCCTTTAAACAGGGCAACTAATTATTGGGCATTCTCGGCATTATTGGGCATGCCTGTTGAGCTGCTTGTCGACTCCCACTCAAAAATCCCAGATTTAAAGATTTGTGGACACTGAGTTAAAGATAGGCCTGAAATAGACTTCGGAGACCCCATAATGAGCCACAAGAAACACTGCAAATGCACACGAACTATTGATTTGGATTCAACCTTACTGACCAGACTAAGTGCTTAATAGGCTTATTTAACCACAAGATACTTTTAAGGATGTACAGTGCTTTCTTTTTTTCCATCTCTAGAGAATTAATGATCTTCATGTTCGATTGTGCTCCATTTGAGTTACATATGATGCAGTTTGTCTAGTTAGTAACTGTTTAATAGCACTGAGACACAATGCAGACGCTAAGTAGAGAGTTACACTTTTTTTGTGTGTGTTTTGCTTTTTGTCTTTTTTTTTGTCCTCTACACCAAGCACAACACTGGTTGAGTGAAAAAGATTATAAACAATAGCGATTTAAAAACCACAACAAGCGTAATTAACAATGAAAATGCAGGGAATTCTTAGTTGACTTCTGCTTTACAGAGTGTTATACTAAGTTACAGGTCATTGTTTAGCTTTCTGGCCTCAGATCTACTGTTTTAGTTCACCCACACTGCCTTCTTATTGCCATTTCAGGCAAGAAGCAGCTGTTTTCTAAAAAACAGTAGACATGTTCTTGCACAATTAGCTGGTGAGCATAGTGGAGAATTTACCTGATATGAAGTCGACAATTTCCCAGAGAAGTTGGTAGGGACCAAACATAGCACTAAAAGAGAGTCAGAATCAGTTAATCACAAAATAAGGAGTCCACATTAACGATAACGATGCTCCACAAGTTCAGGTGTAAATGCTGAATTGTTCTAACCTTAAACAAGTTCACTCTATGATCTCATCTAGTTTTTGTTTTTTTTCACAAGTTGTTCCAGAGCGGTAAATATGCAATAAAAATTAAAGCTGGTATCTTTTAGTCTTTACATTTAGATCACAGACTTTTTACATTTAAACACCCACAAAATGATTTGTTATAGGCACACATCTATGTCAGAGTGTTACATAGGGATCTACACCAGCTCTGAGGTCTATGGTGGAAAGGCCTTGCACCATCACATCGCAGCTTTTGTGATGTTTTTGTGATGTACATAACAATTAAGTCTAGAAAAGAAAGCGATGAAAGACAAACACAGATTACCAGTGATGTGGTTCTTCCTTGTTTGAGGCATGTGTCATATATCAAGGACATGCTGATTGTGTTTGTGTCATTATTTTCACTAGCGTAAAACAAAAAGAATATTTGGCTCCAGTTCCTTTGCTGTTAATTACTATTACCAGTTTATGTATATTTACTGAATCCACATCCACTTCTTGCTTCCTTCTCTGCCGTTTGCCTTAAGTTTGATTTTCAGCATTTGGTATAATTGAAGCTACAGACTTGTCCCATAAAGAACATCCTACCTCTTCTTCTTTTCCTTTTCTTGGCTGTTTCCTTTAGGGGTCATCGTGACTGATCATCCTACCATTAAGCTGTAAAATCCACATGGTTTTCTGCATTTGTATTTCAGGATTACCAGCCTATTACTCTAGTCCTAAATAAAAGGGGGTGAAGAAGAGCAATGAGTCTGTTCACTCCACATTAAAGTGAACGCTTCCTCGGAGCTAATATTCATTGTTTAAAGCCAATTTTACACTTTCAGATCTTGAGAATAATTTCTAAATGTGTTTTTAAAAGGTTGTATAAAGCCTTATGTTTCTTCAACTGGTGTCACTAATGAAGTTTAAATCTGAAAAATAATTTGGAGGTGTGAAGTTAGAAAGAAGTTGGAATACTAGAGCCTTTGAGCCCACTCCTCATCTCTGCTTAAAGCTTACAGCTCGAGGCTATATTAGCTGCTACTTGTGCAACACACCACTGTCTCCAGCTGAACTGGTGCCAGATTTTTGTCAAGGAAGCAGACTCTGTTGAGTGAACAAAAAAACAAAACAAAAAAAAAACCAATATCTCTGCTACTGCTGCAGACATAAAAAAGACCATCATGAGAATGATACTGTAGGAGTGTAATAATAAATTGGATGAGCACTCTTTTAATTTAAAATCGAATGTGCTAGAAGCAAAACAACACAAAATAATGCATGGCACTACTGCCAGACTGAAGTGAGAATTGAGAATAAGGCTTTCATAAAAGCTGTTGTTGACCAACTTAGGATCTTCATTCAGCTGGTTTGCCTTTAATTTCACTCTTTACCTTTCAGCTGGAAAACAGGAAGGCTAAAGATTTTAGTCTTTAAAATGAAGCTTCAGAAAGTTCTTGAATCATCGGGCCCCATCTTATCTTACCTCATAGCTATGGATCACCCCAATAGAGCACTTTGCTCTCAGAAGGCAGGCTTACTTGTGGTTCCTAGGGTATTTAAAAGTAAAATGGGGGCAGAGCCTTCAGCTTCCAGGCCCCTCTTCTGTGGAACCAGCTCCCAGTTTGGATTTGGGAGACAGATATCCTCTCTGGTTTTAAGATTGGGCTTAAAACTGTCCTTTTTTTTAAAAAAAAAGCATGTAGCTAAGGCTGGATGAGGTGACGCTGAATCCTCCTTTAGTTACGGTGCAGTAGGTGTAGGTTCTTGGGGGATTCCCATGATGCATTGAGTATTTCTTCTTCAGTCACGTTTTCCACTCCCTATGTGTTTATACACCTCTGTGCATGTAATCATTAGTTATTATTAGTATGGCTCCCTTTCACAGCGTGTCTATACCCTGTCTCCCTCCCCTCACCCCAACAGGTTGTGGCAGATGGCTGCCACTTCCTGAGCCTGGTTCTGCTGGAGGATTTTTCCTGTTAAAAGGGAGTTTTTCCTTCCCACTGTTGCTCAAGCACTTGCTCATACGGGGTCATATGGTTGTTGGGGGTTTCTCTGTTTTCTCTGCATCGTTGTAGGGTTTTTACTTTACACTATACAGCAGCTTGAGGCAACTTTTGTTGTGATTTAGCTATATAAATATTGAATTGAATTGAAAAGCATTATGCAGTACTCATTCCTACTTAAATAATCACTGTTAGAACAGCTCTCTGCCACACACACAAGTACACAAATGCAATAAACCACAGCTATTGTTTCAAGACTCATGTGGGACTGCACCTACACTTAAAAACACAGCACGTTTGTAGTGGATGTCTTAATTACCCCGGACAGGTTATTTAGAAACTGCTCCAAATGTCCTGCAGACAGAGTGCCAAAACACACAGGCACGCAGGGACACAAACACACACATACACACATGTGGCCAGACAGAAGCTGCAAACCCAAAAACAACAACAACAAAGTTCTCTTTTCCTCTTTTTGATGCAAACTCATTCCAGCGATTCCCATCACTCCTCTTAGTTATCAGATATTTCTGCTTATACTCAGTAAACATCTTTTATGTTTTGTTTCTTCTAATTTCCTCCACACTGTGACCCCCCCAGAGTAAGCCCTGTTGTTGCATTTCTGAGACTTTTGGAGCGCATTTTGCTTCAAGGTCGAACAATAGCTCTGCAAAAGACCCCTGGCTTGATTGAAACCATAAATCTGCCTGACACAGAGGCTAGAGTTTTGGGTCGGTTTTGTAGGTTTAATATCAATATTAAAAAGATATATTTGTCAAAAAAAAAAAAATATACTTCAAAATGAAACTAAATCGAAATGTATGTCCTAAATGATAAATTGTCTTCCTGTTGAATAAACATTTTTGCTCTCTTATGATAAAAAAAGCTTCTCTTTTTTGCACTTTCATTATTCCATGTCATAAATAACGCAGTTCTGCTTCTTAATTAGCAGAATATCAATAAAAAAAATTCTATGAACTTTAGACCATGGAGACAGGAAGAGGATGCTAGCTTTGTTTTAAATGTTAATCTAAGTTGACTTTAAAAATAATGTAATTTTAATACTGTAAGTTTGGGGTTTTCTGAATATATTCACCATTGTAATCAAAACTGTATTTGCTATGTGTATTTTCTTACAAGCTTCTATGCTCAAATGCCAAACACATTCCCTGCTCAAAATAGCAAATGTAATGTCTGTGCATCCTTGGAGATATATGAGTACTTACATGCGCTAAGTGCTTTTAGTTTAGATTTACAGTAATATAGACTTGTAAGAGTGAATATAGTATCTGTCTATCTGTCTTAGCATGAGAGACTGACACCTGATTCATAGCATTTGCTAAATACATTAAGCTAATGTACTGATACCTTTAGCAACTATGAAGGCTACCTCTTCTTTATGTGTTTATCTGCTCCTGGCCTTGCAGGTTCGTGCCAGTGCCATTGCCCAAGACGCTGATCAGAACTATGACTACGCCTCCAACAGCGTCATCCTCCATCTGGATGCAGGAGACGAAGTGTACATCAAACTGGATGGAGGCAAAGCCCACGGTGGCAACAACAACAAGTACAGCACCTTCTCTGGCTTCATCCTCTACGCAGACTGAGAACACACAGACACAGAGACAGTCAGACAGGAAGAGACTCAGACTAAGTGTAGTATGACGGGGGGGAGGGGGTGTATGTGTTAAAAGCCTGGAATGCTTTCTAGTTTTCCTAATTCTCTCCATCATCACGGACACCTCTGCTTCGTATCCATCAGTCAAGACATCCAGGTTCTGTAGCCAAGTCTGGATGCAAAGCTCCTGAGGACTGAGAGGAGCTCGGTTGGGCGTGTGTGGGAGGAGTGGGATGTTAGGTGGAGGTGGGCCGGTTTTTCCACACTCCTTGCCACAGTGCCACTGGTCAAAAGCTCCTCACTCTCAGTGTCTCTCCTCTTTAGCCCTGCTCCATTGCACAGAAATATCAACAAATATGAAAACCCTGCTAAGTGGATGATCTCACCTCTTCTCTCCACAGCGGCAGCAGTCAGCTGCAGTATCAGTGGACTGAAGTGACTGAAACTTATAGTGTTGTTCCGTGAAATTTTCCTTAGATTGTGTTTTCATTTTGTAGACATGCATAATATTCAACACGAGCAAGATTTAAAAAAATAAATAAATAAAAGAGAATATATTTGTCCCTTGTGAAGATATCCTGTTTGACTGAGAGATGTTATTTGTGATGCAGCTCAGAGCTCTAACAGCTGGAAAACAAATCTTTAAATCAAGAGTTTCACTATTTCATAGCAGTGTGTGTTTTTCTTCATTTCTAGGTAAAACAAGGTAACTATTATTCATGTGGAGAATAACAATACGTTCTGCACTTCCAGTGTATCTGAAGAAGAAAACATCTAATATAGACAATACCCTATCCAGAAACCACCTCACACTGTTTCTGGCACTGTCACAAATGTCCTGCTGCTCTTCAGATTAAAGGAGGGCATAAATAATCTTTTCAATGTTCTAGCTTCATGTAGATGTTCCACTCAGCACAACCAGTTATGTGATACAGAAAATTTTCAAACTCAGAGGTAACCCAATTGAAGAACGCCAATCCTTTCCTCTTCTCTGTTATGCCGACCTCCAAGGTTTCTTGCGAGGTATTAAAAATGAAGAAGAAGAAGAAGAAGAAGAAGAAGAAGCAGCGAGCAAGGAAAAGAAAGTCACAAATGCAGAGAAAGAGTCAGAAGTGAGTGAGATGGGGAGGTAGAGGAGGCGTTCAAGCACAGTGAAAGTGAGTGGGCAATTTTTATGTTTCAGTGTCTTCACTGGATGTCATCCATTCATTAGCTGCATATTCAATGACACACAGGCATTATGGTAATATTTACTCGACATGGCTGCCTGATGGCTTGCTTGAGAATGAAACTGATTGGGTGAGTGACTTGGCCTATTATGACCGCACGTTTGAGTGTATGCGTGTTTGCGTTTGTGCGCGTATGTGTGTATTCTGTGCATACCAGTGAGTGTCTGCATCTTAGCATGTGCCGTGCCATAATTACATTGTTATTTTTCAGAGTTATCCTGTGCTACAGCCAATGACATATATTTTACGCAGCAGCCAATGAGATTGTGCTCTGTAGGGTGGAGCCTCTATAGATATGATGAGAAGAACAAACAGCTTGTAATTGAAATCTATGACTTGTTTGTCTATCTTATCTTTTGGAATTGTTGAATACATTTCAATAATAAATGGGATTTTTTGAGTGACTTGTCTCAGGAGAATTTTTGAATCCCAAATACACTAATTAAGGCAAATTATCTGTAAAAGAGCTCATTCGCTCTGTGAGACTAACTGCAGCGACAGCAAAAAACATGACTGGAAATGTACGTTTCTTGTTCTGTTTGAAGCGAGAATTCGAATAATGGATACTCAGTGCAAACAGTAAAAAGATCCTATCAGCAAATCCCTTATCTCTCTTTTCTCTGGAGAATGTAAAGTGTATCCAGGATGACGAGCATCCAGGGAGAGATGTCTGTGTTTATGCTCCCCCCGCCACGTCCCATCCTGAAGTGATCCTGTGGTGCTTCTCTCCATCTGGAAAGGTGCTCTTGGAGATAAAGACTCTCCAACTTTAGCAACATCCTCCAGTGGAGTAAAATGCCTTTTTTGAATGCAGATGAGCCCTTAGGGAAATGCAGGCTATTCCTCAATCTGCAATCACAGTTTCTTTTCACAGATTCACATCAACAGGGGTATGATATACCTAGCGAGGAAGTGAGGACGGAGAAGAGAAGACAGGGGGAGGAAAGATTGAGAACGATAGAAAAGGAGCAGAATATGGTTTGACAAAGACAGATGGAAACATGAGAGAAAGAGCAGGCCACAGAGAAGTAATGGGGAATGGATAGATAGGGAAGGAGATGGTAAAGAGAAATATAAGGAAGACAGAAATAAAAGGGGGTGGTACTGATTTGGGGTGAAGAGTGAGGAGGAGTGGATTGTTTTCAGGGTAGAGTGATTCCCTGTCGGGCCTGTGTGAGGTGTCAGGAGAGATTAGCCAGCGTGAAGCTGGAGGAGAGAGCTTGAGATAGCTTAGATTGGACAAGTGTCAAGGACTGGACATTCCTCAGACCTGGCAGGAATGGGATGTGACACTGGCTGCCATGCTCGCCTGCACTACTTTGCTCTTAAGGGGGCATTCACCCCTCTCTGTATCATTTTATGAAATTTCCTCAAGCATATAGCAAGATTATTCCAAACACATCAGTGATATTGAGAGTGCTTGAGCATCTTAACAGCTGTAATTGTTCCAGGTGTAATTTTAAAGACATTGCCATCAGCAGGGGAAAAGAAAAGGTCTTCAGGATTAAATTCTGCGCCAAGTAAAACTGAAATTTACTTCAGCACAAATAGACTAAACAACATCAAATCTCAATTCACAGTCAGAAGGTAAAAAGGTAGCAAAAGGACAATTTTATTTCATATTTATCACTGTCATGTAGCAAGAGACGCCCACATTATTTACAGGAGAAATAGGTGAAACTAAAACTAAACTAAACTAAAAAACTTCTAAAAATGTAATTATATATATATTGTTGCAGGAAAGATTAACTATAAATAACGAGAGCAGTGATTAGATGGTGAAAACTGCAACCAAAATAATTAATTCTGGAATTTGTGCAAGGAGGAGATATTTTTGTAACTCAACCTGTTTTTCTACTAAAGAAACACGAAATTTTTCATTCATTTTTAATGCAACATAGCACTGCACTCAAATCAGTATCACTACAAATACAATGAACAGTGTGTGCTGTGATAACTTGATGACATGCATCAACACAATCAGAATATGATATAGTATGAGGTATGCTAAAAGGTTACGTAAAAGATGATTTATGAAGGATTGTGAAAATAATGTGAGACATTTTACTTAAATTAATTAAAATATAGCACTAAAAATGAGATGCTTCATTTATTTCTATTGTTTGTGAAGTGCCCAAATTTGTGAAACCTTTGTATAAGCACCTTTTCTTGATTTTTATTTATTTGTTTGTTTTTGTGCTGTGGATCTCACAGAAGCTTCTGATTACGTCAGCAGTGTTGCCGATGTTTTGCCCTGTGAATGCACCTGAAACATGTTGACTGTTTGCCTATTTACCAATTTCTGAGGTGCAACTGTAGCAATGTCTGCACTGGTAATGTCACCTGCTTATCATCACGAGAGAACACTGAGCCCAGATGTTTCTCATGCTGCTAAAGGGGCCCTGCTGCATAAGCCTCCGCCCTTGCAAACAAGCAAACACAGAATAAGTCTATTTCCAGAATAACACTCATTCATTTACTGGCTTCTTTTTGATTTGAGTGTTCGAGTCATAAGTGTGAATAATATGCATTATATATAAGACTGGCAGCTGAAGACTTAAGAGTCTTTCATTAAAAAACAATGTCGATTGAATCCCACAATGCATTGTGTTATATTCAATAAATCCTAAATTACTGCTGTGCGTAATAGAGCATTACCTATATAAAACCGATACCCAGAGTGTATTTATTTATTTGATTGTTTTTCTTTTCGGTTATGCATCCATATCGACATGATCTCTTATAGATGCATATAGGCAGTGTGCCCTTCCCAGCAATCAGGTGATATATATATATGCATGTTTAGATGGAGTATTTTGAATGTATATTAGTGGACTGCATGTTTTTTCTTGAATTATTAATTTTCTCTTCAAGAAACGGAATCTGAATCAATAAGTTACACTATTTATGTAAGAAAAAAGGCTGCTAAATCACAGTCTGTTATTTTTCTCAGTGCTAAGATGTTGAGTGACGTAAGCTTCACAGTTTGGGTTTTTTTAAATGTTTTTAGCAACTTTCCCGACACGGTTTCATAAGTGGTTTGGCAGCCAGTTCAAGCTTGCAAAACGCTGCTTTCATATAGTGATACATTCTAGAAATCTGACATGCATGCACTCTAGCACCATCATTTTTTGGTTCAGTTTGACCTTTTCCCTCACTTTTTTTTCTCCTTACTGTGCCCTGCTTTTAACCTGGTATGACAAACACAAAGGTTAGGAAAGCAGACAGCTGTTAGTAGACGGGGCTCCTCCCGCCACCCTTGAGCCTCCACTATATGCACACACATACATGCACATGCATAAGCATACGTGGAAAAACCTCTGCATGATAGCACAGTCACACATTAACACTGCGACCCTTGCTCTATTTGCTTCAACTACAGTGCATGATTCCCTTTGTCAGTTTGGGTTGCGGCCGAGGAAGAAGCCTTTCTCAGTTGTCCCTGTATGCTCTGAAGCTGCCAGGCCAGGTGTACTCTGCAGTCACTCCCTGCACTGTGGGAGCTGGCCGAGCTGAGTTGCCCGGGCGCTTATTGCAGACCCACCCTCGCTCATTGTGACATTCTGACCCCAGCTCACCACTCTGCTGCCTTATATGCACTAATTTAACACTGCAACAACACACTGATCCACAGAACTTTAGACACTGATAACCCTCATTTGTTTCATTAAACTCACCATGTCTGTCTTTTGTTTTTGTTCCTTCTAAATTTCTGATCATGACGTGTGTTAGTTATCATAATGAGCTGTGTAGAATGTAGACTTACTTTAACCCTAAAATTCCCTTTGTATCATATTTGATACGTGAGTTTCTGAGAACGCTATCTCATCAACATGATCAATACTTGCCATAATTTTAAAATGTTATGGACAAAACTCCTTTTTTCCTTAAAATTAACATTGTTGTTAACAAAAAGTTGCCAAAAAAACACCCAATGTATCAAATGTGATACAAAAAATATATAATAAATATATATTATAAATATATCACACACAACATGATATAGAAAAAAAAATGTGGATTTTGTTATAAGGGTTAATAAACATCTCAGTTCCAAAAGATCTGAATTTTCTGGCTATGTTTTGATCGGTTCGGTCTTACAGGGTTAAGGACCAAAGAGCAGGACAGAAGTCAAACACAAAGCAAGCATTTAATGCTGATTAAGTCCAAAGATTTACAAAGTCCAAATCCAAGAATACACACAGAGCAAAGCCAGGGAATCCCAATATCCAGAAACGATTGGAACAGAAGCTTGGGAAATACAGGGGATATACACCTGGAGACAAACAGCTAAATGGACAACAGGAGAAAGGATAAAGGAAGGCTGAGACAATATATAAACACAAACGGTAACAAGGGAAGTGAAAATAGCAGGGAAATCAAACACAGCTTAATACGACCAAGACAATAAAGAAGAGAAGTAACGAAAAGAGCAAGTAAAGTAACTTAATGCAGGGAAGACAAAAACCCCAAAAGACAAAAGAAAGGAGAGATGAGACAGAATTCAGAGGAATTTAGCTTAACTACTAAAGAACTAAGGGGTTCACGATAACTTCGGATATAAATCAAAACAAACCTTTCTGTGACACTAAAGATAAATACAGACAAATAAAATATATACAGGCAAATAAACTATGGGAAAGGAAACAAGATGCAGACTCAAAAGCTAAGACTTAAAAGATTCAAGGTTACAACTATCAATGTGAATAGCTAAGCACATAAGGAAAATACCAAAAAGATGACCAAAATATCAAAACTCAGAGTACAAAAACACAAAATTTCAAGAATAACAAGGAACAAACTCAAATATGAATCATGCTCAAGATAAAAAGGAACCATGAACTTGTGAAACTTGCAAAAGCCTTGGGTCCAAGACCCTGGGACCATGATATTAGAAGCTGCAGGCAGGAACGACAGGATGCAATGCGGTAAATATTTCTCGCTTTCTTTTCTTCCTGCTCCCTCACTGTAAAACTACTGTGGTATTCTCACATGTTGTAGTGCCACATCTCCAGAGAACTCACTGTAAAGAGAGATAAAAAAGCACAAACAAACATCCAACATGCCTTTTTTCCCCTTCAGCAGGCTGAGTGCATTAGTGACCTTTTAAAGTGCAGCCTCCCTAGCGCTTTGCACACACCCCAAAGAAGAACAAACTACTAATAGGGCTAAAGAGCTGACACACTTTAAACAAAGATCAAACAATTTCTTGGCTATGAGGCAGCTCTTGCTACATTAATGCTATTCAATTATGTAGCCAAGACAAACAAACATCTTTGTACAGAAACAGCAGCCAAATGAGTGAAAGTTTGTGCTGGGTGAGGACTACAAGCACGCAAAAATAAAATGCTGTGTTACTTTTTAATGCTGCCTTGACTTATTGTTCAACCATTTGGATGACGCTGTGGTTCTATTTCATTAGGTAAAACAATATCCGTGCTAAGCTGCTTCGCATTTTATTTCTTGTACAAATGGGAATCAGACGACTAGGATTGTGAAGAAACAATAACTATGGAGGAGGAAAGACACCAGGATACTGTAAATACAACCATATAATCTACTGTTTGGTTCAAGGAAAAGAAAGGCTGGAGAGCACATTCGAAACGGGCTTCTTGCAGAAATGGAAGTATTTGTTTTCTTCATCTACAAAATGACCTTATTGGGTAGTATCGTGGGAGGCAGTAAGCTCACACCATATGACTCTAATTGCAGTGAGTGTGTTTGTGCGTGTATGGATGCTTATGTGCACGGAGCGCAGTCGTGTTTGCGTGAGCGGACATCAGATAGAGCTACAGGGCCTACGGCAGGAAACCGCGGCGAGGTGGATAAGCTCAGAATTGCACAGGGCATATGTCAAAGAGGAGATATTACCCCCCACATTACTCCCACTCAAACAGGATAGGCCATTACATGTTGTATTTCAGACAGTAGCATGCAGATAAGACAAATATTGACAAGTGAGAGACGTATTAGCTGGAAAATTAAGATATTGTGAATAATACATGAAACCTTAACAACATGTCTGAGGGAGACAGTGAAACCACAAAATGGTAATTTTGCCAAACCTTTAATAAAATATAAAAGCCACCAGATTTTTGGATAACTTTGAGCAGGCTGCTTGTAGTGAGTAATAACTTCCCAATTTAGCTCAGTTTGCTCTCTCCTGCTGCTTCTTGCAGACTGATGGATGTGTGGCACGCTAGTCATGCTGCCTTGTGTCACCTGTGCTGCACTTGCACCGGGCAGGGAAATAGGGGAAGAGCCATGGGAGGTCTGGAGGAGGCCAGAGTGGGGGTGAAATAGACATCTGTGATTAACACATACAGACACGTGTCAGTGTGGAGGATTTGCGGGGAGGCGCGCTGGGAAACGCTCACACACAACCTGCTCCTGACGGCAAAAGTTTGACTAAATAAAGACACAGATGAAAGGATGAGAAATTCTTGGGAGGCCACGATGAGCCCACCGATAGACTCGCAAAGGATTAAATTACACGAGCAGAATATAATTAATATGTTGAGTGAAAAATGCATTTCACGTGGAGTGCAAGAGAAATTAGTATGTGCTGTATGCATATATAGAGCCACATGTGTGCATTTAACACCTGCCTTTGGAAGCGCAACGAATTGTTTTTAGTGTTATTTAGAAACATGAAAGGACCTCTGGAGATGTGCCAGTTTTAGGAGGATTGGAGGTTCGGAGCAACAATTTAATCATCCTTTCCCAGCGCCATATGTTCAGATAGCACCCTCGTCCCCCTAACAATAATCGTTACCATCACAGTTACTGTACACTGAGGCACCGGTACATTAGAGCATTAGCCTTGACTACCATTCCTATGAATAATATTAACATTATTCTAGCAGACATATTCCTGGACAGTAAAGACAAGTACAACAACAAATGTTCAGAATGACATCTGGTAAACTGAATACATTAAACTTCTGATTGGCTGGGAATTAGATTAGCTTTCAAACAAACAGAGGAGGTAATGAGCCCCTGCAAGGTGAAGGAGACCGCAGGGGAGGACAGAGGGGCAACAGAGGTTTGAGAGAGAATAAAGCCAAACCAACGCCAATACCCCAAACTATTAAATGGCTTCCAACTGCTGATCCTGATGTAAACTTGAATCGTTAAGAGGACACTTTGAGTAGTTGTTATCTCTGAGGAGTTACACAAACAGAAATACACACCACGCACACACACACACTTGAGGGATCGGTTCCACCGAGAGATTCAGTGAGCCATCTGCCAAATTAGGCCATGAGCCACAAGCCCGCGACTTCACTGTTCTATTCAATTTTCAATTATTGGGCTAGAGGCCTAAGCACGAGGTCTGTAGACTCATTTTTGAGCACTTCCACACATTAATAGAAAAACACTTTTCCACACATGTACGCAATATGGGATGAGATGAATCATTGAAACAAGGCTGTGTTATTCATAATGTTTTCATAATGGATAACTTACATGGCACCACAGCTTGTTTAGATTTCTTTCTTTTTTTATTTATTCCACTGTGGGCATGAAACGCACCGAAATTCTTCAGTGAGACATCAGGTCTTGAATGAAATAAAGACATCATGGCATTCATTTACGTACATGCATACACATGAGCATATATGCTCAGTATACTGTATTCTGCAAACGGACACATAAAGACACCAACTGAGGCTCCTGAGGCAGTGGAGCTGCTGTACCCAGTGCCAGCTCCACCCCTTCCAAAATGTCAGAGGTGTTTATAGCAGGGAGGGTGTGAGGTGATAAATGCATCCGACTGAAAATGTCAGAGTGTCACCTGTTGCCATGACAGCCGGCAAAGTTTGGCAAGAAGTAGAGTGCGTCTGCCAAAGGCCAGATTATTTGCTTCAACTAATTGAGCCTGGGGTTTGTAGGACGACTGTATACAAGTGTGATAAAAATATGGAGGAAAATCTGAATCTGTCTGTATAAATATAAAACAAAGAAAATAACCCTGCTACATATCAGAATTACACTCTACCAGTGACGGTGATCATTCAGATGCCAAAGTTTTTACGAAATCAAAATACAGTTGTTGTATTTTTTGTTTGTTTGCTTTTTTAGAAAGAGTGCTCGCTAAGAACTGAAGGGAGTACCTCGGTAAAAGGTGTTTAAGAAAACAGCTCATGTTTATCAATTTTTAAGGTAAAACCTTGAACTGCAGATTGGATCGTCCAAAGTAAAACTAGGCTGCCTCTGGAGAGACTGCAAACAAAATGAAAAGCTTGTTTTCCAGTAGTGCCAGTTGTACAATGTACATTGCAGAACCTTTGCAGTAAGCAGAAGCAAGGATTTAAAAAATAAATAAAAATAAAAACTAACATTATTTTAGCTGTTTGAATGGTGATGTTGCTGTTTTGAATCCAGACATACAGCATTCAGTTTCAATATAATTTAATTTTATTTAAATAGCGCAAAACCACAACAACAGTTGTTTCGGGGTAACTTATATTGTAAAGTAAAGTCCCAACAATAATAAAAAAGAACCCCAACGATTAGACAAACCCCCTTTGAGCAAGCACTTGGTGACAGCGGGAAGGAAAAACTCCCTTTCAACAGAAAGAAATTAGAAACCTTTGGCAGAACCAGGCTCAGGAAAGGGCAACCATCTACCACAACAAGTTAGGGGTTATGGGAAGGAAACAGAACAAAAGAAACACAGTGGAAGAGAGCCAAAGATTAATAATAAATGCTGAATAAATGGAGAATGGTGCACAAACAGATAGATATTCATTTTATTCTTTAAGCTTCAATTAATTTCAAAACAGTGCAATCCAATATAATGTTAATCCAAACTTTCAAAACTAAGACTGAGTATGAACATATTGAAGTTTTACAAGGAGTAATATTAAATACTGTGATAAATTCCATGATTATGAATGAACTTCATCTTCAAAAATCGAATATTTTAAGAAATCATCAACTCCAACACGGGCCTGTAATGAAGCAAGATAACATTACACATAAACTCTGACACCTGTGTCTCTTTTCCACCAACATGCTACCTTGGAAAGAGCCATCAAACCAGCCCATAACAGGTTGGGATCATTTCCATGGAAAGAAAATCATGAATTTGATAGCTACATCTGCCAATCATTGATGAATTCATTGTGGTGAAATTCTGCTAACACCAGTGCTTCCAACTTTGGACCTAGCAATTTTGTGGTGCTGTTCGGTTGCCAGCTATTTAGCACTGGCACCAATCTTTTTTTGGTGGAAATAGGTGTAACTGGTTCTTGACTGGGCACCAGCACTGGCACTGTGTCAGTTGAAATAACAGAGGCATTTATTTTCTGCCAAAATACAAAGGTCTAAATTCTCCATGAAACAAAAAAGGCGAGCACAACTCTGCACTCCATTTGATGACGTCTTTTAGTTGTAGTCATTTTTGTTATTAAATGCTTGTTTCATATAACTTGTTCCTAATAAGTGCATACATGCACATGATTTTAGAACACACCATCCTTTGAGTGAAAACTGTTTTCTATTTTTGTGCATTAAATAAACATATATCTGCTGTAAATAAAAACAAATTATAAACAAATTATAATATTTTCTAAAGTATCTATGTATACAACCAATAGCCTTTGCTTTTGTTCACTTGATAAATAGTATTACTTTGAAGTGACAATTGCCAGCCATTGTTTTCCTGGTGCACCCCGATTGTGTGAAGCAGCTGCCGATTGTGTTCCTGGAGGCAGCTATGGAGCTCACTGTTGACTAATTATTATGGAAATGTGATAAATTACTATACTTGACTAAAACCTAGTGGATGCCAGAGGTTAGAGGTTTATGCTAAGTTTACAGCAGCTTAAAATATTAACAACATATTAACATATTAAGGTGAGGTTTGAAGAAAAGAGGACAGAACAGAAAAATGTGTGCCTTTGCAAATAAGTGATAAAGATATATGAATTTGACTGAAAGCTAAAAGAAGTCGTATCTTAATTAATGATCATACTGTCATAGTTTCCTTTGCAATATGTCTAACAAGGCCTTATTGTATCGTCAGCTCCAGCAATGTACATGCATCCAATATTGGTTCAAAGTAAAGAGTGTATGTAGTCATTTTAAAAAGCTCATTGACCAGACTGCAGAGAGTAAGACTCCACAAACATACTTTATAATAACGTGCTGTGACAAACTATAATTATTTTCCTCCTTCCTTAATTCTTTGTTGTTGTATTTTTACATATTTGTGACACTTAAATGTTTCAGATCATCAAACAAATCAAAAGATAACATAACTACATATAAAAGGCAGTTTTTGTATGACGATTTAATTTATTAAGGTGAAAAAAAGTCATCCAAACCTGACTGGCCGTGTGTGAAGAAGTAATTGCTGGACTTGTAGTCAAGACTGCCTAAACCAAGACCAAGACAAGACCAAGACCAAGACAGACCGAGTCAAGACCAAGACAAAGTCAAGACAAGACCAAGACCGAGACAAAAAAGTCTTTAAACTGCAGCAAGATGCTGCTTCGTTGACGGGTGTCAGGCATATTTATGTGTTTTTGCGATGCACTTGCACAGCCCTCCTCACTGCTGTCTACTGTCTCACTCACTTACTGAGAGGACAGACGCACGCTCCACTTGACTGTCGCGTCTCTCACCCTCTGTTTTTCACATAATGATATTATCCTATATCCTCGCATGTGATTGGCCACAATATGGAGGGATTGGAGCATAGCTGAGCCACTGTGTGAGAGCTGAGCAGCGAAAGGAAATTAAGTGAGGAGCCGGCTCTCGCTCAATGGGAGTCGACTCTTCTTAACCTGATTTGAGTCTGGAATTTGACAACATCACGTTTATTTATTATTTAATTAATTAATTAATTAATTATGTATTTAGCCATTCAGAGGTGGATTAGCTGTTTCAGATCATTGTCTAGTTGCATAAGCAAAGTAAGCTTATGCTTCAGGGCACATAAACTGCCAGACATTCTCTTACAGTACTTTCTGGAAAGTTGTCCAGGTCCTGAAGCAGGAAAGCAGCGGCAGACCATCATACTACCACCGCCATGCTCAACTGTTGGTATATACTGTTGGTATGATGTTCTTTTTATGAAATGCTTTGTTAGTTTTACACCACATGTAACGGGACTCAAACTTACTAAATGGTTCAACTGTGCTCTTGTCAGTCTTCACAATAGCTTTCCAAAAGTCATTCCAGAAGGGATCATCAAGATGTTCTTTGGAAATTTTAAGACAAGTCTTTGATCAGAAATGGTTTTCACTTCGGAACACATTTAGTCTGTTTCTTATTGTTGAATCAGGAACACTGACCAGCTGAGACAAGTGAGGCTTGTAGTTCTTTGGATGTTTTCCTGGTTTCTTTTGCGACCTCCTGGAATGGTGCACCACTGTTTCTGTTAGGATGCCTGGGTCGTTGACCCAGAGTTTTATTATATTATTTATCATTTCTAGTTTTTTGGTTTCCTTGTCGGAGTTGTGTCTTCTGGTTTCTGTTCTGTTCCATAGTTGCTGTCTCCCCGTGTCCAGTCAGAGTCTGTGTCTGTAGTTCAGTCTGTGTTATGTTTCCTGTTTTACTTTGGAGGTGCATGTCTTAATGTATCTGGTTTTGCTTCCCCTGTTTCGTTAGGCCTGATTTGCCCCAGCTGTGTTTCCCTCCTGTTGCCCATTCCCTGATTGCTCCCTCTATGTATTTAAGCCCTGTGTTTCAGTTTGTCGGCGTCGTATGCTGTGTGTTCTGTCTGCCTGCCTGCGTTTATCGTTTTTCTATTTTGGAAGTTTTTTACTTTGAAATCAGCATTAAAGCTGTTTTCTGAGTTCACGTCTGTTTCTGGAGTCTGCACTTTGGGTCCTTTTCCTGCCTGCATACAGCCCTTCACATAACAGTTTCAACTTTTCCACGTTTGTGGATAATGACTCTCGCTGTGGTTTGCTGGAGTCTCAAAGCCTTAAAAATGGAGCTGTATCCCTTTGCAGACTGAAAGTTGGCTGTTTCTCATCTAGTTCTTTAGATGCTACAAAACATGGTGTTTTTGAGATCTTTTAACCTACGTCACTTTTCCAGACAGATTCTATTTAAGTGATTTATTCCATTCAACATCCCTGACAGAAATCAGGCCTGTGTGTGGCCAGTGAAATTGAACTCAGTTTTCAAAAGAAGTTTGTAATTATAGTTAATTCACAGTTACACTTTCTTATAGGGCCAGATAGGTCCCTTAATAAATGTGACGATCATTTAAAAAATCTATTTTGTATTCACTTGGGTTATGTTTGTTTTTAAGTGTAACACTATATGCCAAAAATAAAAAATAAAAAAATCAGGAAGGGGCACATATTTTTTCACAGCACCATACATTGATGCCTTTTGGAGTTGCTTTTTAAATTACTGATGAGCATTGTAAGCAACCCGCTTCTACAAAAGAATTTACAAGTTCCCGTTATCTCAGGCTGACGTTAGGTGTTGTTTAGTTTGAAATGTAATCTAGTAATCGGTTGTGAATGCAACCAATTAAGGAGCAAGAACTAACAACACTCAATGTGAATGCTTTGCTTATTGTGGCTTTAATAACAACTAAGCCCCGTGATCTATGAGACACATTTACACATCTACACCATATGGATTCTTGAGAAATACTTCTTAAATATTTTCATTTGTGTGTGTTTGAGCAGCAGATTTATCCCAGTGGGAGTGTGGGCGTTATGGTCTTTTGTAAACTGACACACTGATAAAAGACCAGATCTACCAGTGCATGGTGCCATACAAAATAAAGAAGTCTGGAAATGGAATTCATGACTGCTTTTATTTGTTTAGTTTAATTTACTGAGACAATACACGTAAGCACTAATACAGGAATCAAATGAATTTACATAGAACTTGTCCTTAGTGATTATTTGACTTGACTGAATAAATTATGTCATTATTATTATTTTTATTCCTTTTAGAGGGTAAACAGCCACCATTTGTGGTCCTAAGAGGAAATGAAATTTATAATAATTGGCTTTCCTCTTTCACAGGAGTATATTGTGAAGACTTTGCTTTACACATAAAAATAATGCTTAAATGAAGTTAAGTCATAATTAAACCTCAGATCTCCAGTATATTTGCTTTGTAATTAATCACAGGTAAGTTCTGAGCAAGTGTGGATTTTAAAGAGCTTTAAAAGAGGCTGCTATGATTTTAACAAATATGTGCAATAACAAATGCAAACAATCTGAAATCCAAGATTGAGGAACTTAAGAAGTAATGGAGCAGTTATTTGCCTGCTGCTGTTTTAAAGAACATCTTTGAACGAACACATGTAAACGATCGTTTGCTTCCCTTTAATCTAAACATTTGAAAGCCTTGCAAAGAACAAATATAGAGCAATTTAGCAGTAGCAATCAAAAGTTACCTCATCATCAGTTAAACTCACTGATTATGTAAGGGATGAAGACTTCTTCATAATCTGGACTGCTTTCTTTTTTATTATTGATTAGAATGGATGATAATGCATCTTCTGCACTAATGATAAGTACAGAAGGGAACCAGTGTATTGTGAATTTCTGCCAGCAGTTTTATTTCAGCTGTATATTGCAACTAAGTCAAGAGTATACCCGCCCATCAGCTCTTAAACTCTCGAATTCATTTATTTTTTCAGGTCAAAATTGAGTCAAAGAAATACACCTGTGATGTTGAATGAACCACCTAATTAGGCTTTTGTTTTGCAAAAACTCTTTTTGTTGTGATCTTAAATCTTTAATTTTATTTCATTCCTACTGTAGTGACTGGAAGACCCTCTGCAAAAAAAAAAAAAAGCATGTATTTTATCCCTTTTATCCCTCTTGTTGTTTACCCATTATTTGATATGAATTGACTCAGACCAAATGGAATCAATTATGTGGATTTGCTTGCTTTGTTTACTTTATTCATGGAGAACAGACATGTGCTCGGAGCTTCAACGCTTAGTGTAAAGACTGAGCCAGTTTAAATCCAGAGGTTAAGAAATTTCTCACACACCGAAATAAGCAAACAGCCTGATGAGTGATATTGTGACGCCTCACAGTAAGTCTGCCATGGTGTGCATCTTACACACTCTGACAACACACCAGCTTGTGCAACACAGTCAAAACAATCACCTTCTGATCCGCAAAAGGTCAAGTGTTGACTTTGACAAAGGCCAAACCGCTTTTCCCTTTCTTTCAATCCGTCTCTTTTCTGCCTTCCTCGTTTCATCCGGTTTTGGAACGTTACATTTATTATTCATTGGCCTGTTGCTTCAGAATGAGAGTACTGCAACTAAGCCAATTCCTGCTAGTCCGCTGTCAGGATTCTTTTTATTGTTCATAATTTTCTCAACATATAGTGACATGTATGAAAATCTATGCTACTGAGCACCTTACTGAGTAAATAACTAACTGTGCAGCATAGTGTTTGGGCTTCTCCAGCACACAGAATCTGGTGGCGAGACAAGATGAAAACACGTGTTGGCATCAAAGCCTCAAGGGGATAAATGTCCAGTGTACCTGAAGCTCTCACACTGCCTGGCTTTTGCCAGTCTGTGCTTCTGTCCAGGCCACTGGATTCATCCAGGATAAAATCTGTTCTCTCTGTGTCTCTCTCCTGGGCTGTTTCTCTATGGCGCCACAGGGGAACAGTAAGACCAAGAGTAAGCCTCGGAGAGCAAATTATGTACATTTAAATGAACCGTTTCCTTGAGTCTGCTCAGCTCAGCGCTGAGAAAGAGTTCAGATGGAACAGAGCTGGAAGAGCAGGTTGAGAGGATGTGTGTCTAAGTGTGTCTATGTGTGTGTGTGTGTGAGACAGAGAGACTGTGTCAGTGAAACACACGGTGCAGCCCAGAGTAGGAATGTAAAACTTGAGTGGACCCCAGGCCCTCGCTTAGCCTTAATAGCTTTCCTGTCCACCTCCTCCTGCTGCATTAGAGTTACATTTCCACTCTGGGGGGGGATGTTCTCTCTTTTATATATTTATTTATTCTATTTTCTATCCCTGCCCAAATGCACCGTCTTCATCCACGCAGTCACTTCACAGAGGTGGCGCTGCAAGGCTCACTTCAAAAAATGCCTAAACACACCTACAGGGATCAGGGAGAGACAGAAAGAGACGATAAAGTTTCCACAACCATCAGTTCTGCTCACACATTCACACCTCTACACACAGAGACACACACACACAGACACACACACACCTGTAGCTTTGCTTCACATTCAGACAATGCATCATGGAGCCCCCTTTGTTTGTCAGGCTGTTCCATTATTTACCTCCTCCCCCTCTCCATCCACCTGGGCCTTCCAATGCCATTTATCATCCCCGAGAAACCTTGTGTCCGCTAGAACTTGAAAACCTGATGAATAAGTAAACTAGTTCCTCCACATTGCAACACTTCCTGTCCTCTTCACAGGAACAAAGACAAAGAGTTGAAATGAGGCGTTGCAGAGTCCTGAGCGGACTCTACACAGACCGGATTGTACAGGCTTTTGCTGCGCTTGAAAAAAAAATCCCTGACTTCATAAAGCCTTTCTTTGATTTTCAAAGCCTTCTAACAGTTTTCAGAATTTTTCTACAAGTCATTAAAGTCATTAAGCTACATGATAAGAAGAACTCAGAAATGGTGTTAAAGTGGTCCCTTGTGAGATTACACTGGCACAGCCTTATCCTTTGCTCTTATACCATCAGCCCTGTAGCTAACATGTGCAGTCCAATCATTCTCATTCTTGAGCTCAGGCTTTCTTCAGCATGCATCCACATAGTCCACTATTTGTTCAGCCTGCCAGCCAACACTGTCGAAGCATTCTTGTCTACCCCACAAGCTGGAGTCAGCCAAAAAGTGATCTGCCGTTAGTGATTCAATTACTATATCCGGCTGGCCTCCACTCCCTGGGGCTGCTAGTGGGGGGTACAGAGGAAGATGGGAGTGCTGCGTGGAGCAAAATCACCGTCATTTTGCACTGTAACAGTACAGAATTAAAGATTAAGCCAATTAGAAAAACAAGAGGAAGTTGTTATGTCATTTCCAGCTGTTTTCGCTTTTTTTTCTCCTCCACTTGACACGAATGTGTGTGTAAATCCCTCTGAATGCCTGTGTGTGTTTGAAGTAACTGATATTGTAAAAGCATTCCCATGTGGACTGTAAGCTCCCGACAACTTTTAGGCACACTAATACCGACAAGGCTTTAAGCCGCAGGCATACCCTGGATGAAATATTTGCTGTGTCTGCCAGGAGACAAATCTATTCTCCGCTTTCTGTAAAATACTGCCTATGCGGCAATATCTTATTTGTAGGCTGAGACCAGAGTCTCACAGGGACCAATTTCCATCCCTGTGCTTTGTGTGTTAATTACAAGGGTCAGAAAGACTGATGGCTTAACAGAGAAGGTTATAAGGTGAGGTTATAAGTGTCCAGCTCTCTCTCATCCTTCCTAATTCCCACACTTTTTCCTTTTTTAATCTCTATTTGAGGCTTTTCTTCTCCAAGGGGTGTTCATGGATGAAAGACGATCTCAGTTGACTAGAAATATCAAATCCATGAGCTGCCATAAACGATAATGGATGACAAGGGGAAATTTCCATATCCTCTGGATCCCAGTGTTTGTGCTCCAGGTAGCACCAGTGGATGTACATGGAGGTCATGTGAAAGCTCTTTCTTCTCTTCTTAAGGGAATTGTCTCTCTCTCTCTCTCTCTCTGCTTCATATCATACTCTCTTTCCCCTTTTCTATATGTTGACACGAGTTAAACTCCCTCAAGTCCTGCTTCTTGGGCAAGCTGTGCAGGGATTGCATAAAATGTCGTCTTCGCTCAGATGGCTGCTCGGTTAACATCTCATGTGTTAATTGGAAAAAGATATCACATTACAGCTGCACTAAATTTATACATTTTCTTAACCTTGTCATGTCTATATAAGAGGAGGTAAAAAAGAAGAGTCACAGATAAAAACTCGGATTTTTTTCAGACATTTTCACACTCCTGACTTCACAGATGTTAATGCCTCTGCTGTCCAAACACATTTCACAGTTGTCTTTTTTCCCCCCAACTTTGAGAAATCAACTGTGTGCCAGCAAACATGCTGCAGTGTTACATACAGTCCATCTCTCTAATTATCTTGTGAGAATTTAAAAGCTGAGATATGCAGATTGCTTCTACAAGGATCTAAATAACAGATAACATTATGTATTTTCACTCACCCATGCAATATAAATGTGACTCAATATTCATCATCTCAAAGAGCACATATTAAACCATTAATGCAACACACGCCCTCGCCCGCCTTCTGAATAACCTAATTACTCTTCAAATGAGATGTTGGCTGGTCTCTTATATTGTCTCATTTCACAGAAATTGGGAGGAAATCCACCGAGACAAGACAGATAGCACAGCTGTCTTAAGAGGTGCTTAACCAGACTTCACTACCATGACAATCCGAGAGGGATCACCCATTGTCTCTCTCACACGCGCGCGCACAAACAACACACAGCATAGATAATGGTGAACATTACAGTTTATGCATAAAAAACACATATGCAGCAGGCACAGATGTGTACCCATGCAACACTTGCTCCAAGTCCTTAAATGCTCAAACTGGGTGAGTGGGTTGGGGTGGGGGTGGGGGTGGGGTTCCCAGACCCCTGAGAAGACTACGCACCCTCAGGTGATAATTAGTGTGCAGTTCAGTGACCTTGCTGGGCCACAGCCGGGAGAGGTAGGAACCATGGAAGTTTTAGCCTGAAATTTTCCTCTTGAAATAAAAAAAGAAAAAAGAAAGTTGCAGAAAGTTTAGACCGTTTTTGTCTTGACACACAGAAATAAAGCCAAGAGGAGGAATTATAGTAAAGCGCTATATCATAATGATGAAACCTCAAGCTCAACAGCATGCAACGCAATGGGAGGTTTGTGTTGCGATTGTGTTTTTAAATAACCTTTTGTAATATAAAGTTAATATAAAGGTGAAAAAGAGAGACCCTCTAAAAATGTTATAAGTATTGGTTATAAATATGATATAATGAGCGAATCACTTGTTATTAAAATTAATAACAAGTTTGCCCTCTCATTATGTGGAGGCTTAGTGGTAGCTAATATACAAGAATATGATGTGCTACACTATGAATTCATCGAAATTTGGTTTAGGTTAATGAAAACCTTCAACAAGTTGATGTCTTAACATATAATTCCACATGTCAAGCTATAAATAAATATAATAAATACACAATCCACTGCGTACTTTATCTGATATTCTCTTCAGTTAGTCAAATACTTGTGTTGTTATATTAACAAATATATTTATTTTTTCATCAGTGAGCCACTGACTTTGATTCTACACAGATGTGGGATGGTCAAATATGAGGAAATCACTTCCGATCACCAGAAGCATTTGCTGTGACTGAGCATGTGTGTTACCAACCCAGAGTCCCCCAGCGTCACCTCCGTCCACCTTTCTTCTCCACCACAGAGCTTCAGCTGTTGTGACAGCCCTGCTACCATGAGAGCATCTATTTCAGCACAAGCCTTGATCTTGAGTGACTTCACATTCGACCCTCGGTCTCTAATCAGATGTGCCACACATAAACCCCCAGATGGATCAGCTGCAGGATCTTGACTAGGTGCAGTCCTGGGCAGGAATGCGCCTCTAATGTGCAAGCTTGAAATGAACCACATAGGTCCTCCGACCAACACGACTTGGCAACATGTAGTCCACCTGCTGCCAACTTTCTGACATACAGAGACCAAAACTCACTGAATGACTTATGAAAACGACAGATTCAATCCTAAATTACCCTCTTCAGCATGCTCCTTTTTGCAGTGAGTCACTATGGTCTTCAACACACACACAAATGATCAAACTCTAGTGTTATTGCAGATGTCCCACCCTCTGTAGGCGGATAATTACAGTGTTAGTGATGGGGAGAGGTGGAGGGTGGGGTATGGGACAGGCTGGGGGAGAGAAGGGGTAGAGGAGAGAGTCGAGCAGCACAATGATTCATCACCAACGTGCTCAACACACATCCCTCCTCAGCAACATGCCCGCTCCAACCCCCCCACCGGCAGTTTGGCGGCGTGCCCAGGAGTGACAAGGTGACACCGGCTCTTTTTTCATGTGCTGCAGCTCCACGCCACTCCAATCAAACTGCGAGCAGCACCTCTGCTTCACAACAACACACCGGCCGCTGACTGGCAGGAAGAGAGGTAAACCAGAACTGCGATCGGACATAAATCATTCAGTGGCTGACAACTGCTGCCAAACGTTGATTGCTTTCTGGTTATCTTCAAACCCCTTGTTTCATTGTCTCCGTTAGTGGCAACATATGTTGGGAGTAAAACAGAAACATCTAAATATAAGTCGTTGCGTGTGTGAGTTGACAGGGCCAGTGACACTATTCTGCAAAAACAGTACCCACTGTGTCTCAAATTTGAGACGTGATCAGGATTAGAATGTGTTACAAATTAAACTAATTACCAGTGCTCCCTAACTGCTGAAAAAAAAAAAAAATTGCTTTTCTAATTCCACAAACTAAGTACAGCTTCACTGAAAAGAGAGTTGGCCTGCTTTCCTGTAATTTGAGCTGAAAATGCAGGGGACAGAAGGGTATTCATTAACACTCTACAATATGTGGAAGAGTTGCTGGGGCCTACAGTCTATGATTCAAAAAGAAAAGGAACTTATTGTTGACTAAATGTTATTTTTTAATAGCAGGTTAGCAGGTCCGAACAAGGCATTTTATTGTCATCAGGGAGACACTATGGCTCCACGAGGAAGGTAAAACATCGACAACAACAACAATAAGCACTAATGAATTTTGCTCACAAGGATTTCTAATATGACATTCACCATGACTCCCTAATGATTCTCCGCAATGTGTCACTGAAACGCAGCTACTGATGACAGCACTGTCACTTTACCATGAATTGTTTCAAGGCTGACCTAGTATTGAACTTAGCTTCTCCATTTGGCCTCTTGACAGCTGTATCTCTTAACCGTGCCCATCACAATAATGGTCAAACAACTGAGACTGCATCTCATAAGAATGACTGTTCATGCTCGGAGATGCTATACATTTTCATAGCCAGACGTGGGAGAATTATGCACTTGAATTAGCAGCACTGCTGTTCAATGTACCGCAGTGCTAACACAGCACTAAAATATGAGACTAATCGTAACAACAGCAGGACTGTAAAGACCTTAAAAAACCAAACCAAAGCTGAACATAAAAGCTCACATAGGAGAGGATGAGACAGGGTTCAATCTTTCAGATTTGGACTTTAAATTGCACTGGTACCATTGTTTAGAAATACTTACCATCCTCTGTTAATATAGCAACAGTTACACGAACAATAATGTATTACTGTTAAAAGACACGAAAAGAGAAATATAAGTGAAAATATTAGCAGGTGAGAATGACATTAGCTGTTTCACTAAGAGCCACTAAATGACAAATGCATAAGGTGAAGTGCCATAGCCCTCTAGTGGCTGTGAAATTGTAACTTAAGGTCCTTTACAGTCCAAAAACATATATTTTAGGTTAATTAGAGATTCTAAGCAGAAGAAACTGGATGAATACATGGCATTTTTGTTCCCAACACAGACTCTTATAACAGTTTTGAAAGACACCGAGAAATTATGTTTGAAAAAGCATCTATGTGTTCTTCAAGAGGGTACGAACAAACAAAACCCTGTTGTTTGCTTGGGGCAAACTCATGCTGGAGAGATCCAGTACAGACAGGATGCTCATTTTCCAAAAAGAACTGCAGGTGAACTTCACTAGGGTGGGGAGGAAAAAAGGTAGGTGATAGCATGGATAAGCTTTCACTGCATCATTAAGCTGTCTTTGTAGAAATCCGCAACAACACCTGTTCAGGATGGCTGCAGAGTGTTCTGAGGATGTAAGCTCATTGTACAAGCAGATAATCTGTGCCCACCTTTGTCTGCAACACTTTTCTCTCTCCAGCGCGTGTGAGGATACATGCTTCATGAATGCTATCATTCATAATGAATGCATTTATTCATTAAGCCTTTGCTAATTAATTGTGCCTTCATTGATAGAATAGCTTTTATGCTTGTGTCAAAACACTTATTCTTTTTAATTTTTCTGTGTTTACATTTGAAATAAAAATGGTTAATAAACAAAAAAAGGAATCTCTATAAAACAATTATCCTGCAATAAAGGGGATGATGTCATAATTTGAATTGAGGAAATGAACAAAATGAGTTATATCCCCTCTTGTGTATTTAAAAAGTATATATATTGGTTTTCAAGATCATTCTGCTCACATAATTAAATCTCTGTAGCACCCTTGAGTTCAGCTCTTCTATTACATTGCAAACCTTACAGGATATTTATTTGGTGTACAACCTTGTAAAAACAAAAAAATTAAATAAATAACAAATATATGCAGCAAAAAAAGAGGCAACCCTTTTAAAATAATAATAATAATAATAACGCTTGAAAACTACTATAGACATATAAGAAAAATAAATTTTCCACCCATCAATGAGATGCTCTCTTAAACGCTCAAGGACAGAGCCCGTCTGTGAGTGGATTTTTATCTAAATATGTGTGTGCACTCCTTCAGCACTCAAACAAAGCTAACTTCTTCATTCCACTCAGGGATATACAGTAACAAAGGGTCAAAGCCTTCTGAAGCTATCAGATAGTGCAGCTTCTCCACCACAAATGGACACTGCAGCAATGCAAGACAGATTGATTTCTACATATTGAAAACAAACACTTTTACCTTGTGGGAGGCATTGTTTTCCCTTAGGCTCATGTTGATTAAAAAGTGTAGAAAAGAGAGGCTCAATTTGCATCTGACAACCCGGAGGTAAGCAGAAAATGATAATGAAGGATTTAACTGAATCCCTGTGCACGGGATAGAAAATAGATAAAGAGTATGGGAAACAATGCTGTAAGAATGGAAGTTCTCAAATCGAAGAGAGAGGAAATATTATCATAATTAATATGCATGGTCTATATGCAGTTTAATTGTTTAAAATCCAAGGCAAACCTTTCTCGATGCAGGCAATATAATTAGGGTTTGCCTAAATAAGAAAGGTTCAGTCACACACATACACACAGGAATCTGCGCAAACTGTGGGAGGTGCTGTAACAGTTTGCCAACAGAAGACATTCACGCTTTGATGCATCTGGAAGGGTGCTAGCTAATTCCCAGGACTTCCTATCCCATATAAGAATTGCGGATGACTTTGTTCGTCATTAGCTATTCACACAAACCACCAGCTCTGCATGTAAGCCACTGCCTCACAGTCTCCTACGGCGATCTCCTCTCTCTTGAGTCTAGACTCACACCTTTATTCTCCCTGCTATCAAACGCACACATCAACACACAGTATGTGACCACATGACATGTCATCTGTGAATATATAGCTCTGTTGTCACAGGCAGCAGGCGCTGATTACTAAGGATGTCACCCATTGTGCCCTGTGGTATCACACAAAGGTCTGTGATCATGACGAGTGCAGAAACTCACAGTGTGTGCTCAATCCAACTGGGCGACAGAGGAGAAGTTCTGTCATGGAAAGGGCTAATTTACAGCCTTTCTTACACTCAGGAAGTTCTCCAAGCTACTTGTTTGCTTTTATATCTGTCTGAACAGTAGGTAATATAAAACGTAGGATACGTTGATTTAAACTTCTTATATCTTATCAGAAAGTGATCTACCAACAGTCACAATGTAGCTTTCCAGACAAAATCCTATTTGCAAGTCCTGCAGGATCTAATGCTAATCACTGCTAATTTTCTTTGTAAGAAATTGGATCTTAGGCTAGTTGAGAAATATAAAAATGTGGAGAAAGAAGCAGTAAAGAAAATGTCCCTTTAAAAGCTTTGTAGCTCTATCCATGCTAAAAAAGAAAAAGCTATAGTCCTGATGCAGAATATTTAAAGTCTAATTGCATTTGTATTTGTATCTGACATATACATAAAACACAGAATTCCCTAATGTAACAATAGTTCACTGCAGAATGTAAACTAATTTTAACACATCATAGTGGTACAGAAGCCACGAAAAAGGTGTATTAAATAGACTTGTATGTGTCTTGACAAAAGCATATATGATGGTATGATGTTTATTCACAGCAGAGAATTTAAAATGTGGAATTTCGTGTATTTTGCGGTGTAACAAAACTTTGTGGCAGAGCCAGTAACTGAGAAAGTTGTGTGACACTAGCAGGGGTGCGCTCAGCATCATTGCACAGCAGCCAGCAGCCCATGCAGTCAACTGTGCCAGGCGCAACAGAACTCTGCAGAGTGGTCTGATGAAGCTATCCATGGTATCGTCGGCTGTCACTGAAGAAATGTGGGCGGCTGCTGTCCTTTTATAAGGGCAGCACCCTGAAGGATTGAAGAGGATCATTCTGATTGCCTGAACATGAGTGATCCTGAGTGGCTATAATCCTATAGAGCCCTGTTAGAGAAAGACGCCTGTGCAAAAATAGAAAATATAGATTTGACTTTTGGTTTTTCATCATGTCTTTTCAAGTCTCCTAACAACTTGCTCTGTGCTTCTCAGAGTTGAGTATTTAAAGACAGTCAGTTAAAACCACTGGAGTACATACATCTAATCTGCCATGAAATGCAAATGTTCCCTTTTGCTTTGTAGCACTTGTGCTGACCACAGTTTGTGTGTCTTCTCTGGTGTGTCTAAAAGTCTGACATCCCTCATCGAGTGCTCTAGCTTGGCCAGTTGCAGTCTTTTTACTTATTCCAACAGACTTAGCCAATTGTCACTTCAAAAGCAGCATCACAGCAGTTGGTGATATGCCACTGTCATGTTTTTCCAAAAGGGAAGCTTCAATTCATAAAAGTGCAATCATTGAAAAAAAAAAACCCTGCTTTCCTAACATCATAAATAAGCATTTTTACATAGGTAAGGCCACTTTACCTATTTTCAGTGCAGCTCAGCACATGTACAAGTCCGACATACTATATATAAAGCTCCAGTAAGTTATTTTTCTGCAGAGGCAGCGATAACAACATCTCAGATGCCCTGCTATGTTAAATCAACTTTAATTTTAACACACCTTTTAAATCACTACAAAATTCCTAAATAGAAAAAAAAGAGCAGGATAGATTCCTTCATAAACAAGCTTCTCATATTTGACATTTAATGAATAACCTAAAATCCAACAATGCTGACTAGTTCTATTATTGCATTACCAACGGTAAAGAGGAGATTTCTGCATGTTCGAGTCAGCATTTTCTGTAGTTAAATATTGCCTGAAGTGCTGGAACTCTCCAGAAACACACCATCTTCCACAGTCTGACGTCCAAACAATTCTTATGTTTCATTAACTTTTTATTTCAAGTGGCAGTGGTAGATATTGAGGTTTATCACTGTTATTCATGAGAGGAAAATGTATATAGCAAGGCCCACACAGCTGAGCAGAGAGAAAACAGAAGACAGAAATAGAGGGCCAAGAGTGAGGGCCCATTTTCATTTTAATCAGTCAGCTTGTTGATTCAGTTGGCTATGAGCACTCTACAAACAAAACCAAATGGCAGCTCCTGGCACTGTCAGAGGCACAGAGACTCTGAGCAGAGTGATGAGAGAAGAAACATACAGAAAGGGAGTTTGGGAAATCAAGGTTTCATTAAGCTGGCCAAACACAGTGAAACTCAGCACTGACCAGCCACTCCAGCGCAGGACTGCTGCAAACACAAGACTGGCCAAAATTGGATGTTTCACTTCTGAGAGCCCTGCAGGATCTATGGCAGTAGCTCAGTAAAACTGGACATATTGTAGGACTTCAAAAAAGGCAGTAAAAAGAAGAGGGAAAGCAGTTCCCTTATTCTTTATTTGAATTATTCTGAATGGTCAACAGAGAGGGAGGTGCAAATATCTGAATGACACATTTAGACTAATAATGAAGATAAATGAAGTCCATTAAAACTACTCATGTCTGATAACCACCACTATTGATAACAGCTTCATTATCCCTCTGAAGCTCTTCATTCTAAGCCGAGCCACAAGCCCTTCTTTTGTTGTGCAGGTGCTGACCTGAAGGCTGATGAGGTTCATGGAGTAGACATCACAGACGGCTGGCTATGTCAATCACCACATGGTGATCTCCTGAATACCTGTGTAAGTTGTGCCATTCGGCCACTGGACTACATGTTAAACAATTAGGGAAAAGCTGCCTTTGCACCTCTGCTTAATTGGGAAAACGTCAGGCTCCCCGGCTGAAAGCAGTCTGACATTTTAACCAGATTACAGTCTCATCCGAAGGCTTTTCCATTAGCCAAGGTATGTCTCCCAATCAATCTCCCTCTGCTCTGTCTTCTAGCTTTCTCTCACTGTCTTGTTCTTCCAAGTTGAAATCACTCTTTGCCCAGCGTGTTAAAACGGCCATTTTAAATATCTGAGAAACAAAAATGGCAAACTGAAGAAGCTGATGCGTCGCTTCCCTTCATTCAAGCTCCATGAGAGCTTGTGTAAATTACAGGCACAGCTTCAAGGGTGAGATTCATAAAGACAAACTATACACAAGAGTCAAATAGAAAAATGTATTTGTCGCACAAAATGATTTAGTTCTTGATTATTTCAGCAAGGACTAACAATTTTACCTCAGTCTTCCTCTTGGCAATTCTTTCCTTCGTTTTTGCAATTTTGTCTTTTCCTATTGTTCTTTTTCCTTTTTCCTACATGTCTACATGTTGTTTAATTCGTTTTGACCTCCTGTTTGTGGCTTAAACCTCTGTAATAAAGATTTGGTTTTGCATTTGGGTAGTTTTGTCTTTAAATAATCACACAATTGCAGTGGTACAGGGCAGCGTTGAGGTCCTGATGTGCTTCTAAGCCTCTTTTGAGAGGCTTCTTTTCCATTTTCCTACATAAACCACACCTTAGCTGTTACTAAGTACTGCTAAACCTCAGACCTTTTCATATTTTTCTTTGCTTCAGTAAAAGGGCAGCAAAAATCAATGAAATAGTCTAACTGCCTGTACATTACATCTGAGGCTTCTTCTTCAGGTAGTAGGGATACTTCTACTACTACTTATCTTATACCAGTAGTGGTCCCAACACTCAATATTATATTTATTGTAGCAAACAGCTCTTAGAGTAAAGTTATTCCGCCACCCTTACATGCAAGGCTGTTACACTGATATAGTTCAATATTTATTTACAAAACTATAAGTGAGACACTTCTTGGTCAGTCTTAGAAAATATCACAAAGGAGAACTAGTAATAACTTATACTCCCTCATGGCAATTTGATTCTCAGACACATTTGATCAGTTTTGCAAAACAACAAACAAGCATCATCAGCGCTGTATCAGCTACGGGTTTAGTTAAAATCAAAAGTCCAATCTCACCCTAAACACACATTGTTGGTGTCAGAAGTGATGTTCCACCACGATAAGCTTTTATAGACCCTGAACACTTTGATAAGCAACACAGCATGGTCTTTGAAGTCTGATAACAGGGTGTAGCATAAAGACCGGCAAATTGCTGGGACAGCTGCATAAATCCATGCAGATAAAGATGAATTGAAGCGAAAAAAAGATTCTACTCACTCTTACAGCTTAGATTAGATTTTTTTCCCCATGCTATACCACATCCCACCCAATCCCAATTTACTCAATCCAATTTACTACAAAGTACGGAAATTTCTAAACTAATAATATCCAATGTCGTTATTGAATAAAACATAAACCAGTAATCTTTTAACTGTTTAGATCGAGGATGTCAAACAAATTTTACATCGTGGGCCTCATACAATGCAATTTGATCTCAAATAGACCAGACCAATGAAACTGTCAGTGTAAAGAGCTTTAACTACGCAAAGAAGTGCAATTTCAACATTATGTCTCATGAACAAAGAAAATGGTGTTGCAGTAAATGAAAGAAATCTGTTAGTGCAACTCTTTGGACTTAAATTGTGAAAAATAAATATGTCAAATTCAAAAAATGAATGGCCATGGGGAGATCTTTATCAGTAGGAAAAGCTGTAAAACTAATGAAAATACAGTTGAGTCTAAAATGTATGCACTCCTCAACATTTTTCAAAGTCATCCAATGGACCAGATTGGAGTCTTTGCCAGGCTGATTCTGGCCCCTAGGTCTTATGTTTGACACTCCTGGTTAGATGATGTTTCAGTTTGCATATAACTGCGTTTTGAGCTCCTCAAGCTTTTCCAAACTACTATTATCAATTTTCAAGGTTTTAATTTCCAAAGACTTGAATACTTGGTGGGCTGAGGACAAGCAGCTGGTGACAAAGGCTTAAAAATGCTTAAATCTATTGATGTTTCAGATGAGACCAAAGAAAATAGAGAATAATGGGCCTTGAGCCTCTTGGTTTATTTTAACTTGGTAAAGAGATGGGCCTTCTTATGCTCTGTGTAATTTCAGAAAATGAAATATCTGGACTCTTACAAAACTCACTAATACAAACCTTGACAATCTTAAGAGGCACTGCAAAGAATTATGTTCATTTATATCAAATAATTATCAAATAACATGGAGAAAAAAATATTTTCAACTAAAATATGATAGCAAAATGTTAGAGTGCTCTTACATGTAAATGCACACTCACACTCAAACACCCACACATATTGGTAGCTTGGATCTTATTACTAGCTTCTCAGCCCCCGTCTTTTAGAGGTACTTGGCTATGGCTGACCTTTCACATCTTTATCATAGTTGATGCTGGCGTGTGGAATAACCAGGTACTTGCAGTTGTCCCGTGTTTCTCCATTTCTGCTATTCTGACTGGTAGCAGTGCAACCATTCGACCACACTACATCCTAATGTCCTTAATGTAGATCCTGGTGAGTAGATGTCTCTCTCACTTCTGGCATACAGCTTGATGTCACCCATGTATGAGCTGTTCTTGAGCTAATCTGAAAGCCACATGAAGTTTAGAGATCTGTAGTGATTGACTCTGCAGAAAGCTGGTGACTTCTGCACCTCTGCATCCGCAGACCCGCTCTCTGATTTTATATGACCGACCATGTCGTGGCCGAGTTGCTATTGTTACCAGTACCACCAACAGTTTACTGTGGAATATTTAGTAGCAAGGGATTTCAAAACTGGACTCGTTGCACAGGTGGCATTCTATCACAGTACCACACTGGAATTCACCGAGCTCCTGAGAGCAATTCGTTTTTTCACAAGTGCTTTTAGAAGAATGATTCTGGACACTTGTGACCACTGAAGTGATTGGAACATCTGGGACTATAAGTTTCAGATGAAAAGGCAGCTATTTTCCAACCAACCAGACACAGAGGGGGATGACAAGGAGGAAAAGGCTGCAGTTTGTGGTAGACTGAAACCACTTTTATTCAAATCAAATCACTTTTATTGTCACATCACATGTGCAGGTACACTGGTACAGTACATGTGAGTGAAATTCTTGTGTGCATAATGTTGAAGTTCCAGTAGTGAAGGTGAGGTGTCTATGAAGTGTTCAGCAGTCTGATGGCCTGATGGAAAAAGCTGTCTCTCAGTCTGCTGGTACGGGACCGGATGCTGCGGAACCTCCTTCCTGATGGAAGTAGTTTGAACAGTTTATGGCTGGGGTGACTGGAGTCCTTGATGATCCTCCCCACTTTCCTCAGGCACCGCTTCCTGTAGATGTCCTGGAGGGAGGGAAGCTCACCTCCAATTATCCGTTCAGAACACTGTACTACTCTCTGGAGAGCTTTGCGGTTGTAGGCGGTGCTGTTGCCATACCAGGTGGTGATGCATCCAGTGAGGATGCTCTCAATGGCACAGCGATAGAAGGTCCTGAGGATGCAGGGGCTCATGCCGAATCTTTTCAGTCTCCTGAGAAAGAAGAGGCGCTGTTGTGCCTTCTTTACTGTTTTGTTTATGTGTACTGACCACGTAAGAACCTCAGCCAGATGTACACCAAGGAAGCGGAAGCTGCTCACTCTCTCCACAGCAGCACCATTGATGGTGATGGGGGTGTGTACTTCTCTGCACCTCCGGAAGTCCACTATCAGTATCCCGGGAGTTGATTTGAGGAGTGGTGCTTGTATTTGGAAAATTTTGCTCCATGCAGGTGATACAAGCCATCCTTAAGCTGTGAAAACAGAAAAAAAAAAACATTCAAAAAATTGCTACAATATTAGTAGTGGCAAAATCGAAAGTTTTGTACATCCTGAGGAAGAAAGAAAGCACTGATGAACTCAGTAATGTAGAAAGACTTGGACATCCATGGAAGACAACAGAGGTGGATGAGCGCAGAATCATTTCCAGGGTAAGGACAAACCCCTTTACAACAGTCAACCAAGTGAACAACACTCTCCAGGAGGTAGGTGTATTGAAATGCAAGTCTACCATGAAGAGAAGACTGCATGAAAATAAGTACAGAGTGTCCACTGCAAGGTGCAAGCCACTAATAAGCCTCAAGAATAGAAAGAACAGATTGGACTTTGCTAAAAATCAAACAAACAAAATAAAACATCTAAAAAAGACAGCACAGACAGATTAAACCAAGATCAACCGCTACCATAATGATGGCAAGAAAAAAGTATGGAGAAGGCGTATATCAGCTCATGATTCAAAGCATACCACATCATCTGTAAAACACGGTGGAAGAAGTGTAAAGGCTTGGGCATGCAAGGCTAGCAGTGGTACTGGGAAGGGACACTAGTGTTTTTTGATGATGTGACACAGGACAGAAGCAGCTGATTGAATTCTGAGGTGTTCAGAGACATATCGTCTGCTCAAATCCAGCTAAGTGCAATGAAAATGATTGGCCAACATTTCATAATACAGATGAACAATGACCCAAAACATATAGTCAAAGCAACCCAGGAGTTTTTTAAAGCAAAGAAGTGGAATACCCAGTGGAGCATGTGTTGAAGACTAAACTTCAGACAGAAAGACCCACGAACATAAAACAACTGAAAGGCCTGGTTGAACATTGTACATGAGAACAAGACCTCGGGCCTTCATTGCCACCAAAGGGTTTTAAACCAAGTATTAGAAATGAACAATCTATTTTCAGTTATTTATTTTGTCCAATTACTTTTGAGCCCCTGAAATGAAGGGATTGTGTTAAAATGTTTTAGTTCCCCACATTTAATGCAGCCTTTTTTGTTCAACCCACTGAATTAAAGTTGAAAGTCTGCACTTCAACTGTATCTGAGTTGTTTCATTTAAAATTCATTGTGGTAACAAACAGAACCAAAATTATTAAAAAACAAAACGTTGTCTCTGTTCAAATATTTATATACCTAAAGGTATAACCTACCACATTGTGTCTGCTGTCAGAGTTGTATTCCATCAATGCCATATTCTCCTTGTCGGTGTATGTATGTTATATATATACAAAACTAAGTGTTCAGTATGAATATACAAAAACTATTCCTCATCATTTGGAACTTATTTATTCCTGTCAATGCTTCAACGTTTCCTTATCAGCTGTCAGATATCCATAGACAAACAAAACTCGTAACAAATCGTTTTGATCGTTAAATTTGTTTTCTTTTTTTTTCCTTCTGTCACTTTCAATTTTGAGAAAAAAAGACTACAATTTAATAAATCTTCCTTAGGCTATAGCTGCACTCAGTAGAGTCTCCACTGTCTAAAGAAACTTTTTACTGACTTGACACTTTGAAGGGAGGCGAGTTGATAGAGGATAGGAAAAGCTTGAGGCTGAGGCGCAGACAGACAGTTGATGGACACTTCTTAACCCCTCAGGGACTTGCTGCATTTGTCTACTTGAGCTTGTTGTACAAGTCATTGCTTTTTAATCTTAAAGTCAGAACTAATGTAGTTTCCTTGTAGTTGTTAGAGGAGTCACAAAATATAATACATGTCTTAATTTGTTATGATATTGTAATCAGAATCAGAATCAGAATCAGAATACTTTATTAATCCCTGGGGGAAATTATTTTTTGTTACAGTGCTCCATTATAAACCGACATTAAGACAAGACAGACAATACGCTAACTAAGAATAGTAAAGCATAGTGATGTGAATTTTTAAAAAGTGTTTTGGAGTTTTGCTAATGTGGACTCTAAACATGTACATAATGATGAGGTTTAAATTCAAAGCTAAATCTCTTATTCAAATACTGTTTATTGGGAGTCAGAGCCTTAAGCTCTGCTGTGGAACACCGTTTAGGTGTACTGCTCCCATGATGCAATGAGAGCTTGTCTTTCACTCTTCTCTTTTGACTACCCATCTATTTGCCACTATTTGCATGTCATTAACTTTTTTTCCTGTCTTTCAACTCTACTCATGGCAGATGGCTCCCCCTACCAAAACCTGGTTGTGCCAGGGGTCTCTTCTTGTTAAAAGGGAGTCCTTCCCCCCCACCATTGGAGTCAAATTACTCACAGTGGATCTCATGGCTGGTGTTCATGCTAATATTTGGAAATTGTTTACCTTAACAAAATAAAATGCTTTCAGACAATGAAATGGTGGTATATAAACGAAACTACAGTGAACTGATTACTTAAATTTATTGTGTCTATGAATTTAAAGCTATCTACTATTTAACCACATCGTTATCTTTCTGGATTATTTGTTGGTGCTTTTATGTTTGTGTGTCTGATATATTTGCCTTCATATTTATTTTTCTTAAATGAAATCTGCAGGATTTAAAACAATGCATGTATCCAGGAATCCATATTGTAAGCAGTGTAATTTATTTTTTACTATTTAACTTTTGTAACTTATGTCTGACATATAAAACTAATTTAATGTTCCATATTAAGCAGCTGTTGCATTTAATAACTTACATGTCCTTTAATCTTTATAAAATGTCCACTTTCTTTTCTCTAATATATTGGTACTGCACAGAAGCTAAAGGAAAAAGAATGTGCTGGATTTCTCAATTAGCTTAAACATAGAAATAGTAGACAGCTAAATTGTCCCGAGGTATTTGAGCATTTTCAAGCCAAGAACATCATGACCTTTGCACTGTCAATTAGCAAACATTTAATAAGCCAGGCTGAAAAATCTAGTTTTAGACCACTTAATGTCTACCACTGCCAGCTCACTGCGCACATTCTCCCAAAATAGCTCTCATAATACCCTCAGTATGTAATCATCAGTTCTTCAGGAGGAATTCAATATGCTTGTAGAGTTAACCAATCATTTCGAATGTGTTGGAGAGAATTATAATTCTTATAAGTCACAAATGTGACTTAACTTCATTGGCAAAGAAAATATTTACAGCAGATTGAAGACAAGCCCTGAACAAATGTCAGATTCTGAATATTTTCTTGGCAGTACCCACTGACCCATACAGAAGCCCCTCACACAAAACATTTCCCTGTAATGTAGTGTCCAACCTTTCACATGTGCTGCCTTTGGAGAGTGTCACTGTTAACATGGTGGAATGAACATCAAATTCCTTTTAGGGAATTACAGTCCTATAAGGTCTGTCCTTTTTTTTAATCACTATCTGAATCATTTTTTTAGCATAAGCTCAACAGGAAAAAACATGGTGAGCAAACCAAGCCCAGTTAAGGAAACAGTTCAACAGAGCTCTTAAATCCCTTTCCTGAAAAATGTTTTGGTGCCAAAGTGTAAAAGGCTTTGGCTAATGACTTTAGTAAGAGTGTGAAACACACATCCAACAGAAAAGGGTGGGACTGGCCTAGCATCTGGAGAATATGCCTCGAGATCCAAATTCACGGGTTAAGACCTTCCCTCCTAAAAGACAGCAAATGCCTGCACACTTCTCCTCCGCGTTATCTTCTTGTTGTAAGAGTGGCACATTGGCACAGCTACTACTAGCAGTAGGTTTGCAAGTTGGCTTAATTAATATGTGGAAATGACTGTGGCTGCTGAAGCAGGATTTATATGAGCAAAAGTCAGCCAATAACCCTTCCATGCTCTGATAGACAGCCAAGAACAAACAGTATGGCTTATAGTCATGTTAAGGAATTTTTCTCTGTGAACATTACAGTAAAGTATGTCCTCTTAGATGACTATATTGGCCTGGCTCATCATTATGGGATTCTTTTATATATAACATGTTAAAATTAAAACAAGTATGAGACTCCCCTTGTATTTATATACCACGAGACAGTGTGGTGGCAAATGTTAAGCTAATTTTTAGCTCAATCTCCAAGGAAACATAAAACTGTGCTGTTTTCTGCCGCAGACAGAACAGCATTATAGCATTATAACGACAATAACTGAGCTTTGTGTGGATTTTTTATGAATCTATCATCACTCAACAGAGACCATTGCTTACTGTTGGTTGCTCTTGAACATTCACATGAATTTCTTGAGCCTAGACAGATAATGTAAATGCTTGACAAGGAGAACAACCAATAATCAAAGTGAAGTTAACTGCAGACTACAGACTGACATTGTTGTAAATATAGCCAATGTGTAGGTGGTCCAAACTGCTTGCAAATGAATAACAAGCACAGACATGACCCAAGAGAATCACAGACAGAGCATGAGGGTACTTCTGCATGAAACATGGCACTGTAACAGCTCACGGGTCTTCCCTCTCTCAGAATGTATTGCAGGGGCATCTATGAACAACATTCTTGTCTGTGAAAATGAAAAACGGGAAACAAAGCCGATAACAAACAAAGAACTTCATCGGCGGGATCCCCTTGTGGGCAATGGCATCACTCAACCATTTAATTGGATGGGACTGACATTTGCAGAGCAGGGTGTCACAGCATTTGCACGAGTGCAGAGGCCCAACTTGCTGCCATACAGATGCATCACGCTCCAATGATTCAAGAGGCGCTGTTTTCCTCCTCTGAAAAGAAAACTCCGTCACACTCAGCAAAGTCACACTCAGCGCAGTCAAATGCATTTGCTCACACATTTCAGTTAATGGGCAACTTGGGGAGACGCCAAGGTGCGGCTGGAATAACATTCAATAAGCATGTTCAACCGGCCTACACATTTCCACCCAAATGTACTAAAAGACATCCTTGACTATCAACATCACATAATTTCACAAGGCTCATTATTCAACTTAAATATATATACTGTATCTGCTGTATCGCGCCAGATTGTAACCAAAAAGAGCATCTTTTGCTAAAACCTGTGTCACCAGAGAAAATGCACAACATCCATTTATGCTGCTTGACAAGTACAACACCTTTACACTGACAAGAAAAATACTTCAAAAGTTATAGCTGAGAGTTTGTGTTTTGAGTCAGCTATAGTGTCATTGCAATTTACTTTGCTAATGTCCGGTATTTAAGCTTAAAATAGCTCTCACTCAGATCATTAAATAAACCCATACAGCGCAGACAGCTTATTATCTTAGTCTAGTACTAATACTTAGCAGTATCTGTTTTTCTATAAAGATTTAGAAATGGGAGAAGCAATAAAACAAAGCTATGAAAATTAGATTTTTAATTTAGTTGGTAGTTAGAAAACATAGTCTCCTGGTGATTCTAATTCCATGTTACCATCTCGAGAGAATCATCATTATCCAGTGGATTACTGTTTTATGTTACTATCATCAACAATCAAGAAAGCAACCAATCAAGTTTAATCCAGGTAACAACTCCCTCATGACTGCTGCTATTCTAATCCCCTCCAGAGAAACGAATTAAAACAAAAAAAAACTCTGAAAGACAGAGAGAGACAAGGAGGGAGCATAACAGAGGTGCAGATAGGAACATTCAAAGAGACACACAGTTAAATACCTAATGACATTTATATGTAGTCTGCAAATATATTATGATCCAGCATTTTCATGTGTAATTTATTGTGAGAAAACATTGTTTCATTGGTGCACTTGAGATATAACCCAAAGGCACACGATGTGGGGGAAATTTTTAAGCCTTGTCCTCTTCCTCCTCTATGCATTTCGCTCAGTTCTTGGCTCTGTTGTACTTACGCATCGTAACTGCATCATCCACACTGACCCTTATGTTCTCTCACATCTCTTGTTTTAATATACTTTTACTGTTTTCTGATAAATTAACAGACCAGACACATCTCTGTCTGTGACCCTAAAAAAAAAGAAAAGAAAAATACACAAACAACAAATCTCTGAAATCTCTCATTAATCTGACTAACTGTAACTCACACATTTCTGCAGAGATATCATAGTTTTCAGAGGATGAACTCTGGGAAAAACTACACATTACTTATACTTTTTACTTTTCATAAAGCACCACCGAGTCACTGTGATTAACTCATAAATAAAACAAGGGAAGTAAAAGCATCCCCATTTCTCAATTCTCAGGGTGAGGAAAGTTCTAGTTTTTCTACCCTGCTTTTTTTTTTTTTTAGTTTTTTTTTAATTACATCGTAGGGTCCCTGCCAGCAGACGATGACATTTAAACAAACTGTATTTCGATGATAATTTCACTATTTTCAGCAACGGATGAAAACAAGTAATAATAAAATCATGCTTTTTTTTTTTAAACAACCCTTTGAGCTGGTTCAGTCAAATCCATCACTGATCGTTTGCCACAGCGTGACTTGGCTGTCAGTCAGTGTCACTCCACACTGAACTCTGACTAATGACAAATTGAGAAATGTGACATTTAACAAAACTGGAATGAAAAGAAGAGATAGGGCTAGCGTATGCTGAACGAATCTGAACCAGCCCAACTTAAAAGTCAAATTAATGGAATGACGAAATCACTTCTAATGAGTCAATGTTAGTTCATTTTACCAGCCTGCTCTCTGACAGGACCATAAACAGTATAAAACATGGTAGGACCTTAAGCCTGCATTCTTTTAAATGGCCACCAGGGGACAATCTCTGTGGGGGTGGTGGCAAAAAAAAACCCTAAACCTTCCAACAATATAGAAGTCTACAGGAAAACTGCTCTCTGACTTGACCTCTGTAAACACTTTCTTGCCACATTCATGGTCTCCATCACTCATTTTGTGTCATAGTGAATAAAAAGTTAGGCTGTTTCAGAAAAGAAAGATTATGCACAGTTTGATCATTGGCTCGGTGCTGGTGATTGACATGTCCTTAGCCAATGAGCATGTGGGTTCACAGTCAGATCCACCCCTTTTTTGTCAGATTGAGTTCAAAACACCAAGGTGGCAACAACAAAAACACTCAACTGGATTCTTCCAAACGTCACGGGAGGCATGTCAATGTTTTCTGCTGTCTATGGATAGGACAGAATTCAGAAGTATCTCATGCTGTTTGACACAGATATTCTGCTTTCTCTCTGTATCTGTGTTGCCTTTATTCCTCTATATCATTAAAGCTGCAAAAGATATTGGTGCTAGTAAGAGTAGTGAGAAAAATAAACAGTTGGAACAAACAGCTGAAATTTGACAGTTACCATCAGCAAATGACTTTGATTTGCTAATGGGAGCTGCTCAGTACTCAGACCTTGTGAATATTGAGGTTTAAAACGGTTTTACAAGGTTTAGTTTTACAACTCAACTTGGTCACATAGAAATAAATGAAATTACTGTAATCTCTTAGCAGTGCATTGGCCACAAGCAAGTTAATTTGCTGCCTAAAACAAGCAATAATTAAAAAAAAAAAAAAAATGACAAACAAAAGTGAATAATAACTCTTGGGTTATTTTCATAAAGTTTAAAAATTGTTTTCCACTGACACGGTTTTTGTTGTCAACACATCTGACAGATTTTTCATTTTATTTTTTTCCATTTAATTAAATTCATTTAAAAGTTCTGTAAGCAGTTTGTTCTTCTTTTACACTGAAGCTAGAAAAGTTAAATACTTCTAATAATAAACAATTCAATTTAGCCTACTTTCAGTTTTCACACCTCACAGTATAAGAAATATCTAAATTTGGAGATATATATATACACACATATATACGTGTGTGTGTGTGTGTGTGTGTGTGTGTGTGTGTGTGTGTGTGTGTGTGTCTTTTCGTGCATCCTTGGGTTGCTTGGCTGTCTCAGGCTGTGCGATTACGTAAAGTCAGCTTTCCAGCTGTAACTGACAATACTTTAAGCTTGAATCTAATAAAGTCAAGCTCACAGGCTCAGTGTGTTTTCTCTAGCATGCAGTGTACTAGTGTGTGTATAATACCTTCTGTACAAGCCCCAAACACTTCTCTTTCCTTTCTCATCCCACATCACCTCGACTTTGACTTCCAAGCTTGGCAAACTTAGTTTTGTCTACAACATAATGAGATAAGAAGGGTCGTCATAAGGAATAAGGCAATAAAATCCCAATCAATAACCAGAACAAGGCATATGCAGTTTGTTACAATGCTTTAATATAATTATAATTATAATTTTAAAAAAGCCCAAACATTAATCTTGTGCATACAAAATCCTCCGCCAGCTGTTGGTCAGTTAAAAAGTGATTTAGCTGTTTAGTTTATGCTGAAGAGATCTCAAGTTCCAAAAGTCTGAACATGATAACTATTGGGAGAATAAGGACATTTTAGAAAATTAAATACATTCAAAACTAATTTGTAATTCTTTTGTTCGTTGACATATTTCTAACTGTTTTATATATCCTGTATTGCTTGCCTGAACATGACATATAAATGGAAAATTTCTAAATATCTATAAAAAAAAAAGATCTAAACCATACAGGAAATTATCCTGACATGAAATAACATGAAAATGGTCCTTGACTCTGTGACTTCCTGTGGCATAATCATACTTACTTTTAAAGCCTTAAAATTTCAACATTTCCGGACAATGGCTTTACTGAGAACCTAAACCGATAGACAGGCCGGATAAATGCTTGAAGGTCTGAGTTTTGCCTGTATAATGCAGGTGTTTTTTTAAATTTATATGTCACTTCCCTTTAAATACAGAAATGCAACAAATACTGTTGCAGCTGTATCCAAACCTAGCCCACCATTGGATATAAACAGAACAAGATCTAATTGTATATATTACAGTCAAACATATGCCTTCTTTTAAAAAGAAAATATCATAATAGCATGTCCTCCAGGCCACACATCGTAGCAGGTGGAAATAATCCGACTGAGAGACGGGATGGCATCCCCTGAGGTCTCCTGTCAAAGTGATATTCTGTTCATTGCAAGAACTCTGTAAGGCATGACCTGCAGTTGCACTGAATAGGAACAATGTTAGGAAAAGATCAGACTGGTGTTTCGGTAATGTTGCGCACTGTATGTTCACAGTTCAATATAAACAAATCAAACTGAGAAAAAACACATTATCATATGGAAAAAAGCAACACTCACCCCGTAGCAGACAGAGTGCATCCAGAAAAAGGCAAATGAATTGTGCAGTTATTGTTACCAAGTGGAAGATATGGGAGTTCCATGATTTATAAATAAAGATGTGTAATTTCTCACTTCCTAAATGGAGGTCTAGAGCAGGGCCAGGAAACGGAATGGATGGAAGGATAGGGAGAGAGAGTCCTACAAACGTTTATCCCTTCGTAAACATGGAGTTTCACTCAGCTCAAACATGTGAAATTGCCTCCCTGGTCAGTCAGATGCACTGATGGAGATAAACCAAAGTGACATAACGGCTACATCTGTGACAGCTCAACAGTCTCCTCCATCTCTTTTCCCATGCTCTCTCTGTCTTTCTTTGGCTTTTCTGTCTCCGTCCTCTCAAGGGCATGTTGCCACTGTGAACAGAGACATATCTTTTGTTATATCCCCCCCAACCCCTTTCTTGCCTCTCTCTTTCTCTCTTTCTCCTCCTTGCTCAACCCATATCTTGTTGTCTCTCCACTGATTATCAATGCAACACCTTTAATAAGATCCATCAGCCCACCGCTTTCCCGCCCTCTCACACCCACTTCATTTACACGGGGAGTGAGAATCAAAGACGGCAAGTAATTTGGGATAAAAAGAAGATGGATGTGCCTGTGTGTGAACAACATGCTCAAGAGCCCCACTGCTAGCACAAGATGGAGAGGAGAGCACCTTTGGGTTAGGGACTTGTTAATGCCTAGTGCTTTCTCCATCTTCATTCAGTAAACACTATCCGAAAGGATGGTGTTGGTACCTCTTCACACTGTGTTATATTTGTTACAATGGTTTTAGTTTTGGAGAATGGCCAATTCCAAAAATGGTGAAGAACTACAAAACTTTTAAGGTGTTTACATGTTATCATCTCCATATCATCACTTTTTGACATTGGCAAGAGGGACGCAACAGGGTCTTGTCACTGGAATTAAAAGCCACAAGAAGAGGTTACTCCTAGACCTTATTTTTGCACCAGGGAAGAAAAGTAAAATATGGACCCTGAAAATGACTCAGAGCCAATGCATTAAGTAATTAATGTTATTTCAGCATGATTAGAGCCTACACGTGTATTCTTTGACAATTAACCCAACACAAACACATGAGCCAGGTGGACAATCATGACTATCTCTCCTCTCAATCGACAGGTTGTCACGTGTTCCAGCCATTTCTCAGCACAGAGATGATGACAAAAATGACATGCCATGATGGCTCAGTGTCACCGTTTGTATGACTATTTTTAACACAGGATGGCAAGCGGTGGGAAACACTGGAGAGATCTCCTCCTATTGCCATCAGCTTTCAAAAATAATTAAAAAAAATATTCCACACTTGCAACTGATCTGTCCTACTGTCACTGTGAACACATCAATGAAGTGGTATCTGATAAACATACAGTGACACCTATCAAGAAATGTCTGCATATCTGCACTGCTTCTTTAAAAATCAATATGCCTTTGTTCCACAGCTTGCAACGTCCTCACATACACTGTGCGGCACATTCCTGAACAATGTAGGCTCAAAGAGTTGCAGTCATTACAATACCAAATCAAATGGTACCAAAACAGGTGACATGGATATACACTAAGCCACTGTTACATTTTCAATTTTCAGAGGCTACCACTGACTAATGGCATCATGACTAGATGAGGGAAAGCTCTTTGGTAGCTCATCCATAAGCTCAGGGTCAGTGGCTTCACAACATATGAGCTGCCAACACTGAGAAAAAGAAGCTGAGTAACACAGCTGACATCAAGGCTGGGAAATACCTAGGTTTTTCTTCTTTACAAAGATTCACTTCAATATATGCACACAGCTAGGCAGCGTGCGGTACAAGCCGAACGTAGAGGAGAATGTACAAATAAATAACATACTACTACAAGAAGATTATCATAAACAGAGCAACTCTGTTTGTTTGGGCTGGTTTGCCATGATGGGTCTCGTGGTGAAAAGTGTATCCCCCACAAGACCCCGTGACATGCACAACTGCTGAAGGGCTGTCCTCAACAATCACATCTCCCCACAAAAGGTCCAGACCAGGAAACTGAATAACACAAAGGGCAACAGCCTAAAATAATTACCAAACCCATAGAGATTTCCCACTTAATACAGAAGCCATGAATGATCATCATCAAGGCTACACATAAGTCAAAAAATACAATACAAAGAGATAAAGCAGAATTTTAGCAGAATCCAAGTCGGCAATTAAAAAGTGTTGTTGGATGCTGTTTACCGCTTTCTTACCGAGTCTCTTCTCATGTAGTCTTTTCTATAATGATGAAACAGTCTTTTCTTTATTATAAAAATGGTTTTCAAGTCACACAAACACTGGAAATGTAGTCAAAAACTGTTGTTTATCTGCAGCCTCTCGTGGGCCACACTTTCGCCATCATTTCTCTCACACCATCTTCACTGCTCAACTTCCCTCCCAACATACGCATATATCCCACTTCTATAGGCACCCCTCGTGTTTGCCCGTGGACACTTATCATCGATGCACACAACATCTTTTCTTCATCCCCATCGATCTTCTTATTGAAACAAGCCTCATTTGCAGTCTCCTTCTTGACATTTTTTTCCCTCTCCTGTCTCATTCTTTTCCAAACTCTGACAGGCTGTGCAGATTTTGGCAGTTTGCTGTTCTTCCCTAATCCTTCGCCAGACTTTCTTCTTTGCAAATATACAGGGATTTCAGAGAAAATGCAGTCAGACATCAGATGGTCACAAAGACTTTCCAGCTTGTGATATACAGTTTTTAAAATAGTAGGGGGGAAAAAAAGAAACACAACAAAAAAGCCCGTCATTTTACTTATGGTGACCAAGCGAATGAAGTGTAACTGTTAGTGTACAGCTGGACTTCCTGATGCTGGAAAAAAAAAGTATTTCATTTCCTAAATTGTGATATGTTGGAGTTTAAGAAAATGGTTATAACGTATTTAACTTTAGCTTACATGGTTAGTGCCTTTGTTTCACTAGAAAACTGAATCACTAGCAGATGTATGTATTGCATCTGGATTACATCATTATGGTTGCGATAGTTAGTATGTTACAGAGTACTTTCATCTGACTGCTTAAAATTGCCATTTGTGTTGAACATGAGGAACTCCGTACGCTGGTTTGTGTAGCTATTGTATGATGCATGTTGACAAATATTTCTGATTTTAATAATATGTTCCTTTTATGCCTTCAATATTACTTCAAATGAAGCAATGAAAGTGGTATAAATTCTTTAATGGTTCCAGGGTAAGCTGTGCAAAATCTAATAAACTTTCTCAAGTGATGTCATGCAAGTCAGTGTTGGCTACACTAAACACTATGCTGCAAACAAAAAAGAAAACACATGTATAGAGAAGGACAGAGTACTGGGGTTGAAAACACTGACGTCCACCAGTGCTACCCCTCAGCCTCCTCGTACATGCACCTGTGGAATAAATTTGAAAAATGCTAGGTGATTTTCAGGAACTGTGACCCTTGGCCTTAACCTTGCGGTCCAAGATTTTTAGTAAACGCACCCATGGTATTCATTTTAAAATCCTACATCGCCTTTTTCTCAGGTTATCTTTGATGTCCATTTCACATCATATCTAAATCAGCAGTATCATGTGTTCTGATCGGTAGTCCCATTGCTTGGCTTGAAGCTGAATTAAAGTTTCTTGGCTCCTGCCCACGTCCTATTACCAACGATTATTTCACCTTCACTTGATGTTTGGTCACCACAGTGCTTCCAGTCTGTATGTAGGTTCAGTCACGCAGGCCATGTCACCATAGCAACCTCTAGTCACTATAGAAAAATGTGTATTCCCCAACCAATTGGCGAGTATTTGGAGATTACACAGTCAGTGGAATTGGAACTTTGAGGGACATGCAGTAGGTAATTGGTCCAGGCTTAAATGGACAGTGACTGTTTGAACATATAGATGCACTACTGACAACTAACAAAAGTGTAAACACTGCTAAAATGCTAGACATGTGAACAACACCTCTGAGCAATAGTATAAGAAACATTGGACAGAGGAACTAGAGCCTGATTTTGATGCAACAGAGTGAAACAGTATAAAAATCTTTGCTAGTTTTTGTGGGTTTTTTACCTCTGGGTTTGCGATCTCAACTTTGAGTTTCAACTGTGAGTTGAGAAGCTATACCCACAGTATCTCACCCAAACACTCAGTAAAGCAATGATCTCCCTCGCTACTCCTCGACTTCGCTGTAATCCAGAGAATGCACATTCAGAGGAAACATGTCCAGTAGACGAGAGATGAAGAGTGTGTGTGAGAGATAGTGAAAGACTCGACTGAGAAAAGAGAGAAGAAAGCGGGCCCTGTATCTCATGCCCTCCAGAGATCAATTGTCCGAACTTCTCGATGAGTGCTCTCCCTTGCCCCTGAAGCAGCCAAATCAATGCCTAGGCATGTGTGTTTGCGAGCCTGTGTGTATGTGCATGCTATTTAGGTGGAGAAAGCTAACGGAAAATGGAATCTGTTTAAATATGAGAAGTAGCAGTATGTATGTTAGGAAGTTCCTCAGATTCGATATTCTTAAATTCACTGAAAAGTCTCCCTACGGTGTTGTTGAATATAAACGTGTCTTAGCAATTGGGACAGCGCTTATTGCTTTGAGTGCTGAATTTCCCACGTTGCATTGCTTTCTTGTGCAATCCCCCTTTTTAGCATCACATCAACAGAGTTTTAACTGACGATGCTCTAGTTAAATAAAATGCTTCTATTTCCAGAACCAAACTCATACGTTGGAAAAATGAATATCGTCAAGCAGTTGTGCAGAGCCTCAAAGAGCATTAACATTTAAACACATGCATTGCACTGTATTGTTATTGTGAGACGGAAGATTTATTGTTTGTATTGTCCCACTTAATCATTTCACCACACTCTTTAGTGATTCCAGTCTTATGAGTTAGTGCCAACGATGGGACTATTTATTTCTGCATGCTCCCAGTTTGAAAATAAGAGGGAATTACAAATTCCTCAAAAATAGATTTGCCTGCAAAAGAGAGTTTTATGGTCGGTTTATGGATCTGTAAGGGAATGTCATCATTTCGGTAACTATATTTGCAATTTTCTGTGTACTTTCATTATGCCATTGTTTTTACTAGCTGATTAATGCTGGTGGTAAACTTGGGGGGACGCATGTATTACATACACTTTTTTGTGATTTTCACAACTTTTCACCGAAGAAAGCTGGCGATAGAGCAGAGTCTCTCCTTTATTAAGGCCCCTCACACTGGGACTTAGTGGGAGATTTTGGCTTCACGCCTTCCTGCCACGGTTTCAGTAAATCGGCTTTCTGCGGGCATGACAGTCATTAGCCTTGCCCCTGGCAGTAATCCTCTAGTTTCTGTCTCTAATGAAAGTAGAAAGGGTTAGTAACATTCACTCCGTTACTGCTTCTGCTGCTGGGCCCCACAGGGAACCTACAGACTGTCCAAAGCCAAAGCCAGATGCACCTCCTGCTCTACAGGTCAAAACAACACCTAAAAACACCACAAGCTTCAATCACACTTGACTTAAATTTTTAAGACAAGTTCGGCCCAAAAGTACCTATGAGCATTGTTGGGAACTAACTTGATACTCTATGCGCTCTTGCTTACTTTTGTGTCATGGTCTGTGGGATCTGGAGTGTTGGGGTTTTGGTTATTAAGGGTTTTGAGTTTGTTTTCACTGTTATCCTTATGCTCTTAGTCTTTTTTCTTTTCTTTTGTTAACGCTAGGTTGGGTTTATGATTCATTGTTTCATTTCTTTTTCAGTGTATACATTTCAAGGTCTTAATTCCTGAAACATAAAGTCTTCGTTTCCTGTGTTTCTGTATTCAAGTAATGAGTCTCCGTTTTGGTTCAGGTATATTTTTATTAGTTAAAAGGAGTTTTTGTCATATTCTTATTGTCCAAGACTTGTTCAGTCTTTTTTGAGGCCTGCGTCATTCTCTTGAATTACTTTTCTTTTTTTACTTTGAAGGTTAAGTTTTCTGTTGTGTCCTCTGAACATTTAGCTTCCTGTCTTTCATTCCCTGATTTCTTGGTTCTCTTATTATTATTTGCCAGAGTTTGTAATCTTTATATGTGCTTCAGGTTTGATATTGTTTAGCTTGTATTTTGGCCTTGCATCAACTAAATCAACAATTGCTTTTTTTATTACGTCTGTCTGCTTTTGGAAGCAATGCATTTGGATCCCAATTCTGCAACCGTAACACTTTTGAGTACAGGAAGTTGTTTTTACATATACTGCTTTAATTTAAGCAACATATCCATCAGATAACATACCCAGGGCTCTATACTGACGGTGTTGATGTGAATTTTAATACATGAAAGAACACTTTTGGCAGTCTGCAGTGTCTACCAAAGTTCACCAGCTGTTCAGAAAACCTAAGGTGCACTTGGTGACAGAGTGCAAATTGCACACAAGAAGGACCAAGTGTTGGTCAGGCCTGTCATCAGCCAGGCCATAACTTCTATCACCTAGATAAAGCCAAGCACACACAGCTGGTCATGAGAACTTATTATTTTTATTTTGTTCAATCAGGCTTTTAGTATGAGAAATGCCAACCTACATGAACAACATTATTAATTATTGCATCTCTAATCTGTTATTAATCAATCAATGTTTTAGGAACACCCTGCTTTACGTTTAATATGATTTGCTCTTAAAACACACAATTCTTTTTTAAATTTGCTGCACAATAAATTTCCCCTATTAAAAAATCTCACCACTGATTCCATTAGCCTAATCAATTCTGGTCACTGGGAAGCATCACTCAGTGTCACCCTCATGTTCATGAACTCCTTTTTAGACGGCTTTTAATATGATGCATCGATGTATTTACACAAGCCTCTACACTTACTTTTAATGTGTTTTTATCCAAACTGTGAAGCACTTCCTGTATTTTAAAAGTGCTTTACCAATAAAATTACTAGAACCAATCAAATAGACTATGACGTCAAATTAACAGAGAACTGGTAGTAAGGGGCAAGAAGTGTACAGGTTGGATCTATGCATATGTGCTGCTGACATCAACTTCTGAAACTCTGACGCTGCAATTGAAGTAAAAAAAATCCAGGTTTCACATTTTTTAACTAATTTTGATGAACAAGAACAAATATTTGACTTAGTTTTGGGAATTTGTGACAGGAGTGGGATAAAATGTGGTTCTCTGTTGTTACAGCCTGTCTGTCTGTTTTGTTTAGTTGTTCTTTTATTTCCTATTGATTTTTTTTTTACTTTTTGCTCATTGGATCACTCAGGTGATATTTTTCCTAAATCAGATATTAGATGTTAAGTTTGACTGAAGTTCCTAATCTGTATGTTTCTATCCACTGCAGCAAAATAACTGGCTGAAGCAGGTGTTCCGAATAAAGTTTTCTTATAGTGTATCTTCCACTTCAGTAAGCCCTTTTGTACTTTGTCCTGTTGTACCTGTGAGCTAAGACAGCAAGTGTTCTTGGGGTGAATAGACAGTCGATGGCAGACCTACTGCATTGCACTTATTGTTGTGCTTTGGCAAGAAAAAAGGGCCTTTATCCAAAAAAAAAAAAAAAAAAAAAAAAAACCTATCGAACTCTCATATTTAAAGCCACATTTGCAGGGATTTTAATAGCATCCAGTCAGTGGAAACCATACCGATGTGCCCTCCATCTTCAGGTTTACTCTTCAAGGCACGATGCCACGCTGTTCTGCAGTAAGTCATGTCATCTGCCTGGCCAGCAGGAACCCATATTTAGAAAGTACAAGTTACTGTCATAGAATGAATGCATATTTACTTATTCCTGTCTGTTATAAAAAGAAAAAGACCCAGAAACTTGGTTTTAATGAAAGGGCGCCTTATTTTATGTGATCTTTGACCTGCCCTGCTGTTGAGCATAGGAATTTTGATATATTGTGTGTTGCCACTTTTAATATCATCAGCCACATCTGGCAATGTTTGGCTGACAGATGGCTGTGATATGTGACTCAGTCACACATCTCTCTTTCTGGGCTGTCCAGGAAGGAGACAGCATCAGGAAATGTGAGAGGGAGTGGCTGTGAACTTGTTTGACCTCTGCCAGACAATTTTCAGTCAAAAGCACATCATAAGTAAGCTTCTCCAAAAATCAGTCTTTATCCTCTGGTGGCTCCAGTTAACAGCATATTCACAAATATCAGTTTTAAGTACATTATAATAGCTATTGTGATGCATCAGTTAGCGATACGCATAGGTTAACAGAGTTACCTATGGATTTACTCATACTGCGTATGTTTTCAGACTTTTAGCCTTAACCACCTTATATGCTTTTATTTGCATATATATATATAAATAGACTGAACATATCTATGCAAATTGATATGGATTTTTAAAATTTGTTTTAATAAACAGAATTTGAAAAAAATTGCTTTACAGTGATGGAACCACATGTATTCCTACATGTATTCCTACCTCCTAGACAGTCGCAGCAACCAGTATTGCCATCTCGGAAGCATCTTTCAATTATGTTTTTTTCTTGGTAAAGCAGCAGGATTGTCTGCCTGTCCTAACTTCAGGGCTAAAGCCAAAAGGTCCTTTGCTCTTCTCCCTCCACCAGGTCCTTAAACAACTTTTTGAGCCTGAAGCCAGTGTTTTAAAAAGACTTTAAGAAGTTTTGGGTGTATGTTCCAAATTAAGCATCTGCAGTTTACTTCCACACCAAAGAAGAGTGCCAAGGCATTGCAGTGCGCACAACTTCCAGCTCTATGGGTAATACCTCTCCTTCTTCATCTTGAAAGCAGACTGTATTCAGTCTTCAAATAGAAGTCAGGATAGCCATAATCACTGACCTGACACAGGGAGCCATAACAAAGTTCGGATGACATCCTCCAGACTTTAACTGGCATTTGAGGGCCACTCATGGGCTCTAATTGCATCAGGATAACAAGAGGATGAGTTCTTCTTGTTTCTTTTCTGTGCTGTAACCCTTTGTTTGAAAAAAAGGATAAGCAGTGGCAGTGTTAGATTACTGCATATTACCTCCAACTAAAAGAAAAGATATTGCATATCTAGATGTATGTGAGCAACGATCAGCAAGCTTCTCTGAGGCATTGCAAAGGCATAGGTTTCTAGGATCAGGAATAATGTTCTTTCTTGGTGAAGAATCTTACACTGTCCAGGCTGATGCTGAGTACAGATTCCCTTTAACATCTGCCTCTAATAGCTACCTCCTAGCTGCCTAGCATCTTCGTGCTGTTAGATCGCTTGACTTAAAGATATTAGCTCAGTTTCAAATCACAGCAGTCTCAGCCACAAGTGCAATAAGAACACACAAAGCCATTCTCCAGTAATATTAATAGCAAGCTCACCACAGTTAATAACATCTTTTCGACAGTAATTTTGTACAGTAATGTATATCAAAATTGATTTTCCCCCACTCTAGAATACTAAAATACACACAGACACTGAGGAAATGATCAAACTAACATGCACTAACTAGTCACAATGTAATCAGAGTTGTTGTTGTACCCTTCTAAAATTGTAATGACACAATAAATGCATGTCCCTGTTTCACTGCTAATTTAATGTGTGATTAAACAAAGCCTTTAGCTGCCAAGATGCTTGTCCCATACTTTTTATTCTGCATTGGGAGTTTAAAGACAAAAAGACAATGACTGATACCCATGTGCATTTCCCATTTCCATGCAAGAGTCTTTAGTCCATTTATTTCATTTTTTTGTTCACTGAATTGTTTCTTTGCTTCTTTGTTGTTCTTGGTGTATTTGTTTGCGCTTTGTTTGTTCATCCATTTGTTCTCTGTTTGTCTTATTGTTAATTCATTCATCTGTTTATCTGTTACACATCCTGAGACAACACTGATCAGACTTTAATGAAACTTGAAGAAATGACTGATACATTCAGGCTTTTTGTCTTGGTGGTAGCACACCAACCGCCCCTAATCTCGGCCGGCCTGATTTTACGAGTCGAAATAAGCATAGATTTTTGTTATTTATTGGCCCACTGGGACAGTGTATCATTTGAGAATGGCATGTCTACTGTCGAAATGTTTGTTTGCCATTGCATTTAACTGTCTCCCCTTCCTGATCTATGTTACCAAATTGATTCTTTCTTCTGGTCCTTCATAGTTTTTCTTTCCTCAGCATTATATCTGAATGGGATGTTAAGAGCGGGGTAATACTTTCTTTTTTTTCCCTCTGCACTGTCATGTGATTCTCTATCTTTCCCTTTCCCTTCTCCTTTTTATGCTTGATCTCTTTTTATTTTCCTACACAGGCACTGTGAGAGTTAGTTCTTTGAGGTTTGTAAGGAGGTCTTTGTTGTACCTGCTGAATACCACAAACTTGACATTACTGAACATTTTGTTGGCAAGAACAGGACATACAGAGCTCCAGGCAACACCACATGTGAACACAGGCGCGCATTCACTGAAATTAGGGAGAAAAGAGCTCCAGAGAGGTGACCGAGGTAAGGACAAAATGTGGCTCTACCAAGTGTTACACATAAAAGTGGGATTCTTGGATAAAAGAACAAACATATCACAGGGGCCACAAGAGCTCACCTCTCACCCTGTGTCCTCCTGACAGCCCAACTCCAACCCACTGCTGACTACTCATAATCAATCATAGGCCCACTATAAATCAATCAATTAAAAACCCACACAAAGCCACAGTAGTGTAATCAATCAATCCAGCCTCTGTGGACGGTTGTTATTGAGAGCCAAGCATTAGATCTATAGTTGCCGGTCTCAAGATGCTGCTGGCCTTAGTGACATTGGCTGAATGTGCATGGAAAGAAATAAAAGTAGGAGTAGAGCGGTGAGACAAAGAGCTTGGGTGTGATCCACTATAGGGTAGAGAAGAGGCTCCTAACACTCCCATGATACATCGCCAGAGCCTGAATATTCATGCCTACGAATCGGGTACCATGGAGGCGCTCAGTTATTCATTATGCTTCTGCAAAAAGAAACACGCCATCGTCCCCCTGCGATGGAATATTAATAGTTCCCATTAATAAAATATCCCACTCCCCATCTTAAGTCTTGTCTTTAACTTTCTTGGCCATTGCACATATAAAGGCTTGGGACTTTTGGGATGTGACCATGAAAGTCAGCCAGAGAAGTGTTATTTAGCATATTAGCAAACTTAAAATAATTTAAACGCTACATACTGACCATCTGGCCTAAAATGAGAGAAAGTGTCTTGTTCTCGTTCCACATTTGGACGAACCCTTATATATGAAAATAGAAAGAAAGAGTGTGGGAGGGGATGGCAAGAACAGCTCTATAGCTGTATACTCAAAGGGGATGAATGTTTAATTTAGACCAGCCTGAAAGTATGCTGACATTTCACCATTGTTAGGAGAGATGAATACATGGGACACTGTCTGCAGGAGAAATGGAAATGTGCATCAAGGTTGTTAAAAATTCAACTGCCCTCCCCACCCAGACATGCAGATCTAGGCTCGGAATACAGTAGGTAACCCGCAATGTTTGCCACTGTAATTCTCCCTTGATTTAGTCTGTGGATGCTATTGTACTCTTCATCTAACTCCACTTGAGTAACACAAACCATGCTTATACAACTCGAATCCCCAGAGCTTTCTTTTACTTGTGAATTGAGCAGAAACGCGTCCATCCTCTAATTTCTTGGACCAACTATTGACATTAACTCGCCAATAAATTTCCCTGAGCCACGAGACCCCTGTAGTAATAAGGTGGAGAAAGTAGGACTGCACAGCGTCAAGATCAGCGCCACCACAAGGACTCATGAGGAGTACTTATTAGAAGTCAGTGGGAATAAACAAATAAATGCAGGTGTAGCACAGCAGGCTGGGATTGTTAGCTCTCTGACAACACCGACGAGGCGGGGAGGCGTGAGTGGTCAGCCTGTGGCAAAGCAGTGACACAGAGAAAGAGAGTGTGAGAAAAGAGAAGAAGAGAGAAAGAGTGAGAGAAAAAAAGCTAGAGAGAAGGTCAAGTACCTGCCACTTCTGTCAGACACTTCTTATAACAGCTGAGCTGTGTCCAGCAGGGTGGCTGGCTGCTTTTGGGGCCTTTCATCTCACAGAGGTGATGGGTGATGAGAGTTTCTCTTCCTCACATTTAAAGTCTGCCACAATACATCTCAGAGACTTGGTAACTTCAGGTCACTGCTGGGTTGCATGGACTTCTGGGAAAACGTCCGTCTAGTGCGGCAAAATGACAAAAGGCTCAGCACATACACACAGAATCTCACATTGGAGTTTCAGTATAAAAATGCATGTTGTGTCGTACTGGTTTTTGCACTGGAGAGAATACAGATAAGGGAGCAGCCAAAAGCAGCTTCTTCTCTGGGGGCATTTAGCTGTTGTTTATGCTATGTCTCTGTTGCAGAGACATTGTAAGTGATTTTAAAAATCTGCTGTGTGTGTGTGTATACATGTAACTATGCCTTTGTGCAAGCAGAACTATCACTAGGCTTACAGGCCTTACCTGCAGGCAGGAGGAGCCGCTTGAACGATGGTGTGACCAGTTCAGCGCAGAATCACAGCCCTGGATCGGAAACAGAGACGAGGCAGAGACTGAGGTTTCAGAGTTGAAAGGATTGTCTGGCCGTCAGAAAAACATTCAGACAAAGACACCAGAAAAGAATGAACTCCTGCCTGACCACTGGAGCTGCAGACCAGCAGACTGTGACTGACTGACAGACTGAGCCGAAGATGGCGATGCGGTCACTGCGCCACACCAAGCCAACTGGCTCACTGAAACAGGATCTGTTTTTCCGACCCCACGGGGAAACAGTGAAGAGCTCCCTGCCATCCCTCTATCTATAGCTCTCTCAGGCCTAGCGCAAAGAGGAATTAGAACCGGAGTTTTGTTTTGGTGGCCTGTGTTTTTGCCACATGTCAGCCAACTGAGTTTTAGGGAGAGTTTTTCTCAGAGGTAGCTCCAGATAGTCTCCTCTTTAACCCCCCTTTCTCCACGTTTCCCCCATCCCCAAGACAGAGTGTCAAGGGACATATGGTTTAGCTAGAAGCACCTGGCAGCCCCATCAAACTGGCAGGAAGATTGAAATTGTAGCAATGGGAGCTGGAAGCAAGAAGAAAGCCTACACATATCTCAAAAGAATGGTCTGGAATTCATTACAGTCACTGAGAACATAAGAATGGGAGTGTGATGATGGGATACTGGTGGGAACCAGCTGGGGAAAAAAGGCAAATTTGAGTATGGAGAAATTGCAGGACACAGGAAGTAAAAGCTACCTGTTGATGACTCGTTAATTATTTAGACTAATTTTTTAAAAGAAAGTTGCTAACCAAATTCTCCATTTTCACCAGATAAAGTGTTGCAGGACACAGATGTTTAAAATTTTGAAATGCCATGGGCCACATCAAGGACTGCTGTGCCGTGTCATTGGACAGTTTCCATGTTGCCATGGTAGTATTTTACACGGAAGAAAATACTGTCACTCTGTCATCACACCTCTTGTTTTATCTTCCTATATTCTGTCACAAACACATGAATACACTGCTTTCGTCTGTGTTATATACTGTAGCTGTGTAGCTCCGCACATTAAAGTTGCTGTGGTGCAATTAGATTATTTTTTCTTCTACAGCAGCTCTGTTTGTCTGTGTAACTAAAACACCTGTCTAGCTTTGACAGATCAATACACAATAAGACTTTCGGCATATTTGCTTCATTTATTTTGGTCAATCCCAGTACTCTAAATAGTGAGTAATGGCAATACAGAAAATCAGTGTGCATTTACTAAGTTCAAAGAACACAGCACAGAGTGGCACCCGGAAACTTTTATTTTTTCCTGCAGTGGTTAAAATGAAGAAAATTGATTATCAATATGCATAAGTGTGTATTCTGTACAGCCTCTTCTGCCATGCATCATCAGTGTCATACCCTGCTGTTTAAAATAGATTACTGTGTATACTTGTCTTAAATGATGGATTGTCATGAACTGGATCCATAGTCTCACCAACTATTTTGCAGATGAGAGTGACAGAAGGAGTAGATAAACACAGTAAAACTGACAGAGGAGGCAGTTTGCAAGAGAGCGTTTCTCTGTTTTCACAAGCATCGCAGGGTAGATTACATTGAGGAAACCATGGATGGTGGAAAAAGATGTTGCTATGCTTCTTCCAGTTTTTGTTCTATTCTTGCAGGATGATAAATGCTGCTTTTCACATGGGATTTCACTGCAAGCTTGTTGTTACAAACACTGACTAGACATAGAAGTAACGACTGGTAAAGGGAGAAAAGAAGGGGTGTTGCTTACTTTTTAGTGGAAGTCAGAAGCACAAATTGTTAAACTGTCATTCTGAGATTCCAAACGGTAGCAATAAAAATGCAGACTATAGGTTTATGCATTTTACATAGTGTGTTTTTTACACTTGTGGTGCTTTTATTGTACCTTATTTTACTGCACTTTCATACTGAATGCTGTATTTTTATTGTGCACAAAATCTTTAATGACATTTTAAGGAACGGCTACATTGGGAGGGTCGCTATTTTGAAAACTGCTATATAACTCTCAAGTCCTTAAATCAGCTGAAATTAATATTTTCAAGTGTGTTAACACGGCACCAAAAAAGAACAATATCAGCAATAATCTTTCACAAGAAATTATCAATCTATTACTATTAACAGCCAACTGCTCCACTGTTAAATATTTCATTCTGCTGCTACTAGTATAGTGCATTGTTGTATCATATATACACATATTTAGCATATATATGTATATGTACATACATTTATAATATTATTACTCTCGGGTATGCGGCATCTATATATTTATTCCTGCCCTGTCTCCTTTGCTGCAGTAACATTGTGAGTTTCCCATCTCTGGGACTAATAAATAAATCTTATCTTATCTTAGCTGGGAGGGGTAATCAGGCCATTTCCAAATCATTTGTTGGCCATTATTCTACAATGGGAAAGATTATTCACAGTGCCAGTCTTCCAGTCAAAATAACACTGTCCAATGTGCAGAGAAACTGCAATAAAATAACCCTCAGAGCTCCAAGTCAGACTCTACAAGCCCTGCGTTAACATGCTAAATGTTAAAGTTCATGACAATGCATTTAGAAAAAAAGTCTGAACAAATATAGCTCGTATAGAATGGTTCCTGACATAGATTTGCAAAGTTGCATCAGAAAAAAAAAAAAAAAAAGAGTTCTGGAAGAAATTGATCAGATAAATGGCCTGCATTTGTATAGCGTTTTACTAGTCCTTAAGGACCCCAAAGTGCTTCACACAACAGTCATCCACCCATTCACACACTGGTGATGGCAAGCTAAATTGCAGCCACAGCCACCCTGGGGCGCACCGACAGAGGCGAGGCTGCCGGACACTGGCGCCACCGGGCCCTCTGACCACCACCAGTAGGCAACGGGTGAAGTGTCTTGCACAAGGACACAACGACCGAGACTGTCCAAGCCGGGGCTCGAACCGGCAACCTTCCAATTACAAGGCGAACTCCCAACTCTTGAGCCACGATCGCCCCAAGATAAGGCAAAAGTGGAAATGTCTTGCCATAATGTACAGCGCCATGGTTGGGGAAAAAAACAAAGAAAGAAGATCAGCACAAACACTTCATACCAAATCTCTCAAGCACATGTTGAAGGGGTAATGATTTGGGTTTGTTCTGCAGCCATTGGATCTGGACACCTTGGACTCACTGAGTTGACCATGAACTCCTTTGTATAAGTATTTTACAGATATATATGAGGCCATGTGTCTGACATCTTAAACTTGGCAAAATCCCAGGTGATGAAACAGGACAAAGATCACAAGCACAGCAGCAAGTCTACAGCAGAATGGCTGAAAAAGAAAAGAATCAAGGTGCTACAATGACTGAGCCAAAGTCCAAACCTCCACACGATTGAAATGCTGTTATGGCACCTCAAGAGAACTGTGCATAAATGAATGTGTGCATGCCTCACTGAACTGAAGCTATGACGTGAAGAAGAGTGGGCCAAAATAATGTGAGAGACTGATTAAGTCAAACACAAAACAAGTACTTAAAGCTACTTCTGCGAAAGGTGGCTCTACAAACTACTGAATCGTGGGATGCACTTAGTAATGACTAGTTATTCTATTATGTCCTTAAATGTGAAACCTTAGAATTGACAGAGAGTCTCTTTTCTTTTTACCATGACAGGACATTTTACATACCAAATCAGATTGCTTCTCTTTCTCCCGGATTATGTTTTCACTCTGATCCATGTTCTAGTCCCTTTTTATTAGGAAAAGAAAACAAAGAGCACTCTCATCAGGTTTTATATGCACTAAGGTTGGTGAAGGCTCACTTCACCCCACAAACAGTAAACTTAATAGGAAAACCGTCATACAGAATTGTGGCTATCGCCACTCACAGATTGCCTCTGACTCTTTGTTGCTTTCAAGTCCTCAGGGTCACTATGTCCCTGGGCTATGTTTGTGACTGTATTTCTAAACAGAGTGACAAAGGCTGTGAAAGTCTTGAGACCGAAACTTTTAAAAAGGAAAACCCTTGTTGCAGAGTTCTGTTCTTCTCCATCCCTCATTCCGTTTCCACAAAACGCTTCACTTGTCACCACAGACTCCCAAGCTCCTTTAATAAACGCTCCAAACGAAAATGTCTGGCTTTGAGTGGCAGAGTGTGACTGTTTAAAACCACTGGGAATCTAGTGTAATCCTATGGAAGACACAGACATAACCTGACTTTAAAGTTGTCTTGTCGCTCCACATCCAAGTGAAGAACCTGGAGAGGAGAGGCTAAGGATTGTAAAGAGAGGCTCTAGTGTGAGAAATCAAGTGTTCATGTTGACTTTCCAGGGAAATCAGTCTGCATTTGATACATGTTGAGTGGAGAGGCCCATATGTTTTGGTAAGACCTTAAATCTGACATTAATCTTAAAATAGAGAGAAATGTGGGTTACTTCCACTGAGGGGGTCCCATGGATGAAACTTTAAGGACTGTCAGTCAGCAGTTGCAGCCTGCATCAAGTGAACAGGTTGCTTAGGAACCGATCAAGAGGAGAGCACTATTGTAATGTGTTTGTCACCAGAGCACTAAAAGTAAGTAAGTAATACAGTTTGTTTGTTTTTTAATAAAAAAGCATGACAGAGACACACACAAGGTCAAGGATTGAGATTGGTCAAAGGGTTTAATTGAACTGTAGCTCACTGTGTGGTAAAATACATCCACTTAGGTTGTTGTTCATGCTAACGGGAGGAAAACAACTTTCCCAAACTTTCCTTTTTCTCTTTGTTGTTTTTTTTCCCCTCTTTTCTTTGTCTTTTTAGCAGACAGCTGTCTGAGACAAGATATTTCTTCCACTGGAGACCTCACTCTTTTCACTCACACGCTCGCTGGCTCCTGGTTGCCATGGAAAATCCCAGAAATGGAGCAGATAACAGTTCAATGAGGGAGCAGAGACTGGAAGGTCTGGAGGGAGGCAGCAAGTTTCTAGGGCCCGTCCTGTCAAGGCATCAAGCTCTTTTGATGTGTGAAAATGGAAGAGAAGACAGAGTGAGAGGAAAATGTATGAAAACATAAAATGAGAGAAGAATAAATGGGTTGGGGACTAATCTGTTGACTGAAGTCAAAGTTGTGTGTGGAAATGTAACAGCAATTCAAAAGGAACTGATAAAAGAATGAAGATCTATTTGTCTTGGTAATTGTTAGAACCAAGTGTAATTTTGAATGAGTAAAAAAGAGAGAGAGAGAAATCCTGTTAAAACAAGACCAAGACAGTCGCTACCTTGCAGCCAGAGAAATGACTCACTGGAATACAGAAGAAATCAGCATGATATCCTGTCTACCACGTAAGAATTAACTGTCTATTACTGATTTATTAATAATATCATAAGTACGGTGTTGGTGATTAATTTCTGCAAAGAGTCAGTCAGAAAAGGTTGAAATGAGGCTGGCTGGCACCAAAAGCCTATCTATCAAACCAACAAATCATAAAAACCAGAAAAGGGCCAAATGTTCTGAAAGAATTTGAGTAGGCTGAAAGATGGTGTCTCTATAAATTTCCGGGGCCAGAGTATCTTTAAAATCCAACATCAACGATAGCTGTGCACAGGCTTGGGAACTCCTACTGAGAGTTAAAGTTATAAAACCATCAGGGAAAAATAATAACAGATTGAGAATTAATCCACTACCTTCTGCAAAGATGAACTTGCTGATTAGGAAGGATACTCATATCCCAGGAAGTAGAAAATAGGCAATACAAAATGTGCATACAAACACATGAATTCTTAAAATGCTGTACTTCTGTGACACATCAGTAGGGATTTGCTGGTGACAGCCCCACCTCACTTTTTACAAAGGGTTTTGAAGTACCACTGTCAGGAGAGGCCCCTTGGAGGTTCTTGAGTGAAACACCTGTCTGAAATCAAATTCACTTTTATTTCCCTGCCTCCCTGAGACTGTAGAGCAAGGATATAGGACAAACGCACTGCACGACTGCATGCCCAATGAAAGTGGAAACCATATTCCATGAGAGTAACAACTTCATTTTTTTTTTTACATTTTCATTTGCATCACCGATACAAAGTGGCCATTGCTCAAGGATCTAACAATGATTAGCTTCACATAAATAACAAATGTGTTTAGTTCGCTGATGTGTTTTTCTCCCCCTTTAGTAATGCAGCTTTCCGTGGGCTTTTCAGTTTCTGTGGTTACCGCGGGTAATATCACCTATTGAGTTCTTGTACTGATGAGTTCTATGTGTTTTAAAAGAAAAAAAATTGCAGCTGCTGGGCCTGGTTATTCAAAATTCATCACTTCCTGTGCACAGCAGTTACTTAGAGTATTTTCACACCTGTGCTGGTTAGTCCATTTAAATCAAACTCTGGTTCGTATTCCCCCTTGAGGCTGCTTGTTTGTGCAGATGTGAACACGGTAATCGCACTCAGGTGCGGAACAAACCAATCATGCCAATACCCTTTGGAGAATGTGGGCTTAGTCTGGTTTCAATGCCTTCCTGTAGCCTTTGCGGTCTGTGATGCAGCAGAGTACACAAACTGTAGCAATTAGCCGTTGTTGATAGCAAATTTTCCATGTTATCCATTTACCTGGAGCATTGCTCCTACAGCAGACACATGTATCCAATAAGCAGACTAAGCATGTCCTCAATGTGGTTTGCAGTGGTGCATTTTGTTCCGCTTGGATTTTGTTTGGAGTTTTCTCAGTGTGAAAAGAAACCAAACAACAGGGAAAAGCTGCACTTTTTCAAACTCATCAACTGATTCTGACCATCTAAATCAGTTTTTAAACTATATTTGTGAAACCCCACTTAGATCCGACAGCAAATCTTTCACGAACTGAAAGACTTGCCTTATGATATTGGCCAGCAGAAAGTAGTAAACCCAAAATGTAACAAAACTGGTATTGGTCTGTGGATGTCAGTGCAAGTCGGTTGGTGAGTCAATCCACTCCTATCATATGAATATAAATATCTGATTGTCTGACTACTCCTTCAACACTACCAGCACATAAAAAATGTAACTGATATCAACACAGATAAAGTGGCAAAAAAGTGTGTTGGGAACACATATCTTTAGCCAGGCGATAAGTGATAGCCTCCGTAATTTCTTTGGAGTTTGACGGGTATGGGGAACGCTGGATAAGGTTCCCGTTATTGATGTTTGGGTGATTGACCAGGACGGATTTTCTCCTGTCACTTTCTCGTCATCTCTCACGTGCTCTCCGTTGTTTTTTCCCTGCCAATTTTAGCAGCCAGCTGGCTTCTGTATCACGTGGTAGAAGGCTCTGCCCTTGTCATTTTTTGAGCAGGAAGAGTGAGCGCTTGTTTTCATGCAGATTATGTCCCGGATCGCAAATGCGGTACAATCGTCATCTTTTTTTTTTTTTTTTTTTTTTTTAAAATCGTTGTCATTTGGAAATGAGATCGCGATTTTCTAACGATTAATTGTGCAGCCCTATTAGCATGTTTATTTCTTTAAAGAGACATGGGACTTTAGCCTCACAAGAGTTTGCCTATGTAGCTGTTCACTCTAAGCCTTTTAAGATATAAACCAGTTCTATATTTCAGCTAAAGGTTTCACAGTTATAATAATAATAATAATGGATTGGATTTATATAGCGCTTTTCAAGGCACCCAAAGCGCTTTACAATTCCATTATTCCTTCACTCTCACATTCACACACTGGTGGAGGCAAGCTACAGTTGTAGCCACAGCTGCCCTGGGGCAGACTGACAGAAGCGAGGCTGCCATATCGCGCCATCGGCCCCTCTGGCCAACACCAGTAGGCGGTAGGGTAAAGTGTCTTGCCCAAGGACACAACGACCAGGACAGAGAGCCCGGGGATCGAACCGGCAACCTTCCGGTTACAGATGCGCTTCCCAACCTCCTGCACCACGGTCGCCCCAGTTAAGAGTTTCAGAAGAACACAATGAAATACTGAAGAAATTGTCAGAGGTATACTGTCTGCAAGTTTGAAGCTTAACTTTTGCTAATGATTAAGATGAGAAGCGGTCAAAGAGGACAGGTAGGTGGACAAAGACTGATGATGAATGACATAAGAAGATTGAGTGTATTCATAGAACTGAAAGATTAATTCTTCTAAGCGAGCATGGACAGCAGAGTGGCTCCTTCTCTGACAATAAAGATCCTTCATGTCTGGCCATATTCAGCCTCTGGTATGGTTCTAGGTTACCAGATGCCATGACTGACCTCATCATTCCATCTCTGTGGTTACAGTACTCCTTTCCCACTACCAGTCCATCTACCTGTCTATATACATAAGCCCTAGCTATCTGCTAGACTTTCTTTGCCAGCTCAGTATGAGGAGGAATCAGAGACTGTTATAAAGAAAGGTGCGGTGTGATCAGACAGGTTTGTCACAAACACTTTAACTTCAAAACCAAAATTTTTCATGTATCCTCAAAGATTCGGTCAGCTGTATTCTACCATGAGGGGGGAAAATGTAGATATAAATAACATCTCAAAAAAAAGAGGAAAAAAACCCCATCAAATCTCAAAGTTGGTTTTTTTTGCTCTCGTCGTCTTCTTACTGTTTAAAACAAGTGTGAGGCCTTCAAGTTGTGACAGCAAGCTCTGGGGTAAAGAAATAGATGGAAAGAGAAAGTCTGTTCTCTTTCATTGCTTTTCATCGAACTACCAGGCACAGATCAAAGAAAAATGTTGTCATGGGACCAACTAGGCATGCATGTCCAGCAGGCTTGGTGCTTCATGTGAGAAGATGATTGAGTACACAATGATGGCCTCTGAGGATTAGCCATGCTCTGAGGGTATAAACACCAACACTGAAACCAAATCCCAAAAGTGCTAGGCCACACTTTTGCCTTTTGGCCACTATGCCCCCAAATTTGGACCATTAGAGGCCATAATAAAAATCTCTCTACTTTAGGTATGAATGTTGAAACAGCATCCTAACCTTTCTGAAAACATTTTGTAATTATCAAAGCAAGAAACAATGCTTAAAGATACAACTCTGATACTGGAAAAAGTTGGGATGCTGGAATGCTACAAGGGCTGAAAAAGTAAGTAGAACTAAAAAGAAACAGCTGGAGGAACATTTTCCAATTAATATGACAATCGGCAACAGGTCTCAAAGAGGCCGTTGCTCTAAAGTAATGACAAGTTGGGATTCACGAGCAGTGTTGGTTAAGTTACTTAAAAATAGTAATTAGTTACTGATTGCTTCTCCAAGAAAGTAATCCCATTAGTTTACTGATTACATATTTTAAAAAGTAATTAGTTACTTATTACTTAGTTACTTTTTAATGATGCACAACCTGAATACATAATAAAACAATAGACCTTTCAGCCCAATTCTATTTTTTCTGCATAATCCATCATATAAACTTGAATTAAATGAAAAAGTCTCTTTTTAAAACTTGTTTTATTAGTTTTAATATTTTATTGTTATTATATGCAACATTCTCTGACTTTGTTTAACATTTAAACTTATTTTCTGCATATTCCAGTACATAAAATATGTTTTGTGTTTACACTCACTCTTTCAAATAGATGCAAGTAAAACACAGCAAAAAATAAATAACATCAAAGATTCAGCGGCACTAAGTCCCGTCGCTCTTAAATCTGTTTTAATCTGTTTAGCAGGAGTGGGGGCAGTGGAGGTTTGCCCGGTACTGCAGAGTAATGTCAGTGGGGAGATCCAGGGGTTTCTCTGTGAATTTCACATTCAGATTTGAAGTGAAATTTTTCGCTGTAGAAAGAAGTTTTCTTCCCAGCCCGAGTGACCAGCGGACACTAATGTTTTTGTCACTTTTTACGGAATCAAACCCAAAGTAATGTCAGTACTTCCAAGCTTTAAACGCTGCACGGTCGTACTCTCTCCCGCACTCCATATTATCCATTGTTGATCTACACACATCTGGTGCTGCCACGGACGTCGCACGCTCGTACGTCATTGTCAAGAGACACTCTCACAAACAAAATCACGGTTTAGTAACGCAGCACGCTTACACGAAAGTAACAGTAATCCAAAACTTTTTTGCAATAGTAATCCCTTACTTTACTCGTTACTTGAAAATAGTAATCGGATTAACGCGTTACTCCCCATCTCTGTTCACTGTCTGCAAAAACGACATCAGCTAATGTCAGAATTGTGTTCTTTAAAGTAAAATTGTGAAGACCTTGAAAATCTCAGCATCTATAGCAAAGCTCATTTAAAACAAACTGGGCAAATGAAAAAAATGCTTTATGGTTAGATGAATTCATATTTGAAATTCTTTTTGGAAAATATGGACCCTATCCAAGAGGAGAGAGACTAGCAAGTCCGTCTCTCTAATTGTAAGGGGGTACATTAGTGACTGGCAGCTTTCATATATTGAAAGTAAGGTATATACAGGAGCTTTAAAACAGATGTTCCCATACAGATATTGCCTTTTTCAGGAAAGGACTTGCCTATTTCAGCAGCATAATGCCAATCCACATACTGCTTCTGTTACAACATCTAATAGATGTCTTTATAGCAAAAGAGTCTGGGTGCTGAACTGGCTTGCCTGATATGAAGACCTTTCATTAACTGAAAACATTCGGTGGATCTTGAAATGAAAAGCACGACCCAGGACTGTTGAGCAGCTAGAATCATATATCAGATAAGAATTGGGTAACAGTCCTCTTCTAAAAGTCCAGCAGCCGGTTTCCTCATTTCCCACATATTTGTTGTTAAAATAAAAGGGTGGATGCTATACTATGGTAAACACGTTGCCACAATTTCAAACGAAGCTAATATTTTTCTTATTATGGTTTAAAACCATTATAAACATTTAACATTTAAAAGTTTTTCTACTGTGAATAAAATATGAGTTTTCGAGTTTTCTCAAATCCATTCTTATTTATATTTTACATAGCATCCCAATTTTTTTCAGAATTGGGGTTATACGTGCAAGCACATGGCTGCTCTGCCTCTCCAAACAATCTTGGACTGTAGTCAAATCAATGTGAAAACCGGTGTTCTCTCTAGTGTAGCACAATCAATTAAAATCAAATGCCTCTGAATTTGTTCTGGCATTTAATAGTTAAATATTTAATGAAAATATATAGGGTTGCAAATTATCCAGAGAAATGTTTGGCATTGTGTTTGATTTGATTGACAAATATCCCTCACAGCATCCCCACATTTGGTTTGGAAATGGGATTAAACATGTACAGCATTGAAAGTTGGTGTCAAGGCTCTGGCTCTCACTCCCCACAAGACAATACAAAGCTCAGAACAGCAGGGAGTACGGAGTGATGATGCCAATATCACCCTAAGGATATATTCAGGCAACAGCTTTATGAACAGTGGCAGGGGAAATAGCAGAAAGTGACAGGATAGGAAAAGAGTGAGCAAAGCACTTGATGGCTGAAGTACACATCATCAGTAAAAGGGTGCGCTGGAGATGCCACAGGAGCTTATAGGTTTACAGCACAACCTCTACATACCTATGGAAGTAAGCAGAAGTAAACAAATCAATAATACTTTTTTTTTTTTTAAAAAGACAGAACAAATCAATTCTAGATGTGACCATTTCTGTGATCTTATATTGCTGTTGAAATTAAAATTGCTACATTTGTAGTGCTACCTTTATCAAAATTTGCAAAGATCCTTTATTACCATCTTCTTAATAAGAAACTAAAAACCGTGTGACTTCTGCATATAAAAAAGAAAGACAGCAGACATTTTACCTCAGCCACCTCCTTCTGTAAACTCAACTGGCATCAGCCAATGGGAAATCAATGCACTGACTGCTGCTGTGAGTGTCAATGAAATGTTTGGAGGTGCAATCCAAAAAACGCACCCATGTGGCTTTAGACTGACAAACAGAAGCAAATGAGGACAAACACAACACACACACACACACACACACACACACACACACACACACAGAGACAAATAATCACACATACATACACAAGGACAATTAAATACGAAGCAAATCAAAAGGGTGTCTTTTAGAAAGACTGCTTCATTGCCAAGAAATCTAAGACCCATGAGAGAGTTTTCTTAGTTAAGAGTTTCTTTGACTGTCTTCATACATTAGGGGAAATAACACACGAAGCATATTTTATTCCAGGGATAAAACTTGACAGAAAAGTTTTAGGGGGGAAAAAAAGTGTTTTGTGAAAACCTGTTTTGCTTGACATTGTGAGGCTTCCTTCACTGTCACATTAATGGTAAACGCAGCTCCATACTGTAACACAGCAACTGAAATATGACTCATATATTTCCAAATACCATCTGGGTGTTTTTAACATAACCCCAACCATCTGTGTCAGCACTCAAGTCCAAACAAGAAATTTGACTTACAGAGGCAAATACACAGTCAGGTCCACAGCAAAATAAAGAAAGAAATAATAAGTAAATTAAAAAGTCTAAAACTCGTGGATGCCACAAAAAATAGTTTCCTGAGGCGTTTCACTAGGTTATTATTGCTGCACCTTCAGCTGTTGCTTGTTTTTCCCCACTGTGGTCCTTTCTGGCCTCTATTTTGTCTTTATAAATAAAAAAAATGCTTTATTCAGCTCAGGTCAGGTGAATGATGCTTTCACATCATCAAGAAACACCAGTGTTCCAATTCTATTGACTACTATCCGACCCGTACCACCATCATTTTTGACATATGACATGGTATGCATTAGATATTAAGCCCATCCTGTCCTTTGCCATATTCTTCTCTCACCATCAGCCAGCTACAGAAAAGAGTAAAGTTATAACTTGCAAAGTAAAACAATGTTAAAAACCAATGAAAAGTGATTAATTTAGCCACTGTCTGTACTTTTCCTACTGTACTTCTTTTTATTTATTTATTTTTTTAATTTGCAACGTTTGTTTGCTTGGTTTTTTGCACTTCTTCCATCCCTGCTGACCTTTCTTGTGCCCTTCTTTGACCCAACCCAAGTCTCAACCAGTCTGCATTTGACCCATGCACAATGTTGTCCACATAGAAGAAGGTGCAATTAGGATTTTGAAGGACTGCGGGACATGCATTATTTGTAAACCTCTCTCTGCAGGCTCTTTGTAGAGCAAACATACACAAACACAGACACAATTGTGGTGCCATAAATTGAGCATAACTTGCTAAAGCTAACAAATGATCTGACCAATGAGAATGCTGGTAATGAAGATGGCAGCAAGGGGAGTGGGCAGATAAGTATTCACTTGATCTAGGTGTTAAATCATATATCTAACATTGGCCACTAGATTGCTGAGCACTTGGTTAGTCATTAGACTCTGAGACGTTTCACTTTTTGCACACCAAGAAGATAAATATCCATTAAGATTGATGGTCATCTTCTCAGTTCTTAGTTGAATCTCACAGTTTCCACACTGCCAGTTATGGCATGCTGACTTCCACAAGAGCATAGCCTAAGCCAGCAGTAGCCATAATTTTGCACCTTTCCCTGCAACACAGAAGGATACCACAGGTGGCCATGAAACTGCTTAGCAGTCAATTTCTCATTGTTGGAATAAAGAGTCAAAACCACAAAAATCATCCGTCCAAGTACTTATGGCTTTCAAACACAATCGCACAACAAAGAACAGAGCTAAAGAAGAAAAGAAAATGACATTTTTGCACAAGGACAACTCTTTCTCGTCCGACTCTGTTAATATGCACATTCAAGTATGACATCCAGTGTTTCTGAATGTCATATAAAAGGGCCTTTCAAAGACCCTTCTGATAATTCTTATCTGATATATGTGTTTATGAGATGTGAAAGAATATATTTTTCTTGATACATGGTTGTTTGCTTTGTGACAGAAGTGGTTAGTATGATCGATTAGCTACAATAGCAACATTTATTTGGCGCCAATTAAGGAACTATCCTTTAAAGAAAAAACAATATTGTCAGAAATGAAAAAAATATAGTTTACAAGTAATAAAAGAGCTTTAGGCTACTGAAGAATAATTTCAGTAATTTCATGCAGTACCCATACACTGTGTCTTCACTGTGAATAAATAGCTTGAAGTCAGACCAATTATATAAGTAAAGATTAAGATAAGGATAAGCCAGGGTCACTATCTGTGGTCCAGTTTCCTCTGATTATCTGCCAAGCTGCTGCCTTCTGTTGTCTCAGTCTTGCTGTTCAGTTCTTAATTTAGCCTCCTCTGAGCCCACACAGATTACAATGGCCTGCAACAGGCCAAGATGCACTCTGGTGTTCCACTCTACAAGCATGAAGTGGTAGAGGGACAGAGGGGTAAATCAAGATACATCCCTGGGTTGATAGATACTGAATGGAACCGAAAGAGAACATGGAGCAAGGTCGGCATTCATTAGCCATGTCTTAGAGTTACAGATGGGAAACTCCCCAACAGAACAGTTAGCTAGTGCTTGCTGCTGCTGGTGCTAACATCTTCATTTTGCACATACATTAGACACGAGTTTAGATGCTTCTGCGAATTGATGGAATTTATCTAAACTACACTGCTGTACAAATCTCCTCATACACAATGCAGTAATTTTAATAATAATCTGTAGTACATATGCATACCATTGGGCAAGTCAAATTCATTCTGCACTAAGTAATTATACCAAATACAAAAACAATACTGTTAATACAGTAACTAACTGTGAGCATACACAAGTCCATTTCCAACAACACAAGTCCATTTCCAACAAACTGCAAAATCAGCGCAAGACATTTATGCAAATTAATAAAAAAAAAAAATACAGCTTCTATTTACATATTTAGTGTTAGGAACATAGTGCAAATTGAGTTAAAGAGTGCCAAAACTACTATAGGTTTTCCCATAATATATATATATATATATATATATATATATATATATATATATATATTTTTTTTTTTTTTTTTTTTTTTTTAAAGCTAGACCGGAGAGGAGGTTCTGCACCAACGACAAAACAATTTGTTCTTCTTCACCATATAAGCGAGGTCTTTCTGCCCTCTTTCAACATCCACAGTCCTCCAGGATCTCCTACACAGCAATGGCAGAGTCAATGTCATGCTGTCACCTGAGTTGAGCCATTATTACACAGGCATTCTTAATAGCCCTATAGATTAAAGTCCAGAGGAACAAGACACCAACAGATTAAAAAAAAGAAAGATAGGAAAGAGGATGATGAATTGCCTTAGATTGCTAGGCAATCATGCATAAATTACTAGGATGCTATAAGGATGGTATAATAACTAGCGCTGTTTTAAGAGATCATTCACTCATGGGGGGTTGTCTTGTACGGAGGAGTGGGTGGATACATGGGGGAAAGAGATGGGTGGTGAGTAAAGAAAGGAGCGGGTCGCAGCTGTCTATTCAATCACATCAGCATCAAGGGTATCGCCCTGACACCGTCTCCCCTCTGTGCCCTCAGCATCCACACAAATCTCCTGATAGACAGATGCAGCACTCAACCAGCGCCCTCATCCCCCTCTGCCGGGACCCACAAGGTTCCCTGGGCATGTCTCTGTGGCCCAACAGGCTGCCGCTGGGAGCCCCAGCAACAACTGATTATTCAGGATCTAGACTAACAAGAATCTGCCATGTGGATCTCAAAACAACATGTTCTAGTTGTGAATACATCATGAAGCATGGGGGAACAGGCGGTCCCTTTTTTCCTTTCTCTCTGGATGTGCTGCAATTTCAGCAGCTGAGCCGATTCAGGAAAAGTAGTTTTAAGTAGGAGGTTTCAACCCAAGATTTTTTGACCGTAGCATCCAAGTCCTTGCTGCACAGGATATATAGCACCTAAAGGCTTTGCAGCACTGTGATATGAAACAGATGCACAGTTCATTGTTTTGTTTTGTTTTAAATAAACCCTGCAAAATTAATGAATTCTTCAAATTACTAGTACGTATAAGTTCAGCAATCCAACATTCAATCAGTCCATTCTATTGTATTTAATAAAAATGGACTCCCAACACAGACTTTACACAGTCTCAGATGTTGCCAAATGCTCAGTAGTGCACACAGTACACGAGTTAAGTTCCACCTACTTTGAAATTATTGAAAGAATAAGAAAAGAGAGAGCAGGACACAAATCAAAACCAAACAGTCTGGCATAAAAGAAACTCCAATGCATAAAATACATGCTGGTGTCAACTCCCTGTTGAACATAGACTGACCACCCACTTTCTTTTTTTCTACTTTAACAAAAATCTAATCAGCCAATCATATGGCAAAAACTCAATGCGTATTTACACATGTTGACAAAGTCAAGGCGACCTGCTGACGTTCAAACTGAGCATCAGAATAGGAAAGAAAGGTGATTTAAAGGACTCTGAATGTAGCATGGTTGTTGATGCCAGATGGGCTGGTCTGAGCATTTCAGTGACTGTTGATCTACTGGGATTTTCCCATGCTGCACATCTCTAGGATTTACAAAGAACGGTCTGAAAAAGAGAGAATATATAGTGAGCGGCAGTTTTCTGTGTGAAAATGCCTTGTTGAGGTCAGAGGAGAACGGCCAGACTGCTTTAAAATGATAGGAAGGCAGTAGAAACTCATATAACCACTTGTTACAACTAAAGTATCTCTGAATGCACATCACTTAATACCTTGAAACAAATGGGCAACAGTGACAGATGGGCTACAGTTTACTGAAACTGCGGCTACACTTTGCATGGGCCCACCAACATTGGAATATATAAGACTGGGAAATTTTGTCTGGTCTGATGAGTATCAATACGTGCTGTGACATTCAGATGGTGTGACCAGAATTTGGTATAAATAAGCATGGATCCAATCAATAGTTCAAGGTGATGGTGGTTTACTGATGTGGGGGGATATGTTTTGGCATACTTTTAGCCCCCTTAGTACCAGCTGAAGATTGAATGCCACAGCCTGAGTATTTTTGGTGACCATCGTTAGATCCCAGTTATTCACCTACCACAGTGCAGCCATCTTATGATAGCTGCTTCTAGCAGCATGTAACAAAGCAGAGTCTTTCTCCAACTGGTTCCTTGAAGATGACAATGTACTGACTGTGCTCAAATGACTTCCACAGTCACTACATCTCAATCTAACAGAGCAACTTTGGGATGTAATAGGAGATTCGCACCATGGATGTGCAGCTGACAAATCTGCACCAACTGTGAATATGGAACAAAATCTTGTTTCCAGCATCTTGTTGAACTCATGTCATGAAGAATTAAGGCAGTTATGAAGGCAAAAGGGGGTCACAGATTAACTGTTCATTTTATGTACTTATTTTGACCTGTGCTGAAAGATGTAAAATCAAAGGATTATTTATTCAAATAATTCAGAATTATGTAAAAAATACTTGGCATAAACTGAATGTATATGAATCAAGTATATTTAATTTGACCAGATTCAATTCAATTTAATAGTTTACACTGTATGTATACAAAATATGTAAAATTTAAATGTAGACTAATAAATTAAAGTCAATATTTTGTGCAAAAATATTTTTTGGGGTGTGTGAGGTCTTGAAGGTCAGAATATAATTAACTCCTTTGTGGTTCTAATCAAGTTTGTTTTCATGAGCAGCCAAACAGTATATCAAAAACACGAACATATAATTTAGCTGTTTTTCGGATTTTTCTTTCTGCTGCAGGTGGCTTGTGATCATTTAATGCACTGGATGAAAAGGTTGAAGTGCCAGCTCTTGCTAGTGTATGCTTCTCTTGAAGGGTAAGCTTTGTGGAAGAATTAATCAATTTCATTGATTTCATTTAGGGGTCACATGGAGGATAAATTTCACCAAAGCATTCTCTACTCTTCCATAATGTCTTCTCTGCCACATCATTGCTACTGTCTGTGCCATTTACAACAACCATACAGCTAGTAAAGGTAGCAGAAGTTCAGAGTAGCCAGAGTTGATTCCCCAGTTCAGAAGGCCTAATAGGGACCACCAGTCAGCACGGTACACTTACCATGGGTCCAGATATTAATCTCCTTGTACCTTCTTCTTTATCAGCATTAATTGGTATGCTCCTCAGTTAAAACGTGTTACTGCAGTCCCTCTTCCCTTAAACTCCTGTATCTTTTTCTCTGATTGCTTATAGCCCAAGTGGAGTAATGCTAGCGCAGCAGGGAGCTGGGGAGCAAAACAAAGTTAGGGCACTTAACTCAATAGTGTTCACAATGGCAAATTAAGCAGAAATGGAGAAGTGGTTGCCAACTATCCCGCCCAATCAAGCACACGCACACACACGGAGAGCTTGAGTGTGTCTCTCCTCTGTGACTCATTAAGGATCTGATAATAAGCAGAAAATGTATGGGCAAAATTGTGAAAGGATACACTGGTTAATATTTACATAGCACTTTGTCTCCATCAAACTCTATACTCCATACCACAGAATGGGAAAGGAGGATTAATAGTCCCACTTTTCCTCCCATTAATCCACAAAGACAGTATAAAGTAACTTCCCTCCTCCATCTCTGTGTTTTTCCTCCTCTTTTATATCCTCCATGACCCTGAGTTCAAGGCAGAAATATAGAGCATCTGTTTGTAAAGATGATAGCTGTCCAGTAGTATCTAACGGACGAGGAAGGCAGAGTTTAAAACCGTCACCTTCTTCTCTAAACAGAAGGTAGCGAAGAAATAAACAAAACGACAGAGTATGTGGAAAATAGACGAGATGTCTTTGTGCCAGGAAAGCCAGGACTTTAGAGTGCCAAAATAAAAACATTCACTCATCACCTTTAAACATAACATACATAATCCATAAAATACACACAAATGGACACTGTCAAGGAGGTTTGAAATACATTATTCAGGATTAAAAGATGTAATAAAAACAGTAAATGTAATGATTCTGCACTATAACTCTGAATGAGAGAACTGTAATGAGGTTATGAATAGGAAGTGAGGGGGTCACCATCTATAGACAGTTTTTAAACTAAAAATCATCAGTGCGTTAAGAGTGATATCAGGAGTGGAGAGAGGGGATAAAAAGTGATGTTTCTGTAATAACAACCTGTTAATCCTCTGCACCTTGGCATGAGCAGATAATCTAGAAGAAGTAATTGTGCTAAAGATTCGTAATTGAATTATAAAATGAAGAGTACTGAAGGATTATCAGTGACCAAACAACTGCAATTTCAGAATTGGATTTACAAGAACTTTCCTCCTGCTCATTCTTGGACTCTGGGGGAACTAGGGGACTTTGGACAGAGTTGCTACTTCCTCATCAGATTTAGAGATGGAAGGTTGTTACTGGCCAGGCAATAGTTTTACTCCTCTCACTCCTTCCAGGATGAGTGGTAGTTTTTGCAGTAGTTTTTATGATTAGCTCTAGTGATATGTAAAGTGATTTATGCAAACTGGATTTTAAAGTTTATTTTGTACTGTGATTTATATGCACCCTATGCAAAGGCTAAAATCCTTAAATATATTATCTGCATTTAAAGTCTAAAATGTGCACACTCACTTTTGCATCTTTTTAATGGTAATGTTATGGGTTGTTCTAGCCCACAAAATTAACAGATCCTTGAGGCCCATTTTCCTGGCCACTGAAGTAAATACCTAATAATTTCACCAAGTACAAAGATCATTAAGGGGAGAGCTGCTGTTAACGGGTGTGGCTGGTAATTGTATTTAACTAATAGGGCTGCTCAGTTAAATGTATCACAGAGGAAGCTGGGTAGGTATCCGAACATAGACGGTTAGAGCAAGGCATGTCTCCCTACTGGCTTAAATATGTTTCTGGCAATCGCATGAAGGTAATACTATTTAGAAGCAGGGACTATTTATACAGAGAGCTGGTCTAGACTTCCTGTACAGGAGTAACTGGTATCTAACACAGGTATATAGAGTTCATCTGACACTATCAAACTTTAACTGCACCCTAAAGTATATCTTAGCTTAAACATTTATCTTAAGACATTTACCCAAGGTTTCTCTGAAGTGAACTCCAAATAAATCACACCAAAGGCATACTGCTACATTCTGGTGTACAGAATGGAGAATCTTAATCATGGAGCCAGTTTCCAAATCATTGAAGGCTGAAGTATTGCTGCGCGCCATCCAAGCTTGGCACCACATACGTGGATGAAGGCCATCACTGCTCTCTGCAACATCACAAATGCACCAGGCATGCACACAAAGCATGCTACATGAAAAGGCATTTGACCTGAGAGGTTTAAACTTGCTTCCAGGACAAAATCACTCAGTTTCTAACACCCTCAGGTACTACTAACATATAGCACACTGAAGTACACACTCAGTGACCCATGGAGATAAACACAGAGGACAAACTGGATCTATATCTATTGTAAGTGGCAGTTGACTACTGTACCATTAACCTTGGAGAAAGGAGGTAATAAAAGTGTGCTTTTGTACCCTTTCCTTTTCCCCCATTTAATTTGGCCTATAAATAAATTTCCCTAAGGTGTCGTGCCTGTAAACTCAAGAATAATGCAACACAAAAATTCTTCTGGTGTTGTCTCCAAGTTTTGGGGAAGAAGAAATACTTGGACTATTAAGATAAGACAAAAAGAGGCAGGTTACAAAAGAAAACATAAAAATGAAACTATTAAAGTGACTCACCTTTTCAGAAGAAACAGGAACAACAAAGAGGGAACATAGGGGTGCAAAGCAAAAACAAAACAGCACAAAAAAAGGTCAGTGAAAGACAAAAAGGAGGTGAGAAACTGGTATCACTGTAGACTGATTATTGTGTTGGGCCAAAAAAATAAGTAGTTATTATTCTTCACCCAGAATAGCAAGTGATAGAGGCAAATGTATTTGACAGAAGAGGAAAGGGTAGGGGAGTAGCACTGCTGCTCCTAAATTGTGAGCTTTTAAGAACAAAGAGATAGCATAAAGTACACAGAAAACACTCAAACACCTGATAACAGTTGGATAACACAGATATTAATGTGACAGGTTTATGTGACCCTGAATATTTTGGGAAAAAAATGTGGCTGTGACATCGATGCAATTGTAGCAGTTAACGCTGCAGCAGGTAGGCCATTCTGCATGCCAACCAATAGACTGAATCTTGCATTTGGTGGACGGAAGAATGGAAAGAGGGAAGGAAAGAAAAACAAAAGCGATTGATATAAATGATCTGCCGGCCAAGAGAGGCCCCCAGGCAGGGGCAAGCGAAGGTCCGCTCGATACCAATTGATCGTGTGAGGCCCAGGCATTCGTCTTAATTCTGACTAATTAGGGCAGTGGCTGACGAGGAGGGGGTTAGGGGGACAAGTTGTTGGTTGTGTGTTTGCATGTGTGTCTGTGTGTCAATGGGACCTCCCAGATTACAAAATCAAGCCCCAATGTTTACAAAGTGTGGAACAAGTGGAGGATTAAGGAAATCAGTTTAGGAAACAACAACCGTCACCACATTAGTGTTGCTGCCAAAATAATTCCCCTGTCTTCAGTGGGTGCCTGATAGGCAGGATGGGAGTAAATCCTTCTCTCACTTTTTTTTTTATTTTTATCTTGTTTGTGTGAGAAGTGCTGATTATCTTGTGCAAGCACAAGTCTGGCCTTCGGTAGCCAAAGGCACCAGAATCAAGCTGCATTTCCATCCTTACCCATTCCACAGATAGACATCAAAGCTCTCTAACTGGCAGGAAAGAAAAGTTAGGTTTGATCACCAGAACAAATTGGGGAAAAACATGGCTTGCCTGTATGGTCCTTAATGTGACAAATCATGGTAAGCAAGCTCCTGGTGCAATAGTGAAAGCAACAAGACTGTGGATGGTTAAAGCAAATGAATTTAATGCACAATCCTATAGCAGCAGATCGTACGGGGAACCTGAGAAAAAGAAATCTAGACTCGGAGACTTCTCAGACTTAAGAGGCAAAGGCCTTTTAAAAGATCACAGCATTTGGGAGCAGACACTGAGCAGGTACTGAGCTGCTGAGCGCTGGGCTTAGATTCTGATTTCTATCTGTCACTCCCTGAGGATGTTAGCTGTGTAAAGTGGAAAGTGGCAGGAGGGAGGTATCACTGTGAACCTAGGGCAGCAGCGGGGACAATTCTACCTGACTGGAGATCACAATCTGAGGACAGAAACACACACAGGCATTCATGTAAAGGTCCACAGTCTCACTTCACGCAGTAAAAGTGACAAAATATCAGTGAGTAAAACTGACAGACAGGAAGCATATCTATATCAGACAAGAGCCCATTGTTGAGGAGAAACAAAGAAAACAAAAAACCCCTCAGACAGAGCAGGCCGACCTGTGCCCTTTGTCACTCACTCTCGTAAGCTAGGAGAGACTGACAGATACACTTGAATATCAGTTACTCGCTCTTGTTTTTTGACATAAACTTCCCTGCCCTTTCCACCTCTGGCACCCTGTTCCCTGCCAGCTATTCATATTCCTTCCCGCCTCGGCTGTGCTGGCAACCCCTGTGGGCACCGCTCTATGAGAGTTCACGAACCCAAGCACACAAACTAAGGGTGTGTGTTTCGATATCCTCACCCAGACTATAAATACCTCATCGGCTCCAGATGTGGTGTCATTCTATTCACATCAAATTAACCAATCCGGATGGACATGTCCCCTTAAATCGCTGTTCATCAGCTCAAGTGTGATGTCCTAATGAGCGCCTGCCCGTCGATACCGGTCCACATAACAGCGGGCCCTAGAGGGGACAATTAGGGAGAATAGAAGATGTTTTCCTTGATAAATGTTGTCACTGCTAGTATTGGTGCTAATAAGCTATAATTTGTAGGGTTGTAGACTCTGATGACACACACTGTAACAGCACAACTGCAAACAGATGGGCAAGCCCTACAAGCCTTTACATTAAAGTGACACAAATGCTTTCATTAACTCAGAGAGGTGGGAGTTTCAAATATGTATGTAGTGTTTACGAGATTAAGCCTGCATGGGTAACATACTGGAAATTTACAAATGTGCTGTAGTGTGCAGAGAGAGGAGGAAACGAATGTAATTTTCCGGTCCCATCATGAGTTTTGTGATCATTAAAGCCCTAATTCGGCTGGATGCACGTTTGCAGCCATTTTTCTTTCTGCACATTTTAGTGTCAATTTGAAATCTCTCACAGTGTACTTATTATATCTATTTGGAGAATTATAAGGTAAATTTAAAGTACTGGATCAGTTAAACTTGTTACGAATGCTCTGGCGCTCTGCCTTTTTTATCTACAGGAAAGTCTGCAGTTGTGAGTGGTGGCTGAGTTTATCTGGCTCAAACTAAACTGTTTTATGCAGTGATTTGTGAGCACTGTCCCTTGAAGAATTTGACAAAATTGAGAAAAACACATATATTTCCTGATTTGTCAGTATAATCATTTAATCCATACTAGAAAATCCCACCAGCGATCAATCAAAATTCCAAAGACATTCAATTTGCAATAAAATGACAGAGCAAAGCAAATGATCGCTTCTAAGAAACAAATGTCTACAACTTTTATTGGATAAATCACTTTAATGATTAATCTATTAAACTGCCACAGAAAATTTTCTGCTGATTGGAATATTGATCAACCAACTAATCATTTCAGCACTGCATGATGGCTACTGATGGTTAGAGGAGAAACTGATGGATTTCCTATTAAACATGCACGAGTGTGTGTTAAGCTCTCTCCCATCAGAACAAAAAAGCTCTTCTTGCTGGCTCTAAGCAGAGGGACCAGATGAAGACTGAGAGGCCAGAGAGACAGATCATCATAAAGACACTGTGAGAACACAGGTGGCATGAGACTGCACCGCACTGTCTGATGTGTGGGTGAGTGACGGCTACCAGTAGAGCAGGGTTTACTCAGCCCATCAGCAAACGCGACACAAACGCCAGTCTGCAGCACTCGCCTAAATTCACCACGAGCAACTGAGCATAAGCCTCGTCGATCTGCTCTCCATCCCTCTAACTTTTACTCTCCCCTCAGTGTCAAAATCCTGCCAGAATAGTGACAGGATGATGTGTATTGTTGTCAGTGTGGCACTGTGCCATTACCATAAACTGTCACGTGCTGTTTCACTTGAATCAATATTTACCCTGGTGTGAGAAGCCTTGTTAGGTAGTCATCTGACAGCAATTTTTCTGATTACAGGCTTATTCAAATGTGGTATAGACAGGGAGAAAAAAATGCATAGAATTTTCCTTGTATCAGAAGTGAATTTAGGAAGGTACTGGAGCTTGCACGTAAAAGCCTGCAGTGCTGTCAAATACCATGCTGGCTCTGCAGGCTCTGTTTTGTAAATGAGAGGGTAAGTATTACATTCAACTATCAACAGCAAAATAACAAGGCGGTTTAAAATGAGGTGACTCATGTGTCACAGCGGATAATAACTGATGACTTAGGGGGTTGTTCTGCTTTCAGGATGCTCACAACTCAGTCAACGTTTAATGCATTAATTTACAAAGAGCCTTAAAGCCAGCCTCAGTACAGCTAAATCTACTGTATCCAATTCCTTTTCATATCAGCTCAGCAAAGCCACCAAAATCTATCCTTTATGCACCATACCAACTCAAGTCTTCAATTTAATTCCCCATCTGTGGCCAGCTTGAAATATTATCCAAGAAATGAGATCCGTGACCCTGAATACAGAGTGCGAAGCAGCGTAGGGAGCAGGACGGAGACGTGGCCTTATTCGGTGTCTAAGAGGCATGCCTTAGTGTGGAGAGGAGTCCTGGATCTCCTCCCCAAGTGGCATGGCTAAATATTTGCCCTCCTCCACTTGGCTGTCTAGACACATCCACTCAGCCCCCTTCCCATCACTCCCGTGTTCTGCTCAGAAGCGGCGAGCGCTGGCACGGTCAGGCAGGCAGGTCGCCAAACCTACGACAAAAAGTTTCTCCTCACTGCCAGAGGTCACGCAAGTTCACCAGCCTAAAGGATGGGCTTCGCATTTTTAAAACCTCTGGGCTGTCATTTGGGGAGTCACATGCACACCAAGCCGGGGACAGAAGAAGAAGAAGGAAAAAAAAAAAAAAAAAAAAAAAAACACACTGTCAAATGGTCTTTGTGCTTCCCAATGATTTGGAGAATGGAAACCTCAGAACTCGACGAGCAGTCTCCGCGGACCTCTCTGAGAGAGTGTTCCATATTCATTACCTTTTTTCCACACTTATATGGTGGGGTTTTAATTGCCCACAATTCACACTAAAAAGCTAGATGAGCGGAGTGAAAGCGCCATGCCTCTAGAGAGGAAGATGAGGGAAGTCCACCTCCACCACACTCCTGATAGGCGCATAACTACTAATAAGAGTCCTCATTACACATAACCAGATTATTCCCTCAGCTATTATTCCAAGTTAATTTTTCTTCTCCGAAGACACTCACAGTCACAGGGCACCTACAAATGATGAACCAGTGTGCTTCACTGCTATGTAGCATATAAATTCCAAGAGACCCAAAAGATCATTAAACAAGTCAAACAGAACATCTTTAATTTAATGACTTATTCCATTAGAGGTAAGAACGCAGCTCAAATCTAGTAACTTTATATTGCATACTCAAACATCGCAACTTTGCCTTAAAACTTATTAATTAATATGACTTCACACTATAACAGAGGGCAGTGGAACTGAGGCAGGTACTTGCACTTTTCTTGACTACTTTATGCAGCTGTATACAACTATTCCAATGCATTAGAGAGATGAATATCAAGTTTTTAAATCTACTCTCATTTACCAGCTGTATCAGTTTAATTTCAATAAAGTCAAAAAGTAAATGCTAGAAATAGCAAAAATATTTATTTTGTTACTCTTTGGTGGCTGGGTACCGCTATACTGAACCACCTGTAAAAAGGCACACATGGTGCATCAGTATTATCAGTGTAATCTGAAGTTGTAAATCAGTTAATCCTGCTTACTTTTTTTTAACAACATTGGTAAGCAAGGTAGGGCTTTGATCAAAAATGCCAAATATGTTAGACTGAACCTTGAATGAGACAATTTTTTGCCTCACCTAATAACCAAATATCTTTAGATGTTTAGACTGCTGAAACATGATGTCTTCGTGTATTTTGTTGAAATTATACCATTTGTTCTGTCATTTTGTTTAACAAATAATTTATTAACTAATGAAGAAAATAATCTGCCGCTGGGCTAATGAACACACAATGCTATTAACAAATATGCCTCCATTTGTGGCTCTGGTACGCACGCTGTTAGGGGTTAAGCAAAGAGAGGCAATGTATTAACACTACATTTTGGTGAAACTTTGACTCTTATGAAGACATATGGGGTAGACAACAGAGAGGTGGATTACTGTGGAAGTAACATCAGAAGATTTGATAGCTCATGATCCTTTTTTTCCTCTGGGAAAAAAAATCACTTCTGAACATCGTAAACGACGTGAATTCAAGCTGAGCACAGCTGTTGTTCTCTGTAGGAAGACAAAAAAAACATTTTTTAATGGACACCTTTTAAAGGAATAGTTCAGCACTTTAGAAATAGACTTACTACTTGACAGTAAGTTGGGAAGGAGACTTGTCATACTAAAAATACAATTTGTAGCTTTTTCACTATGATTTTTTTAAAACCTTCCTGGTAGGCATAGTTTAGGCAGTGACTGACTAGCCATTTCCCTTGTTTTAAATAGTGTATGCGATGCTAACCAGCTGTTGTTGAAGCCTTGAACTTACTATAAAGACATGCGAGAGTTAATACATCTTATATCATTTTGCTATACAGCAAAAAGCATTTTCTTATCCCAAATAGTCAAACTGCTACTTAAATGGGTGGGATGGCTACCATGTAAGAACGTGGCAGCAATGTTAAATAATGATGATAATGGATGGACAGCTAAAGCTTGTGGTCCTAAAACATGACTGGTTATTGGTTGCTATAATGCTAACAAATTTCCCCCACTTTCTCACCGACTTTGCCAACTACTTCTCTACTAACCTGAGAAACTGCCAGTCAAAGTCTCCATGTAGAAGCGGGGGTAAGAAGCATGAGTGAAAGAGGGGGCAGAGCGTATGTGTGTGACAGTGAGTTGGGAGAATTGAAAGGGGGAAACAAACAGACATACCAATTAAAAAATTCAAATGCAGCACAGCGATAATAGTAGAATTATTATGTTGTAATACAGAACCAGTGACTTGCCTCGCTCTGGTCCACCCACCCATCACGTCTCATAGGTCAGACCGCTGATATACTGTACACTCTAAAATCAGGAAAATTAAACACTCACTTTATCTGTGCAATAAGTAGCAAACAAAATAATATACTGCTGTAATAATTTTCAATAAATTCACAATACGTTTGCAGTGTAACAGTACACGTTATGTACATTTGAATCCAAAACCATGTGCACAATAAATAAATAATCAAAATCAGACTTAAGAGCCTTATTCAAAAGAATTAGCAGCATCTCAAACTTTCAATATTGCTACATGTTGAGTTACAATGTGATGAGAAAGCAAACTGTTATAGAAGATGAGGAAACATGCCTGTTACACATGCTGTTTTTCATTGCACTGCACCGCCTGGTTGTTCTGGGCTCTGGTTATATTCTGTCACATTAATGCTGGGATAGAGGATATGTTGACAGAGAGAGGACATTGCACATTGAGACTGTAGGGCTTTTCTAAGGCTGGTGGCAGTGCGACACAAAGACAAGTGTGCATCTCTGCGCGTGTATGTATCTGTGCATAGAAGTAGAGGATTGCCTGTGGAGCAGAGCATGTGGATGCCCACCCACTCAGCAGCCTCGCGGCCCTCGTCATTTCGCATCAATCCACAGCCCCTCAATATAAATAGGACAGGCGTCCTAAAGCTACGCAGTACTATGAGAGGCAGTGGCATTATGCATCGACCCTGGGCCCCTCAGCTTGAAATATGACTACCCCAGCCTGTTTTAATGGCAGTTCCCCTCTCACTTGCACACCACTCTGTTAAAAGGGAACTATTTTGGGAGTAGGAATACAGGAAATTGATACACCTTACCATTTTGGTACTGAATACAAGAATTCAAGACAAACTGCTGCTAAAGGACGGATCAGTGTAACTGCAGATTTTGGAAACCTCATTTTAATTCCACATTTAAAAATCTCATCTCTAAAAAAAACTTTTCCAAGTACTGCTTTTCTGTTTGTTTGTTTCTTGTGTGGTTACTGAAACTTTTACACAGTTTGAACAATTTTTACCCAGCAACAAATGCTAACTGAAGCATGTGAACACATGAAGAGAGAGGGAAAAAAATTAGACCCACTATTTTTGTCATATTTTCCCAATATTCAAGCCTCAGTAGATAATCTAGAGACATAGATTTTGCTTTCTTAGCAAACTTTAAATGTATGTAAAACACTGAGTATGCTACACGTTATGTACCTTATGTTATTTAAAACTTGTCTGTCTGGCTTCACAATTGTTAAGTGTGTTTGATGAAGCTTATACTTAATTTTACCTACAACAATGTGCAAAGTGAACCACATATATAAGCCATCATAAGCCAATGGGCTGTAAGGAACCGAAGGTGGTGCACTAAAATAGAGAGTAAAGTTCCACACGGTAGCTTCCCTGTGGCGTCACAGAAGCTTCACACTTCATTACTGCAAATCCATCGACGTGTGAAACTATTATGTGGGAGCAACAGGAAGGGAAATGTGCGCTTGTGCACGTGTGTGTGTGTAAGGGGTAATAAGTAGGAGTTGTAGGGTAACAAATAACCACCCTTCCACAAAATGCTTTCTAGAAGCAGGATCAAACCATTCACTTGTGTTTTAACTATATTCAAACAGCTGGAAGGTGTTGTTAGTTCTCTCAGTGTTAGATGACAGGACAGGAAGAAACATCATGCAGGGCATTTTCTTCTTCAACAGGTCTGCAAACAACTATATTTTAACAAATCGACTCTGATGCAAATGCACATTGGGATTTTAAAATGAAAAACATACTAAGTGAGGTTCAAATGCCTGTCATGCAGCTAAATTCATCTTCATCCATCGTCTTCAGCATAAACAAAGAAATAAACAAATCTGTCTTCTACTTCCACCCAGTGGCCAAAAACAGAATGTCACACATGCCGATCATCACTAAAGTCTGTATTTCGTGTGACTCAATTTACATATATACACTGAATCAAATACTACAAAAGATAACAGTAAATACTTTAAAAATGTGCATAACTTCATCATGCAACATCTGTTTCGCAGTAATGAAAATTGCTTCCGTCAATTATTTCTTCTAGCCTCATTGCTACTGAGGCAATAGTCTCCACAGAGGTTTATAATCACACAGAAATTAATCTTCAAAGATGACTTGTCCCAATTTAGAAGGCGGAAACAAATAGTTCTTTAGTATTTTTGGTATGTTTTGATCACGACTGTCTTCTGCCAAGAGGTGTTTGATTGCCAGTTGCCCACCGAGTTTACAAAGAATAGCTCATTATTTGGAAATCAGCATTTCAATTAGACTAATACTGGCACGCCTCCTGCTCAAAGCGTGATTGAGTGCATAAGTACTTGTATAAACTGCGGAACAATCAAACATTAATTTTCAATCAAAAACTTTGGTATTCGTGGCAGTATCCCAGGGCACTTAAGCGACTGCCAATGCTGGGCATTTAGCACCGATTCAATTTTTGGCTGCTAAATCAATTTAACAAGCAGCATGATAAAGTTATCACAGAAAATGTTATTCAGATGGACAGTTGACAAGACCTGTGTTCATAGACTACGAGTTGTAATTTAGCTTTATAGGTGCACCCCTGAAATATAATCTGTGTGCGTGATTTACTCTGCAGGGAGCAAAGTGTAGGGACCCTTCGTGTGGTGGTTTGGTAAGGTAATCACAGAAATTAGGAAAGACTAGAAAATACAGTCTATAAGCTACTTGTATGAAGAATGGATGCAGAGTTTCTCTCATTAAACGACGACAGCTTTCGTCTCAGTTTAACTACAATCTTGTGGCTGAAAACAGAAGAAATTGCAAAAGAATACAAAAAAATGCTAATAGTGTCACGCTGTGAATAAATATTACAGCTTAAATTCATGTTGAGACAAAAGTTATAAGTAAAAAATACACATTTCTATGACTGCATAAACATTTTCGTTATGTTTCAAAAATGCTACAATTAAAGAAAAAATAGTAATTGGCACGCAAACTGCCTCAGCATTTCTTTCAAAGCAACAGCGAGAGATAAATTTGATTTTTTAAGTTCATATAGTCAGCCAATCAGCTGCTACATTTGTGTATTAGCTTGTTACAAAATAAAAACGATTCATTACCTTGGTCGCGCTTTTTCTGTCCTTTGTATTGAAATGCTGAATTATCAAACACCTTTAAAACTTTTTCTTTTTCGCAGGCAATGACAACGGACAGCCGAGCTGCATCGTAGGACCCAAAGGGGCCAAGATGGCTGCGCCCTTGACAGACGCCGGGGAGTTTGAAAGCTGGCTAAATGATCGACTGGACTCGTTAGAAGTGGATCGTGAAGTGTATGGGGCGTACATTTTAGGGATTCTACAAGAGGAGGAGACCGACGAGGAGAAAGAAGATGCGCTTCAAGGAATTTTATCTGCATTTCTGGTGAATATTCGAAGCGCATGTTCGGTTCTCCCAACAAGGCTGTGTTTTCTCGTCTGTTGCTGTCCGTCTTCTCGGTCTCCTGGTAGCTTACCAAGTGACAGTGCTGATGTCAGCCTCTATATGTGGCACTAATTATCGACCGTAGATGCTATTAAGTTTCTTTAGCTAAGATCCAGCAGTAATATAGGTCAAATTGTTTCGCCAAACCCCATTAAGAAATCGCCAGGTTTTAGATGAATGTGGTCTTAAGCCGCAATGATGCGCACCACGTAACAAATAAAGGATATTCTACATTTCCCGAGACGTTTTTACGTTTGCGGCTCAGAAAAAAATACAGTAAATCACCTAGTGCAGGTTATATATTGATAAAATAACGTATCTAAATGGCCGACTGCAGATATGACATCAGTGCGTACTCTGATGCAATTAGCAGTACAGTACAACTTTAAACTCCATCAAATGGACGTGAAGACTGCTTATTTGCACGCCCCAATCGATTGTGAGGTGTATATGCAGCAACCAGAAGGTTTTGAAGTAAAATCAGACACAGGTGAAAAACTGGTCTGCAAACTAAACAAATCACTATATGGTTTGAAACAATCTGGCAGGAACTGGAATAAGATGTTACATGACCATTTGTGTGAAAAAGGTTACAAACAAAATCCTGTAGACCATTGTGTATATTCCAGACAGACAGCGAGTGAGACAGTGATTCTTATCATCTGGGTTGATGATGTAATCATAGCTGCCAACAGTGAAGACGCTATCAGAAACGTGAAACAAATGTTGAATGAGAAATTTAAAATGAAGGATCTTGGTGAGCTTAAACATTTCTTGGGTATTGACTGTATACAAGAGAACCATGAGATAAGACTAAACAAGACACGGTACGTCACAAAAATCCTGGAAAAGTTCAAAATGTCTGACTGTAAGCCACGTTCTACTCCTTGTGAACTCAAAAATGACTTTGATGCACATGGTGAATCAGTTGATTCAGGAAAATATAGAGAATTAGTGGGCAGTTTGATTTACTTAATGACATGTACAAGACCAGATTTGAGTTGGATAGTGAGCAAACTGTCACAATCCCTGTCTGAGCCAAAAGAGCATCATTGGACAGCAGCAAAACATGTATTACGTTACCTTAAGGGGACACTAAACAAAGAGCTGTGCTATAAAAGGACAGAAGGAAACCTAAATCTTATAGCATACAGCGATGCAGATTGGGCCACAGATTTGAGTGACAGGAGAAGTACAACGGGTTATTGTTTTGTACTATCCAAAAATGGGCCAGCGATCTGCTGGAAAACCAGGAAGCAAGCTACAGTAGCTTTGTCAACGTGCGAGGCAGAGTACATGGCGATGGCCGCCACAGTACAAGAAAGCTTATACCTCTCACAGCTACTTAATGGCATGGACATTAAAAGGCAATATTCACCAGTTACCATTCTTGCAGACAATCAAGGTGCAATTGCATTGTCCAAAAATCCTATAAACCGTCAAAGATGTAAACACATCGATGTCAAGTATCATTTTATTAGGTCTGCTATAACTGAGAAGGAAGTACAAGTCAAATATTGTGCAACAGAAGACATGGTAGCAGACATCATGACTAAGTCTGTAAGTAAAGTGAAAATAGATAAATTTACGCATATTTTGTTTGGAACATAAATGTTAATATGTGAATATCATGTAAATATGTATATCATGTAAATGTGTAATGTACAGTGTTAAGAGCAAGTGGGGGTGTTGCCCTATCATATATGTATGTGCTCTTAATCTGAAAGGTATAAATACGGAAGTGTGTGTTCAATAAATGATGGCGCAGAGGAAGGCGTGTGCCTCTGATGTAAAACTCTAACAACGTGTATGTGGTTTATTCCTCCATGAGATGTGCGAGTTACCACGGTATTTCTGCCCTAGAAAATGGAACGTGCAACACTAAACTTCTTGTTTTATCACTGCTCCTGACAAAATATGTATTATGTAGTGAGGTCAGAATTTGAGTTGTTACTTCTGTGTGACTTGCTTGAATTCGCTGTCATTTGTGTACAGGAGGAGAACACAGTGGAAGATGTCTGTAAACAGATCATAAAGCAGTGGGAAGAGTGTTGCAGCAAATCTGCAGCCAAAAAGGATGCTGATGATGGTATTGTATGACTGATTCATTCTCGATACCATATTTATTGTCCTTGACTCAGAGTTACTCAGTTGGGAGTAAGGGGAAAGCAAACAGGACAAAAGCCAAAGCATGGGAGCGAGTCAGTGTTTAATAATTACTAATGATTAAAATGCAATAGTGGTGTTTAAGCACACAGGGTGAAAAGAGGTGAGTTAAGAAACACTCAGTACATCATAGGAAGCCCCCCAGCAAGCCAAGCTTATTGAAGCGTAACTAAGGGATGGTTCAGGGTCACCTTAAATATAACCTTTTCAACATTTTAAGCCTACTCTTAAAAGTAGAGAGGGTGTCTGTCTCTCAGATCCAAACTATGAGGTAGTTCCACAGAAGAGGGACCTGAAAGCTTAAGACATTACCTTCAACTCTGCTTTTAAAAAATCTAGGAATCACCGGTAAGCCTGTAGTCTGCGATCAAAGTTGTATATCTTCTCTACGAAGAACACAAGAATAAATTCATCAAAGGATGGCAGATTCATCGGTTTATTTAAATCCAGACTGAAAAGGGAAAAGACAGCTTGCTACTTAGGCTGTCTTTAATACTGGTTAAACTTACAGAAGCATTACATCTATGAGTTGAAGATCGTTTGCCTTGAGTTTAAAGCAGAGTGCTTTGTGACACTTCTATCCAAGGGAGAGATTTCCTGGAAACACTAACAAAAGCAGCCCCCAAGACTGAAACGCTGAAACCAGAATGTAGGCTTGAGTTTGGAATGAGAATGTTGACTATGTACATAACCATAAGGAAGTGTTATGCTGTGTGGAGACAGATTGCCCTCATGGCTCCATCTGCTAGTAAACCTATATACTGACAGCGAGAGAGGAAAAAAATCTAAAATAGCAAAAGCACATTTTATTTTGTCCTTTCTTCTCTATAGCAGAGGTCCAGGCCATTGCCAGTATGATAGAAAAACAAGCTCAGATTGTGGTGAAGCAGAAGGAGGTGTCTGAGGAGTCCAAGAAAAGGAAAGAAGCCCTTCTCGCTCAATATGCTAATGTAACAGACGAAGAGGAATATCCTTGATTTATTGATTGAAAAAACAGTAAGTCTGCAGTCAGTTTGGCAATCATCCATATTTTTCACCATGCAAAGGAAATGAGGGAAACTGTTTGTCTCATCCAGTGCAGTCATAACCCTTAAGATGTCAGTTCTTTCCTTGACTAAAGCACTGAAGCTGAAGAAGAGGAGCCAACAACTGGAAATATCACTGGAAATGATAAAAGTATCCTTTGTGCAGATATTTTACAATTGTATGTAACCAAGTCTAACCCAAAGAATGGATAATTGATACATAACCATGATTTGTACAGATTTTAGTTTTCTTCCACTTGTCCTTTACTCAAAGTGTCAGGCCTGTTCAAAAACACCAATGTGGAGCTGGTGCAGAACAGACAAAAGCAAAAGCGGGACCAGGCTCGCGAAGAAGCCCAAAAGAAGAAGGAAATGGACAAGATGCAGCGAGAGAAGGACAAACTAGCTAAACAGGACAGAAAAGAGAAGGAGAAGAAGCGTACACAGAAGGGTGAACGCAAAAGATAAAACCAAAAGCAAGGACACTTTGTAAAAAAGAGTTTTGCTGCAATATGAAAAAAAATAAGTCTGGCTCTTTTTCAGCTGAACACCCTCCACATCAGACCCTTGTTTGTTTCTCATAATGTGTGTGAATAACAAACTATATGTTAAGAATAAAAATGTCTTTTGTTTTCAGAGTTAAACAGATGATGTTTAAAAAAAACAAAGCTGTATGTCAATGATGAACATGGTCAATCCCTTGTTAGTCAAATTTTCACTTAAGTCTGCCAAATATAGTTTTTCCAACATATACATAGTATGCTTTGAGTTGGCTAAAAGTACGTTTATCCTTAAATGATGAAATTATACTGCTGAACCTGAAATTGAACTAATCGTAGGGGGGGGCGGGAAGAAACCCGAATAGTTTTAACTCAACAGTTCAGCCTGTTATCCTTTGCCACAACTTGCAAATGCCTTCATTTTTCAAAACATTTTTGATTAAAGGCATGTGCTGCTGTAAGAACTCAATGGTTTTTTTAAGAACAAAGCAGTTGTAAATGACCTCAAATATATTATGTACCATCATTTTGAATGTTTACGGTTCATCTTTTAAAATAAAAAAAAAAAAAAAACACTTTTCAGCAAGGAAATTGCTTTATTTTTGCTTTTTTTCCACTTCAAACAACAAGAAAAAAATCAACAGAAACATTAAAATAGCAGGAATAAAACGACACTGCTCATTCACAAAGCACACGAGGGAAGAAATGACACTAAGTATTTCCTGAGAATTCTTTGTAATGCCTTAATGTTTTGGTCCCTTGCTGACAAACTGTCAATTCACTGATAACGTTTTTTAATTGATTAATGCATTCAATTTTTTAGATGCTACACTTTAAAGCTTGACCATATTTTCACTTAAGACTACATTTCACATAACACAGAATTATGATTACAGTTAATAACAAATAATTAAAGTGTTAAATACTAAATGGAACATTTATCCAAAACTATTGACACTGATATGCAGCAAGTCTTTGAACATTTCAGTGTTTTCAGAGTTTAACATCCCACTGATATGTCTGTTAATACCATGTTTCTAGCTGGAAGTGTGATTAAAACTTAAAATCTATATTTTTTTATTAGAAATTTACATTAGTGGCACCAAATTGCAGATAAAAACTTTTCTCATTGTAGAATTTTAAAGTTAAATATGAGAAACTGAAGCTGTTGAAATCAGTTGGAATATTTCAGAAAGCATTTTAATAATTAGCATGTTCATTTTAAGCTACTGCCCTTGAGAATCAATTATTGCTTGGGAATACCCAGAACTGAGGTTCCATTACATTCCAATAAATAAGTAAAACAATGAAGATTCACTGAAATCTTCTATATAAATAGTGCCTTTAAATACAACAGTGATGGTGCAAGATTTGTGTTGATTGCGTCTGACACTAATTGAATGAAATTAAGTTAAGCTGCAGCAGGATAAAATATTTCATGCAATTCCTACACAACGAAAGAAGCTCTCTGAAACCAAATAATGAAGTCATCGCACTTTTAAATTGCTCATCTCATACTCTGCAGTGATCTTTGTGTTGCAGATAAAATGTGGCTTTGACTTTCAGTTAGGTAACACTACAAGAACCTTTGTTTCATTGACCCTGCTAGCTATAGAACACTTAAAAGCAGGGCAATGTGGAGTGACTTTAATTTTATCTTCAACTCATACTTGTCGCTTGCTAAATTATAACCTAAAAGAGTATCTTTCAAATGAAGAAGGGCACTTCTCCTTGTTTGCGTCCTCCTTGATAATATGATGATCCTGGATGATGATGGGTTTTGGCAGTGTGATCTGGAGGGCACACCACAGAGCTGTGCAGAGCTTCCTAGTGGTAGCAGCTAGGTCCTTCAGAGCCACGACCACCAACAAGGTGTCTGTGAAAAAGAACACATTAGGACATGCAACATGGAACATGCATACAACATTGTCTACCACTACGTGGATTACCTCGGTCCTTTGTGAAATTAGGTCTCTGCCACTGGTGCTTGGTCATGTTCACAGCCTCCTCCTTACATCTTGCCTGTGTGACACAAATGGCCATATGATTCTTTTTCAGGGCTGTGTGGATGTTTGCTGGAAGGGGAACACCACATAGACACTCCATTTTCTCCAGAAGACTTGCCACCTGTAACACATCACAAAAAGATCAATTAAAAAAAAATATATAATAAAAGACCAATCCCAAGGAATGATGACATATCATGCATGAAAATAATACAAAATGTAAAAAAAATTAATATTGAAGTTGACTAGGTTTACAGTTAGAATGTCCAAAGGTCTTAAAACATTTCATTTCTTTTAATTTTGCTCTGACTATAGGCAATAGGTGAAAATACAATATATAGATAGATATGCATGTATATGATATGCATATTTAGACATATAAAAACAGGCTGTTAGTAAAGTGTCTAAAGACACAATTTAAAATTGGGTCTTTCCTAAGTTGTCTGTTCTATGTGGAAAGCCCCAGAGTTAGGGGGCTTTTTAATCCTTGAATGATTCATAGATTAATGCTATAAGGCTTAACAAAAAAATATTCCTCTAAAGAAATGATCATGTTAAAGCACTGGATTGGAAAGCATGTGTAAATGACTACTTTAAAAGGCATTCATAAACCCTGGAGAAATACTGCTGAAAACCACTTTTTAAAAAAAATTACAAGACAGTCTGGCTGCTTGGAAGAAAAACAAAAGAAATTGGTGGCTCAAGACTTTTGTATACTACTATAAGTTAGGTCATGTTAGTGTATTTGCCACTTATGGGGTTTTTGTTTGTTTGTTTGTTTGGTCTGGGCAATTGACACACTCCACAAAAAAATGACCAAGGCCACAATTTAAACCCATCTATTATAAATACAATGTAAGGAAACAATTAAGATTAACTGTTTGCCTTACTGGGGCAGTATTTTATATGCATGTATGATTTTTAATTAGTGCCCCTGCTTAAACAAATGTAGGAACTGAGTTGCCTGTAACTGTTAACAACTGGCAACTGCTGTGATAAAATTCCCCTGTAGGTGACAGTATATAAGCATTAAATTCAGGGCTCTCACCTTTTCTTGTTCTTTTATCTGATTAACAATGAGGTGGTCAACTCTTGTGGGATTTGGTGGAGTTTTGGGCAGGTTACTGTTGGTCACTGCTGGACTTCTTTTCTCAAGAAATGTTTTTGTAAGGATGACTTCTGTCTAAAATAGAAAATATACAAGAATATGACAACCTTAAAAAATTTTAAAGGGTAGAATTTTTTTTTATAAATACCAACAAAATATTTTTGTACATCATAAGCTGCAAACAGATTTATCTCAAGCTGATGCTAAATATTAGCAATAGAGAGATGTCTGGACCCAAGCTGACTAAAAATACATTTATGGTAAATGGTAAATGGCCTGCATTTGTATAGCGCTTTACTCAGTCCCTAAGGACCCCAAAGCGCTTTACACTACATTCAGTCATTCACACACACATTCACACACACATTCACACACTGGCAATGGCAAGCTACATTGGTTACATTACTGGTATAATTCAGTTGTATTGCACACACAAAAGCTGTATTTGTATCATGTTTCATCAGCTGAGCAAATGACCTCATTAACTTAATTTCTATAAAATAAACTTTTTTATAACTTTAGATTGAAGAGGGATTCTACTCTTAATAATCTCTAACACAAAATCAGGACTTGATGGCATACCCTTTTTCTCTCCTTCTCCAAACACCTCCACTGCTCATAACACTCATCCAGGTAGAAGTAAAGCTGAATCACTGGTCCTCCATGATTCCTTAACACTGAAGTTGTCATTGCTGAGGCCATTCCATGATAAGTATTGTCCCTTCTGTGGGTCCTAATGTCGCTGAGGTAGGAGTTGAAAGCTGCAGATTCATTAAGTGGAATCACATCATCTGCTTCCATGCCAGGAACACTACTTGCATAAGGCTGTGTGGATCTAGAGCTGAAGTTGGATTTGACAGGGATCCCCGAGTACCTCCTGGGGTCATTTACAGGATACATTAAGGGCATGAACTGCTGTACATTCCCTGCATTGACCATGCCGTTTTCACCATCAAATCTTTTATACTGCACAGTCTCCTGGAAGTCAAAGTATGGGTTTTGTGAAAGGAGCTGTGCTTCCCCCTCTCTCATGAAAGTGTTGAACTGGGGCCTCCTAGCAAAGCCCTCTCTTAGAAATCCATTTGCTTGCATTTTGCTTTTTTCTTTCTGAACCTGGGATTTTGTCTTATTCTGCAGCTGATGTTTTGAATACTGGTTTGTACTTAGATTTATGTTCTCTCTATGCACCATCTTTTTGGGGTATTGATTTGGGGGATTTAAAAGTGCAGGGAATTGCTTTGGCTGTTGGACATACTCTGTGCTTTGAGGGTAGAAACTGGGTAGATCTTGAAAGCCATCCTTTTTGAATGTTTGTTTCTTCACTCTGTTTCTTTCTCTTTGCACTGTCCCCAATTCCCCCATCAGCTGTTTTGGAATCTGATTTCCAGGAGAATTCTGTCTTGACATTGTAGGACTGGTTATTTTCCATTGTTCAGCCACGTTGTCTTCATGGTCCAAGCCCACTATCTGCTTATGCATGTTTCCCAGGTCTCCACAATACACGCCATCATTCCCATGTGTCATTAATGACTGAAAACTGCTGACCAGATGGTTAATGTGTTCTGGTACATACTGCCCATTACCATTTGGCTTTATGCTGTCCTGGATGTAGTTATCTTCATAAAAAGATTCAAAACAGGGTGTGTTGTTTTCACTTTGAGGTCTAAAAATGTCACTGATGTCAGGAAAATTATTAAAAGCCTGACCATTGACTCCTTTATTATAAGATGACATGTTGACATGTTTGTTCTGTTGCATCTGTGATGTATAGCTGCTTCCAGCATTTGGTACTGGTAGACCTGGTGGCAGCTTTTGGGGATGGGGTAGGTAGCTCTCTCCATTGAAAAGCCACTGTCGATTAGAAACAAGGCCATTCGACTGTTGCATTAGCTCACCAACATCTTTGTCTCCTGACCGATGCTGTGCTTCACTGAAACTTTCCTGAGATACATAGTTTGGAGTAAAGGAAGGGTTATGCTGCATTTTAGCCTCAGATTCTAAATACTGTAGCAGTTCTTCACTCAATGTCTTTGGAGACCAGATGGGATTGCATGTAGGTAGGGTCCTAAAAGAGGAATTGAGGAATTCCTTTAGTGACAGTAATCACAAACTATTTTAAGCAGGTAAAACTTTCACATATCTTATTCTGTTGATTATTAAATTTTACAATACACACTGTAGCATGAACTAAACTACTACATGCATCACAATAATGACATACCCTTCACTGTAGAAGCTATCCTGTGAATCTGCATCATCCAAAATATTTGACACTAGACCCTGTAGATCACTCTCACCACCATAATCAGCATTTTCAGGGGGTTTCCTTAAAGTAACAGAAAATAAATTCTTAGGAAATAACAAATAGCCGTTTTGATTGAACAAGCATTGCTGCATAGCAATGAAACTGCTTACAACTTCATTTAGGTGAATACCTGCTTTTAATGCTGGGCTGGGCACATCTAATGAGTTCATAAGGATCATCCTGAGTAGAATAAGACCAGGGCATATAGGATGCAGTGTCCTGTTCCTGCTGTGACGCACTGGGGATGGAAATGAAGGGTATTGCTACCGTACTGCCATTTCCACCTCCTGCATTAACACCCACCTGAAATAAAGAGAATCCAATCTCATATAAGGCAAACTAATGCAAATTACAACACATAAGATAAAACTTTCACAGACAATTTTAACTCTGTAAAAATACGGAATTGAAATTATTTCAAATAATTACATTTGAAATGATAATGTTAATTTATTTGCCAGTTTTTGAACTAAAATATATTGGCAAAAGCCTTTTCAGTGGGTGTTGGAGTGAGAGGGTCGCCTCTCGTTTCCAATCCTCTTCTTGAGTTTCATCAACAGGATCTCAAAGCATAGCCAGGCTGAGGGGGGGTCACTCACTTTGGGAATCTCATATTATACCACAGAGGATTTTTGCAAGGTCAAAGCGTGACCTCCCGCGTACACTGGAGCAGTTTGCAGCCAAGCATGAAATGGCTGCAATGAGAATCACCACCTCCAAATCTGAGGCCATGGCTCTCTGCTGGAAAACGGTGGTATGCTCCCTCTGTGTTGGGGGAGAGAGACTGCCTTAAGCAAGGTTCAAGAAGCAAGTATCTCGGGATCTTATCCACAAGTGATGGGAAGACAGAGTGCAAGTTGGACCAGCGGTGTGGCATCAGCAGTACTGGACTGCCTAATGAACAAAGAGCTTTTGATTTACCAATCTATCAATATCCCAACCTTCACCTAGGATCAGGTAATCTGGATAATGACCAAAAAAGTGAGGTCATGAATACAAACAGATGAAATTAGTTTCTTCCATATGGTGGCTGGGCTCAGACTTAACAGACAAGTTAAGAAGCTCAGACGTCCAGAGGAATTCCTGGAGTAGATCCCCTGCTCCTGCATGTCAAAAGGACCCAGTTAAGGTGGTTGGGAAGGTTTACAAGTACATCCAACTGGGAAGAAACCCCAGGGTAGACCTATTTATTTGACAATTTTAAAACATATCTATGCGATACAAAGAAATTTAAAAAAGAAAGAAAAACTTCCAAGAATTGCAAGCACAACTTTAGAGATCAAAATTAAAACATATTGTTTCATTCCTTAGTGTGGTTCTAATCTGAACTAAAAAATATATAAGAAAAAAAAAACTTTGGGATGAACTGCATTTTTTCTTTGTCCATAACACAAGTTAACCAATATGGTTAATTATGGAGGAAAAAAAATGATCATCAGTGAGTTGGCCTATCATAAACTCTTAAGAAATGGAGATATTTCAAATATGCAAAGTACATTAGCCTAAATTACTGCTTATTCCTGCTTACCTGACGTTGATAGCTGTGGAAGAGTGAATTTGCAAATGCGCTCTGACGTCCATCAAACGCCATTCTGAACTCCCCTTTGGTTCTTCAGTACTCGGTTACAGCTCTGGCAATGTACAAAGAACGAAACATTTTTATAAAGCCTTGCATAGTAAATTTAGACATTTAGCAGATATGGAAAATACGTTAGCAAACTACTTTTTCGGGAAAGGGAACTTTTCAGCTAGCCAACTTAGCAAACTTAACTAGCCGTTTATGTAACTGGATAAGCTAGCAAACTTTGATGATGACTTTGCTAATTTAACCCGTAGCTTTAGCCTAACGCTTTTATCAGTAAAATTTTTCTAATTTTATTTTATTTTTTAACTTTTTGGTCAGCAAAATGTACCGTTTAAACACACCTACCCGCATTTAGTCAAACAAGGCGAACTTATGGAGTTTTAACAGTTTTCTCGACAGTCATCGCCTTAATCCCTCTCGTGCCGACCTCAAGTCCACCCAGGAGATGTTCGATGTTGCCCTCGCGACCTGAAAGCACATTGGCTGAGGCTGAGGGATTATACTTTTACTCCAATTAACATCAAGCAGAAAACAAAGGGGCATAGCAACATGTAGTGGCATCCCCTCCCCCATAATTTATACCATGGTGTGGCATGGCAGGTGCTAACATAAAAAACACCTTACACAGAAACTGTGTATAAAGGCTATATAGGCTATGTTAAGCAGAACATGTAAATACTATCTCTATTATAATAATCATTTCTTCTAATATAAGTGGTAGTAGTCAGTTTTCGGTCTGCAGTTTGTTCATTAAATTAATTTTAAAATGAAGATATTATGATCTTAGTACATACAAACAAACTGAGTTACTGATGGACACTTGAAAGTGACACGAAACCCTTCTCCTATCTACATTTTAGTTCAAGGGGCGCTTGTAAAGTGTGTTCTACCACACCACTCCAGCTGTGGAGTCAATTTCAAAGCGTCTCAAAATGCAACCAGTAGACAAGAAAGTGTTCCTTCAAAATAAGAGCATGCGCATTGTAGTGGGCCTAAACGGAACAGAACTGATTTTGGTCGACAAAAGAACCCCCAAATTTGTAATGCATGGGTGCAGGTTGTTCAGGTCAGATATTGAACCCTCTTAATCCATGCAAGAATGTGGGTCCGAGATAAAAATAAAAATAAAAATAAAATTTAAAAAAAACCCACTATAATTTAGAATAAAAAGAACATTGTTAAAAGTAAAAGTACCCATTATGAAGTTCTTATTTTCTGCAAGGTTGTTGTTGATTTTTTTGTCTTAATTGTGTATAACAATAAGCGATAACAATAAAGAAAATTAAAATGAACTTAAAATAAGACTCAGATTGTGCAAAAGAGCAAATTACACATATCCCATAAATCATAGACACAGACAACAGTGGGAATGAAGAATAACAAATAAGCCTGATAGAGAATCAGCCCTGCTGCCTCCACAGTGAAGAATGGAGCAGGTGAAATGGATTGTCCATGATAATAATACATGTGTTCAGTCACCCCCTGTCACTTCCTGACTTAAATGTCTCCAGAGTCTCTGGCTCTGATGCCACAGATGCCATTGAAACTGCATAGATTGTCTGTCTTCAACCTTCAACCAAAGCTATGATTATGATTATGATGCTGATTGTTACTGTTGATGGTGGTCATGGTGTTGGGGCGGGTGTTAAAGCAAAAATATCTGAGACTCAAGTATTTTCCTTCAAAATCATACTGGGATTTTATTTTGAAAGATTGTACCAGATGTTGTGGCGTATTTCTCACTAATGCTGGCCCGAAGGGAATTTGAGTATTTAGAAGAGAAAAAAGTCAGGCAGCAGTGTTTAAGCAGAGACTAAGCAACAAAGAGAGGAGCAACTTTGCCCCCTCCTATAGAGACTTACTGTTACTGGAGAACTGATAATACGAAGGAGCTCACTAGATACATTTACAGCGACTTTATCAGGCTGTAGTTGATACTTAACCTTGGGAAGATGCGTTTTTGCAAAACTTTTTTTTTTGCGGTCCTGCTGCCCCTGCTGATATCAGCACAGTATCAAGGCGACAACGGAATAGTTGTCCCGGAACATGGATTTTGTCAGCCGATTTCGATACCTCTGTGCACGGACATTGCTTATAACCAAACCATCATGCCCAATTTAGTGGGTCATTCCAACCAGGAGGACGCAGGGCTCGAAGTGCACCAGTTTTACCCGCTCGTGAAGGTACAGTGCTCGCCAGAGTTGAAATTCTTCCTGTGTTCCATGTATGCGCCTGTTTGTACAGTTTTGGAAAAGGCCATTCCACCATGCAGATCGATTTGTGAGAGGGCCAAGCAGGGCTGCGAGGCTCTTATGAACAAGTTTGGCTTTCAGTGGCCGGACCGATTGCGCTGCGAAAACTTCCCTGTGCTGGGAGATGGACAAATCTGCGTGGGCCAAAATGACTCCTCCACTGCCACCGTCCCTCCGGTTATATCTGTTCCAGGAACGTCGGATGTCTCCATAATCCCCCCACGTGGAAGGCCATTCCATTGCCCGTCTGTTCTTAAAGTTCCCCCATATTTGAATTATAAATTTTTAGAAGAGAAGGACTGTGCCGCTCCCTGTGAGTCATCTAGGAGCGGTGGGAAAATGTTTTTCAGTGATAAAGAAATTCATTTCTCGCGCATATGGATTCTAGTTTGGTCTGTGCTTTGTTGTGCATCTACGTTATTCACAGTAACCACTTATTTAGTTGACATGCAACGCTTCAGATACCCAGAGCGTCCCATCATCTTCTTGTCTGGCTGTTACACTATGGTCTCCATTGCCTACATAGCAGGCTTCTTCCTCGGTGATAGGGTGGCGTGCAATGACAGCTTCACCCCTGATGGCTATAAGACCATAGTCCAAGGCACCAAAAAAGAAGGCTGTACTATCCTCTTCATGATGCTCTATTTCTTCAGCATGGCCAGCTCCATATGGTGGGTCATTCTATCGCTCACCTGGTTCCTGGCTGCAGGTATGAAATGGGGCCACGAGGCCATTGAAGCTAACTCTCAGTATTTTCACTTGGCAGCCTGGGCAGTGCCAGCTGTCAAGACCATTAGCATCCTGGCCATTGGGCAGATTGAAGGTGATGTGCTCAGCGGAGTCTGCTTTGTGAGTCTCAGCAACCTGGATCCTCTGCGGGGCTTTGTTTTGGCCCCTCTCTTCATTTATCTTTTCATCGGCACCTCTTTCTTGCTGGCTGGCTTTGTGTCACTGTTCAGAATCCGCACCATCATGAAACACGATGGCACCAAGACGGAGAAGCTGGAGCGATTAATGGTACGGATCGGGGTATTCAGCGTGCTCTACACGGTCCCTGCCACCATTGTTATTGCATGCTTCTTCTATGAGCAAGCCTTTCGGCCCCACTGGGAGCACAGCTGGGTCAGCCACAACTGCAGGAGCCTGGCCATTCCCTGCCCTATGCATCCTGGACCCCACATGACACCAGACTTCACCGTCTTCATGATCAAATATCTGATGACCCTGATAGTGGGCATCACCTCTGGTTTCTGGATCTGGTCTGGAAAGACTCTGAACTCCTGGCATAAGTTTTACACAAGGCTGACAAATGGCAAACACGGAGAGACCACTGTGTAGAGTGAAAGCACATGAGTGTTGCTGGGATTATTATTTGTTTTATTATCTATACCTCATGTCATAGGTAAGTAGCACAGTGTGTAGCTGTAGCATTTGTGTTTGCCTCAGCTTTCTAGTCACACTTGCATGCCAAACTGAGGGTTGGATTTTGAGAAAAACACAAGCTGGATAAACACAGACTGAACCTGACTGTGTGAACAAATAACAATCATGGCTATGGATGCCATGTGCTGATTGCTCTCCTCACCTTCTCTGGTTCCTTTCTTAAAGCCTCCATAAACTCTGGGGAGTGATGATCCAGCAGACAATAGAACACAGACTGAATGACTGATTTGAATTTTTTTGAACTCTTGCAAAAACATTTCATGTACAGTTTTACAAAATTGTAAATAGTATTTGTAAAAACACGACATTATATTATTGTATTTAAAAAGTAAATACTTTACCTTATCTGCTAGTGTACTCAAACTACGTAATTTTGCACTGTATGAATGCCACAAGCCCAGACAAAGACATGCCTGTTTTTTGTTCTTTTTGTGTTTTCCTTTTCTGTTAATTTGTGATTATAGATTAGAACATTGTGTTGTTACTCTTAATTTACGGAAAACGTGTGCAGAGTCTCTGCAGAATTTACAGATATCAACTCATGACTATGAATTTTGAACTTGTGGTTAAACAGGAACATCATGCTTTGTGTGAGGTTTTTTTTCTCATCTTTCTGCTCTTATATGTGTTCAGTATTGTTTTAATAATTAAACCCTGTTGTTAACGTGTGATTTTCTTTAATTAAACCACAGCCACATTGTTTTCTCAAGGGGTGAGGGTTGTATCACACCTGAACATCTGTTGCCTCAGACTGACGGGCAACAGTTAAAGTGATTATTGAACACAGAACTATCCCCCAGGGAAATACAAGGAATCCACGTACATTGAGCCTGTCAGTATAAACACAATTCACCTGTTAATCACTTACTCTGTCAGTAAATTGTAAAATATTTAACATCTGTGTGGTGTGGGGTGGGGGGGGTTGTGCCTAAGCAACTAATGCCACCATGTAGGAATGCAGCAGGGAACATCTTCACACATGTACATTAACATTGCGTTCGAGTGCTGAACAAAACCAAGAAACTTTTTTTTTTTTTTTTGCCTGTTGTGTAAACTAATGGGAATCTTCTGGCAAGCCAAGCCTGTGCTGTTGCATAGGTGTGAAAATGTTCCCGCTTGTGCGGTCGGTGAAGGCGGAAGAAAAATATTCCGATTTGCTGTTGTTACTTCTCTGGACTCTCTGTGTATTGTAGCAAGTTGGAATCCCCCAAGCTGCTCGTGGCTGAAACTCAATCGTCTCTGCAGTGATGTCATGAAGTAGATGGATGTGTAAGAGAAAGCTGATCCCTGTGCCTCAGAGCAGAAGCTCTTGGCTAGAGGCATGCATATAGTGTATGCATATAGTATGTACTGTTAGTGAGTGAGTGAGTTAGTCTGCACCTCTCTGGATAATATTCTAATTTGAGTTACCTTTTCGACTTATATCGCGACCAATGGGTTGTTATATTTATTTGATGTTTGTCTTTTTTATATCCTCACCAAGGGTTTAATAAAGACGGGTTGTAATAACAGATGGGTAAGAGTGATTAAAGGTAAGAACAGAGACTCTAAGGGGGGAAAACCATAAATCTACCTGCCTCCTCTATTCTGCCCTTTTACACCCTCTATGTCTCCACCCTCCCTGCCTCTCTCCGCTCAGATGAATGGGGGGAATGTGAGTGAGTCAGTGGAGCAGTGCTGGGCCTTTGCCTAGTGACAGACAGTCTCCTGTGCTGCTCACTTCAAAGTGCCGCTGAAACCTGACAAGCTTCATGTAAACAGTACTGCCTGGCCCGAAGGCCCACTTCCTGCGCTATACTCAGCTTAATGGCTGGCTTGTTTGGCTTTGCACTGAAGCAGAGAAACGAATGAAGTGTGAGAATGAAGAGAGGCGGTATGTGGGTGGGGTCCTAGTGGTGAAGAGAGTGAGATTGTTTTAGGATTTAGGGGAGGAGGGATTTGGAGAGCGTGATGGAAAATTCAGAATTATTTGGTTGCTTTTGTCTTGCAGAGGGGGAAAAAAAACAAAGAGAGAAAGAAAATGAGAATCCAAATGAGGAGAGACATAATTGTGATTTGGCAAATATTCTGAGAACAAAAGCCTTTGATCGCAAACCATCAAAACTAAATAGAATCAGATGCTGCTCCTAGTAACTTGTCCCACAAAAATAAATTGTAAAATATACTCTGTGAGTAAGTCTTTAATGTTTTCTATGCCCAGTGACCTATCTGGGGTAGTTCAATACAGATTCTACTTGGTGGACTTCACAATCTCTATCCACGGAGAGAACAGTTTAAAAATGTGAAGCATTAGTTGGAGTTTTATGCCTAAAACTTTAACTTTATGCATAAAACTGTTAATATTATCTACACAAGCGTTGGTAACTATCCAGAGTAAATTCTGCTCTTTAATGTTGTTTCCAAGTTTCTCGGAAGCTGCAGTCTCATGTTGTTGGTCTCTGATCTTAAATCTTGCATGCAGTTGGTTCCAGCTTGCTTGGGGGCAAGAAGGGACAAGTCAAGGATCATGAAGACAGGAAGAATGTTTCTAGAGTTGATATTATGGTGTCGCTCCTATTAGACGAAGGTCTAGGCATGTCGGAAAAGGATCGTGTTGTTAGTCAGTGTTCTCACAGGTTCTGTAGATCCATTTTTTGAGCATGCTCTAATGTACTATGAACATTTTCTTAGCTTGTAACTTTTTATCCAGCCTATGAAAGTGCTTCAACCAGACAAAGGACCAAGAAAAAGAGGAAAATGGTTAGAAAAAAAGGAAAGGAAGAAAAAGGGATCCAGACATGTAGTAAGCCTGTTTCTAATCAAATCTTGGCACAAAATCAAGAAGGAACCCATGCTCAGAAGGCTGGATTAGTTGCAGTCATACATTATCCTAACCATAGGAGAGTAGCTGAGGTTTTCCAGAGCACATACTCTATCTATTTGTCTTATATTACCTTGAAGTCTCAAGAGGACATGCCATATGTTCTTTCTCCTCATGCCATTTGCTTTCAGAGTGGAATCAAGTGTAACAAATTGGCAGAAATATGATGGTTTAAATGTGTATTTCAGCTTCTGACTTTGATTCAGGGCTTCCAGCCATAAAGGGTCACAGTGAAGAGGTGTCTTTCTTTTGGTCGTCTTTAAAATAATTTTCTAATTCCTGACTTTTTTCCCCTTCATTGTTACCTCACAAGCCATGATATTTGAAGAATTACATTACTTAGTACAAATAACTTTGCTGATTTAAAAAAAGTGATTTAAAATATCCATTTACTTTAATATTAATATGGTTATTACACCACCCACAACCATGGATTGAAAAGTGAAAGGCTGTGGCACCCACGATGTGGGACGGAGAGATTTTGCCGGTCTTTCCTCCCTACTGCTGTTAGACTCTACAACATGGTCTCTGCAGAGGACCACACACAAAAATCTCATACACAATTGTAACTCTCGCCCTGTCTCCTGGATGTGCGATTTTCCCTATGTAACAAAGTATTTATGTTTATTTATACTCTCTATTTGTATAGTACTTATCCCACTGTATATAGTATTCTTTCTATTTTGTATAGTATGTTATTCTGTTTATCTTATTCTATTCTATTCTTTTTCTCTTAATTTTTTACTGCTCCTGTACTTCTGCCGTGACCAAAAATTTCCCACGTGTGGAACTAATAAAGGTTTCTCTTATCTTATCAGTGAAAGGAGATGATAATGGGGTCTGTAGGCATACATCATTTCTAACAAGATGTCCAGCTCTTCTTATTAGCGATCACTACACTTTGTTGACTTCATCCTTATAGTGAACACAGTTAAAACTAGAAAGTGTACCCGCCTTTACTTTCTCGTTGTCTGATTTTTATTGACATGTATCTGTGTGCTATTGTATGCTCATAAGCGCACAGACAATGCAAAGGTGGCTTTGACAAGAATTCAAAAATAAACTGTTGAGATTGACACTGTGATGTTGGGGGAGTTTATTTAGTCCCCTGCCTTCAAGGACAAGGGTCCAGAATCAGTGTAGAAAGTAGGGGAGTGGCTCAGAGCCTTTCCAGCTGCCGAGCCGAGAGGTGCCGACAGCTGCATGACTGATATTTTGGGAGCCTGCAGTAGGCCTGGGATAATAATGGTCTTGATTGAGAGGAGTGTGTTTGAAGTAAAAGGAATGGTTAATGTGCATCTAGACACCACACTGTGTACACAACCATGTCTCTCTCATAAACTGTCAGAATGATGGCACAAGTAGCAAATGATAACACACACAGTGTTAGAGACTAAAGCACGGGTTTTTCTGCTACTGTGTTGTGTTTTTTTCACAGCTGAACATATTTATTTTTGTAAAGCTGCAAATTTAAATGTTATGGAGACTATGAATGTATTCACAATGTATGCACACGATAAAGCCCAAAAATATAAATTTGTGTTACAAAACTTGTGGTCCTGTCGCCAGGCAGACAGCTTTACACAGATATAGACAGGCCCCACACCACTTAGAGCTTTAAAAACCAACAATAAAATCTGAACATCAAATCTAAAACTAACAGGTAACTACTGAAATCGTGCAAAGGACTGGTGTAATGTGGTCGCTCCTTTTGTGTTAAAAGCCGTTGGAGCATCATTCAGAGTTGACTGCAGTCTGTGTATGGTATGGTAACTGATTCCTGAGTAAAGTGCATTGCAGTAATCAATTCTAGAAGAAATAAGATCATGAGTGACCTTTAAATAGGACTGCAACAGGAATGGTACAATTTTTGATTTCTGTCAAAACTGAATGAAACAGGACATCATGACATTAGACACCTGTGTACCCAATGGAGTCAAAGATTATCTTCAAATTGCAAGCCTCTTTGCAAATATTTTTGAGACATAGACCAGAGCTATGGGAGGAAGGTGCAGTTATGATTGTTTCATTTTTTTAGTCATTCAGCTTAAGGAAGATTTTAGACGTCCAGATTCTAACTTCTTCTACACAAGACCTAATGTATAAGTTATCAATAGTACCAGGTTGAAACATAGAGTTGTGTATTGTTTGCATAGCAATGAAAATCTATACTGTGTTTCTGAAGCATTCATCCAACCAGAAGTATGTAGGTTGTTTAAAAAATGGAGGATCAAAGACAGATCCCTGGGGGACTCTGTAAGAAAATAGTGCATAAAAAGAAGAGGCATCACTGATCCTTACGGAGAATGACCTGCTAGAAAGATATGAAATGAACCAATCCAGCGCTACATCACTGATGCCAACAGTTTTTTCAAATGGCTCACTAACATATTGTGATCTGCAGTATCAAAAGCTCGGATAAAATCAAGCAGAATTAAGACACAACCAGCCCAGAGTCAGATGTGAGCAGCAGATTATTAGAGACCTTGACAAGAGCTGTTATCATGTAAGTGAAGCCCAGACTGAATATATAATATATATAAGATAAAAGTGGCAGTTTGAACCCATCAAGTTTTAAATGATTGAGTCTGGCCCAGAAAGTGTCAAAGGTGTTGATAAAACCAAGTCCAGCGGCAGAAGGAAAACTCTTCATCCAGCTATGCAAGTAAAAGAGGTGACTAAAGAGTTCAGAGCCTCTAGTTATGACAGAAATGGTGCCAGACAAAACACACATCCTTCCCAAGCTTTCTATGGCAGTGGTTAAAGACTCTAGATCATGCTGACAGAGATAATCAAGACAAGAAGTCATTCAATTTAATAGAGCTCAGTCTTTAGAGAGAGGAGAGGAGCTCTGGGAGTGGGTATTTTTATGTCACTTCCTTTGCTTCCATGGACTCAGCCATTTTTTTGGATGCTGCGACAGCCAGCCAAACAGTATTATAGAGACCTCCAGCATGCACTATTGCCTCGTTATTTATTTCTTTTTCTATTTTAAAAGCTCTTATCTGTTTCACACACAGATAAATATCAACGTTTCTGTGCTGGAAAGTTCTCTGTGCCTTAAAACCACAAGTGATACACATTTACAGACCGCTTCCCATAGCAGCAGTTCATAGGGTATCACCAAGAAGTGAGTTTAAAAGTAAAAGAGAGTAAAGATTCTTCAAATTGATATCCTTCAAATTCATTAGAAGTTGAACGAGCTCTGCAGTACGGGCCCCTGGAAAAAAATCACTGCGACTATCAAACCGTGGTGATGTGATGTTATAGCTTTGTTACTCTGAAAAGATGATGTCACTTGAAAAAAGTGTGCTTTCAACATCTCTCTGGAACACAGGCTTTTCACTATGTTAGTGTCACAGGACAAGCCTCTAGTCTGACACAGCGCTCATCTATCTTGTTATGAATGTAAAGATGCTGCTAGATACTTTGGAATGAACTTTTAGTGTCAACTCCATACTTACAATTCCACTGTACTAATTATCTTATTTTGGAACTGCTATCCGATCAGTCTTCTCACCTCTTATAGTTTAAGAATAGAGCAATCACAAATATGACTTGTTCTTTTTTGGTATTTAAGCTTCTTTTTGTTCCATGTCTTGTAATAACACTTGAGGCAGTTTAGTCCTATTCAGCAGGGGGCTACGGTGAGTCTAAAAAGCCACATAATGCAACAGCTGTTGAAGTAATCACAGCTTTTAATTGACAGGTCAATTAACCCCCTACAGATAATTCACAAGGCAGCAAAATCACTCTTATTGACCCATTAATGAAACATGGCAGCACTCTGAGCACCTGCATCTAATGATAAACTAAATTTATTGAAGAGAATGAGGTGGCAATACTCTAATCTAATCTGTTACTCTCTCATGAGCCTCAGTAGGGCCTCAGGCTTCAATGACGACTTACTGAGTCGGCTCCTCTCTGGCGAGTGCCGCCCCCCCTTATTTTAATGGAGGCCCTCCTAACAACTCTTTCTGAGGAATTTACAGCCTTGGCCGATTCTCACTCCAGCCCAGGGCTGGGAAGGTGGGGTGGAAGTCATGCTGTGGCCTTGTACCAAAAGAGCCAGCAATGGAAATGTAAAGGCAGGGTGGCAGCAGAGCTTGAACATGAATGTTTCTGTGCTACTTAACTCAAAAATCAGCCACACAGGGGTCCACGTGTCTTTAATACATCAATGATAGAAAAGAAATACATGAAATAACACCGATGTCCACCTTAAGTCTCCAAGAACTGTAAGGGTAAATGCTAAGATACAAAAAACCAAAAAGATTGCAATTTAGACCCTCTCAAGTATACAGCTTTTGATGCCAGTCAGTCCAATATGTGAAAAGGAAGGGATACTTTTAAACCTTAAAGCACAAAACAAGCATATTTTGAGCCTCACAGCTGAAGTTAATTCTTTCACTGTACGTGTGTTCACTATTGTGCGTCTGAGCTTGTGAATATGTGAGTAAATCTGTGTGAATGAGTGGCTGTTGGAAGGCTCCAGTTCTGTAGGTTCTCTCTGTAATTTCACTCTCTGCTCAGCATAATCACTTCCATGTGGGCCCTCTCCAACAACAGAGTGTTGAAGGGGCCCGTTGCAAAGGTGGGAGTGAAACGCAGACACATATGGGATCACAAATGTTTTCACACATAAGATTGTCAAGTCCCATCTCACCGAAGTGTCAGACAGCAGAGAAGATTTGGCCTCCATTTGCTTGAGCGTCGCTGTAGTTATTTGTGGTTTAAGTTGTTCATATATAAACAGATACAGAAAATAGATATTTTTTCTTTGACATATAAAACCACAAATGCTGGGTGTCTCAGACCAACTCAGATAAAATCTTAGTATTCCAGTCTTTCAATTTGTGAAATTGCAGGAAGTCATTTGACAGTTTATGCTCATTAGCAATTTCCTTTAGCGGTATTAAGAAATTTTGTGGTTTTCTTTTGCATCCTGTTAGTTTTTTGTGGTGGCTTCTGCCACACAAGTTAAATCATTGTCCAGGAATGCCCTGAGGGCTGCTGAGGACCACTCACGGACAATGTGTGAAACCAACAGAGCGGAAAACAACAGGGCCTTCTGCACAGCATGTAAGGATACCTCTGCTCAACATATTTCCCGTGGAGATTATTGTTATGTGCAAAAACTCCTGCTAGGAGACCAAATATTTTAGGGTACATGTCAAAATATGTAAAGAGTAAAAATACTCCTGATATCACAAGATTAAACCCTTTTATTTAGTGATTGGTTCATGGATAATTTTATAAATTTTTGGTGAATACCACCCCCTGCTGTTCATACACCGCTACAAAACAGAAGTCAAAATTAACCAACAGTTAAAACATGATGAAATTGTCTGTCGGCAGCAAATTAGACAGCCATTTGGTGCCCTGTTAATTTGACCAACCATCTCAGCCATGGGCAAAAAATGAAAATCAATAAAATTTTAAAAGATAATTTATTAGTACAGTGATCGTAAAAAAAAAAAACAAAGATATAAAACAGTGCTTTGACCCACTTACAAAAAGGGATAAAACACACAGTCCAAGGCCAGGACCAGCGATGCCACAAGTCAGTTACACTTCACACGCCAACAACTTTAACAGGGAACAGCAGTTGTTCTACAAGACCCACCACCCTGTAAGTAGTAGGCTGGCAATCACCCCGACCTCAGCAAACCAACTCTGCCTTTAGGCTAGGGCGTATAGTAGGCCCTGGCCTGCACACAGAGAAAAATGTACTCAATTGCATCTTAATTGTATAATTCAGACGGCAGCAGACTAGAGTGTGAGTTTAATCAAATACACCTGCCTTAAATGACCACAACCCAATCATAGCCATTGGCTCACAACAACTGTGACACACAAAACCGCTCTCAAACTAGGCCCATTTCCCACAGCAAATATAGACGTGAGGTAATATAAGCAATAGTCCACTATGTTACAGCCCACTGGGAGAGAAGAATAGAAAAATAAAATGTCCATCTGAAGAAGTGCCACCACACAGTCAGTTAGTTACATGAATATTTAGACAATGACATTTTTTGTTTGAGTATTGTAATTGGACACTGGGCTGATGAACAGTTTGATGGCCAGGTGAGGCACATTCCCTCATTATTCAAAGACAAATTAAATGGATAAATAATCTGGAGTTGATTCCAAGTATTGGACTTGCATTTGATATCTTTTAACTGGAATGTTCAATATAAGGTTTAGAGAAATGCTGATGCAACAACAACAACAACAAAAAAGCCAAATAAACCTATCAGAGAGACAGCAAAAAGCAGCAAATAGCAAGCAGATTGACGTACAAATAAGCAGAAACTGCAGGTGGCTGCAGTAAAGGCCTCTCTGAGCATCTCAAAGGAAAAAACGTACTTGGTGATGTCCATGGATTTTAAACTTCAGGTAGTCATTGACTCCAGATCAGTTTCAATCAGTTACGAAAACCAGTCCTTATAGTTAATTCTCCAATTACATTTAAGCCTCTAACAAGAGTGGGGAGGGTATGAAAATGGCTTTAATTCATAACAAGTTAATGCAGTGTTAAAACTCTAAAGATGAAAGACTGTGTGGTTTAAAATCAACTATGGTGAATTGTGTCAGTGTGCAAATCCTCATATGGATCTGACTGTGTACTTACATGTAAGGTCAACTAATAATAGCAACGCCGACAATTCAAAACGGAAGCTTGTAGTGCTTGAGGAAATGTAGTCCACATCTAGATGGCGCCAGTGTTCTCATTCAGTCAAAATGATGGCGAAAGGAAGTGGCATCTGTTAGTAGCAATGACTGTAGAAAACACAACAGCAAAGAGGTGTTAACAGCTGAGCATGAGTTTCCGAGTTTCTCTAGAAGACGGTTGGGTTATTATTCATTAATTCTTTAAATGCGTTTCCGGGCTTTGGCAAGTCAAAGGAAGATACAAGCAACCCTATATATGCCGCCAATATGCCAATGAGCTTTGCTGGAAGAGTGAGCTGCTACTGCTAGACATGATGACTTTGAATCAGCTGAAGACAGAAGATGTTAAAATCAGGTGATGTAGGTTCGGGTATTTTTCAGTCAAGTCTGTTATTAGAATCCAAAGAAAATGTCTTGGATTTTTCATTTTATGGTGAGCGGATGATATGGCTGACCAGGTCAACTTAAACTTAAAAATACAGCCTAATTCTCTGTATGATAGTCAATAATAATAACAATAATAATAATAATTATAAAAAGATTAAACAAATGTAAGAAAACAAAGTATAGAAAGTTTATGATGGAGTGCCAAGAGAGGAACTGTGGTACTCTACTATATGAGGAAGTCAGGGGTGACAGAGAAGTACTGTAGTTGAGGGTGGTGCGGATCGTGCTTAATGACATATTGGTGAGGTTTGCATTTCATGGTAAAATGGTTTAAGGGCATGCGATTACATCAGTGGTTGGTTCTTAGCCCCTGCTGGTTTGTAATGCTGACGGATAGGTTAACAGATGGGTCTCGTTGGACAGATGACACTATAATCAGTAGTGAGAGTAGGAAGCAGGTGAAAGACAGCCTGAGATGTTGGACATAGTGGAGGTAGATCAGAATCAGAAGACTTTATTTATCCCCAAGGAGCAATTAACAAACAACAGACCAGCATAACATTGAAGATAAGGACAATAAGAACAGGCAATAAGAGTGAAATAATAAATACACAGAATATACAGTATATACAGTTTTAAAATTAAACTGACTGAAAGGCGAATAAAGTGTTGGTAGTAGAAGAATGTAGTTTATGTTTCTGGTGTGGGAAATGGTCTTATCAGCTGGATTTAAAAAGCAGAGTGGCTTTGGGGACAAATGTGGCTCTGCTCCTCTCAGTCCTACAGGAAATGCAGCGGTGGTGTCGCCCAGAGGGGAGCCATTGAAATGCGGGTGAAGAATGTGAGAGGGGTCGTTGATGATTTTGGCTTCCTGTCTAAGGGCCTGTTGGCTGAAAACCTGTGCCAGAGTTCTGACAGGCAGGCCAATGATTTTAGAGCACACTGATGCAGTGTGCTGCAGTCTGTTCTTGTTCTGAAGGCTGAGGAAGTGAGTTTAAAGAATTTAAAGCAAGTGAGGTGAACAAAGGCAGTTTAAGTCGTTGGAGATGAGTGTCTTGGGTCATTTGTGACAGAAGGATAGCAGCAGGAGTAAAAGGGAAGGTTTTTAAGATGCTAGTGAGACCTGCTGTGATGTATGGTTTTGAGACGGTGGCACTGACAAAAAAAATATAGGAGACTGGAGGTAGCAGAGTTGAATTTACAAAGATTTAGGTTGGGAGTATCCAGAATGCACAAGATTAGAAATGAGTACTTTACAGGAACAACTCAGGTTGAGCAGTTTGGAGACAGAAGATAGTGAGGCAAGGCTGAGATGGTCTGGGCATGTACTGTGGAGGCATTGTAGACATATATTGGGCTAAAAATGTTATAAATGGTGCTGCCAGGCAGGAGGAAAAGAGGAATATCATAGAGAATATTCATGGACATAGTGATGGAGCTCAGTGATCTGATGTGGAGAAGCCTGCAGCAGAAAGTAGAAGATAAGAAAATAAATAAAGGTTAGGTTCCAGATTTGGGAAACTCTTCTTTTCCCTTAATTTTTACACAAATAGTTGGCATCTACAGAGCACCCCCTGGTGCTCCTCCTTACCATTATTTATATATCAACTGCTGCAGAATTATGTATTTCTCCCTGTCCTATCCCCCAGTCACGTCTGTCCCGTTTGTAGCAACCGAAAATAAAATAAATACATAATTATAATAAAGGTCAATCAAATGGACCAATATGGCAAGGCCATGATGATCCACTTGGTAAAATAAATCCGCTTGGCATCTTTCTTGGCCTTAAGACAACAATTCTGATGGCTAAAGATCCAAACGGGACACAAAAAAAAAAAAAAAAAAGAATTATGTATTTCTGTAGGTGCCGTGATCTGGAGTTGTAATGAAAGCCAAGGTGAATGCACAAGATGTGGATGTGTTTACTGTAGATTCTTCCTCGGTAGCAGCTTCCTTGGTTGAAAAGTGACTTGAGTAGTGTTAAATGCACTTGAGAAAGCAAAGAATGTAAAACAATATCATCTATTGAAATCATAATGTTATATTCTAGGTCTTTTGTTCACTAGGTGATTTAAAAATGCTATATAATGATTCAGCAATAAAGCATAAAATAGAAGCATGAAAATTAGCCATTGAGGAACTTGTGTAAATGAAAAGGATCTAAACTTCATCGGATTGATCCAGTGGGTTTTCCTATCTTACATTCTTTTTCTGACGCTATGCTTCGTGTGAAAAGAAGCCTTCGTTTACTTTTTCATTTTAAATTATGAGGCCAAGGTTTTCTGCTCACCAGCAATGCACCCGTTTCACTTTTTAAGCATGTCAAAGATTTTAATCTGTAGATGAAATTGTTTTGACTGTGCTGTGACTATCTCCACTTTTCATCTTTGTCTGTCTTACGTAAGTCTTAGTCCGAGGAGGTGAGCGGGGCTTCTCCGTGCACAACAAGAGCTGTATGCATCAACTTAACATATACCCATAATATCCACTCTATGTAATATACAGATCCAATAGTAGGACAGTCAATGAGAAAATGTTTAGAGATGTCTGAAGCCCAAGATCTGGGGTTCTAGGTATCATTTGTACATACAATGACCTCAATTTATTTATTTTTTTTAAAAAGGTCCCTAATAAATTATGTTACTTGCATTGACTTGCATTGGCACGAGCGAAGACACTGTGAGACAAATGCAGCATAATCATTCTGTTTCCTTTTTAATGAGCAGCCCTGTAGCTAGAGAGTTTGTGCCAACTTTCTGTGCTTGTTTTGTCTTTGATGTCACGTCTTATTAAACGCTTTATGTCCGACCTTATTAGATACTATTTCTGTCATACTGTGCAAGGTTGTTCAGCCGTGGTGATTTGTTTCTGTACTGCGACATTCCTTTTCAGTATTGCAGTAGTTGTTAGCTTCACCTGGAGACGTTGCAGACCCTGGGTGAATAACTTAAACTGTCATTCAGTGTGTGTCACTATGTATAAATTCCCTGGTACCCAGGGAATTACAATAGTAAGGCAGTCAGGTTCTGGGTGTGTTGACTGACTGACTAAAAAGGTGAAAATAGTTTCCAGCAAATGTAGCTTAACAATGTAAATGGGTCTAATCTGTCTTACCTGAACTTTTGTATGTTATTATTAACCTGCTGAGTGATGGCAATTTTTTGTTGAATTTCAGTGGTTTCATCCCAACCCAGGCTTTAGAGACAAAACTAGGCCTGGATCGTTATGCTATTTAAAAAAATCTTAATAAAAACAACAACAACAGTGATAAGAATAAGATTTTTTCAGAAATTGGGCTTTTAACATGTGTAATAATGTCTTTGTTATAAAAAAATCCCAACAAGGATGTCTGTGTTGGCAGCTTTTTGGTAAACGAGATAGGAATTCTCCCACGGAAACTAAAACAAGCCCCTTGCAGTCCCTTTTTGTGTGATCATTGATGTGGAATTTGGGAAGCTGGGATGGGGGTGGAGTGGAGAGAGATGTTATCACCACTTCAGCAGGTTTCTGTAGAATTCTCTGACTATCAATCCAGCATTTGTAGTGTAGTTAATTCACCTAAATGAAACTGCTACACCACGATGCACTCGTGTTGATAATTGTTGTTTACTTGTGGCTGAAACCTGTAATAAATAATACAAATTTCATTCAACCTGGCAGAGAGCACTGCTGTTCTCCATTGAGATGAATGCCTCAAACATGTATGTTCTCCTGCACAGACGTCTCCTGGTTACTACATTAGCACGTGGAAGTCAAAGTGATGCTGCTGCCCTGCAAAAGGCCATCTTTCTTGTGTTGGGATATATTGTACCAGGGGAAGGGGCACAGATTTGACTGTTGCTACAGTCAGAGGATTTGGAGTCCGCAGGGATGAAGTAAACCTTTGCAATGGTGATGTCACTGGCATCACAAAGTTCAGTTGTAGCATTGATAACTGAGAAAGCAAACAGAGAAACCGGTGAACAAGACTGCATTCACCAAACAGAACACAAAGCGACCTTTGCCTGGATAGGTAGATAAGTCCCCCTCATTCGCTCCCACTCTCCTGCTTTATATCGTTCCATGTTTAAATGTAGTGTTTACAAGGCATGACAAAAAGGAGTCTGAGTAGTGGGTTTTTGGCGTTACAGTGATTTTGAAAGCATATGAGACGTCCACCGCGCCTGAAATGGCCAAAGTGAAACAACATGATTTGTCATGTAGGTGGAGCTAGATGTAGATAATGGGAGGGTGAGTAAAAGGGACTAGAACGTGCAGTAAAGTGTGAGGACTGAGGGCAGAGCTTCAGTGGTTTAGCACAGGGTGAGAGGGACACACAGAGGCTTGCTAATTTTACAAAAGAGATAGTGAGCAAGCCACAGAGGCCAACACCACAGTGACAGAGAGAGGAAGTTTGATAATCAGTTTGAGGCATGACTTTGTAATTCTTTTTTCATTTGTTGGTTTCCTGAAACAGACATGAATAGTGATGGCAGCAAACAGCGTTATGTGTCGACCTTTAAAATGCGCATCAAGGCCCCCGGTCCATCACCTGCATCTGAGAACGGGCCAGGAGTTGTCGGCACAAGGACCTCAGTAAAATGTACTGATGCAGGTAAGAGCTGCTTTCAAGAAGAAAACACACAACTGGTGACATTTATGGATGTCAGCATTTGAACAGGCAAGTCTGAGCACAGCAGTGCTTCTTGATAACAAGTTTGGCGACCATCCAGAGCGGACTCCAACATATTCTTTAATATTAACTTGTAAAAACAGATTGCTTGCCTAAACTAATAGCGCTCATGCATGCAACACAAACAGTTTGCTACACTTAAAATTAATATTCAGTTTCATGTTTATTTTGAGTTTAGCCGTCCAGTAGTGTACTTGTTTATTGACTTGGAAGCCTTTCACTTTCATGTCAGCCCACAGCTGACATCTCATTTCCTATGTCCTCAAAATTTTGCTTTTTTGTTATAACCAGCAAGTCACATGTGCTGTATTTCTCATGGTCATTAGTTTGCTTTTCCATATTTCCATATATTATATGTCGCTGTTGCTTCCATGTCATCGATCTGTTGGGCAAATGGCAACTTTGTACAAAACCTTCAAAGTCAAAATCAAGTCAAAAGTTCAGGAACAGGCATGTCTTTGGCTGCTGTCCAAATCAAAGGTTTTAAAGAGTGTCAAGTGAAATATAGAGTTACTAAAATTAATCTTTCCACTAAACTAACAACACATACCAGCTATTTGATAAAATAGCTGCTATGAGCCACCTCTGAGCGTGTCTGTGTGCACAAGTGTTGCTCAGAGTTGTTGCAGCATTCAGTTCCTTTTCAGAAACATCAGTGTGCTAACTGAACCATTCAGTACTGTAAACACTGGTTAAAGGTTCATAGAAAAGCACAGCTTTGTTAAATCATAACTAGTATGCTGTATATGGGTTTACAATGGGCAATAATATGTGGTTCTTCTTTCTAGGTTTGTTAAGTTACACTGCCTAAGAAACGACCTGGGAGTCTGTAATGACATGAAATTGTGTATTACTACTCTATGCTCCACGTTTCAAGCAGTAATTCACCTTGGGGCAAATTAGGGTCCCTTGCTTAATTTAAACACTTTTTTGTTAAACTGTAACTAGCGTACTGTATATGGGATTACAATGGGCAAAAATGCAGTTCTAATGGTCGATTACATAATTTAATACAATAAGACTTTGTCGCTTTTGTATTAATTGTATTGTAATTCTGTATCTCCTCCAAATCCAGGGTCTAAACATCTGGATCCACCTGTCTTCATACAGCCTCTGGAGGACTGCTGTGTAGATGAAGGGACTGACATTAGGTTATGTGGAGTTCTCAAAGGAAGTCTACCGATCAAAATATCGTGGCTGCACAATGGTGAGAAGAGACAGTTTACAATGCATCTCAGTTTACACTGCATATACTTTTCAGCTGTGGGTGTGGTCAACCAAAGAACGCAAAAGAGCAGATAATTATTCAAAACAAACATGTTTTTGAGTTTCCGTTTTTTATGCATTCAATTAAAAATGCCACATAGAGAATCAAGAAGCCAAAAGTAGTGCAAGAGTGTGCTGATGGGTTGTTTGTTTACCTCACCTGTTGGCAGGTGAAGTGGCCCGTTTCGGGAAGGCTTCCTTCAATGGCAGGGAGGCCAGTTTTGTTGTGAGGGAGTGCTTACCAGAAGACGCCGGTGCCTACACCTGCTTGGCAGAAAGCAGCGCAGGGAAGACATCTTGCAGTGCTGCTGTGGTTGTAAGAGGTGAGGAACTGGGAACTCATGAAATTTTCAGCTAATTGGACAATTTACCTCTTGCAACTTTAAGTCTACAATAAATGGAACGTTTAGTGTGTTCATTACTCAAAACAAAGCCAGAGTTTTATTAGTGATGTAGTCTCTTCTTGTTTTTCTCTTATGACCAAATTAGACTTTGAAAGTATCTGTAGCATGCAGAATCGCGCTTTAAAGACTCCCACTTCTCCATCCAAAAGTGTAATGGGAAATGGAACGTTACCGCAGACTCCAAAAGATGAGCTACACAAATTCAAAGGATCTATTTGTATGTCTCCTACAGGCTCTGATAGGCAGAGCCCAGTCTCATCTCCAAAAGGTAAACCAGAATTATTTGATTAGACAGTGCTTGTTAATTTCTAGTCAAAAAACAAATGTAAATTAATTCCCATTTAATGAACTATAGTTAGCACAGATATAATGCAATTTCTTCTTTTCTCTTGCACACTGATCGGTTTCTTAGTATAGAAACAGTACTAATGTAAAATTTCTTGGCCTCTGTTTCAGTTTCTTCAGGAAATCCATGTTATGTTTATAAAAGGAAACGCACTTCCAGTCCTTGTGTGATTGGCCGTTAGGCAAAACATATATAACACAATAATGCAGCTCTCCGATACACCCACTGAAATTTCTCTGTTCCAAGTATACACCATGTAGGGTAGTGGATAGAGCAAAGTACAGTAAAATAGTGCAAACTGATAGCCATAGATAGAAGAGCCACACCTCTATCCTTCTGGCTAAAACCTACCTGCACCTGATCTGTCTTTGCAGAAGTCGTCCCAAAGAAGCGAGCCAACTCAAGGATAGGTGAGAAAAACGCTCTCTCTCTCTCTCCCCCCCCCCCCCCCTGAGAAATTTACCCACCTCTCCAGCATCCATGTGCTTCTTATTAAGTACTTGATAACTTCTTCTGTCTGCTGTTATTTTTCTTCTATGAAAAAATGTGACTTATTGTAGAGTTTGTTTGTGCGTAGGCGGATCTGTTGCTGGAGCTGTACTTTCTTCATGTCACCTTTGGTCTCATAATGCTCTCCTTACGCTTTAATGTGCTCTACTGAGTTGACTGAATCAACCTTAGGGTTTAGGCTGCAAGAGCAAATATGTGAAATACTCCCATAATGAGGTCTGGTTGTTTATTTTGAGAGCACAGGACATTTCATCATTTATTCATGGTTTTTATTTTTAGGAATGAAATATTGGCTTGTAATGGCAACAGCTTGTATTCAGAAGGTAAAACTGTGCACATTAAAGCCACTTAAACTTAATATTATCAGATCTACTTTAGTCAAATTCACCATTCTGACGCCACAAGATTTGAATATTGACAGCGAGAGAGATGACATGACTTCAGCTCATATATGGATTTTTTGTGTGTGTGTGCAGCACTAAAGCAGGGCAGATTATAATCACTGGATACTGTATAATGTATGGCTATAAAAACATTTTCTCTCTTTACTTCCTTTAAGGGTAAACAGCTGGGAATGTGTATTTTCAAAAAGCTGGTGAAATATTTCAACAAACTTGATTACACAAAGACTTGTTGTCCTTGTGGGCGATAGGTCATCTGTATTGCATTGTGTTTTCACTTGAGGCACAAGGTCCTGCTAAATACCATAATAAGAAGGGTATCAGTTAGCTATTTCTTTGTCTTTATCTCATGCTCACACACATTAGTTTTCAGGCATTCAGCAGATATTTTTAACCCTATTGTGAACTGAGGAAGTGCAGATGCTGCAGTTCACTTTAAGTCACTTTTCTCATCTTTTTTTTTTTTTGTTTTAATTTGGCAGGCCGATCGTTATGTTTTGAAAACCCACCGCAGCACGTGGAGGTGAAGGTGGGACAAACTGCCAGGCTGACGTGTAGTTTTACTGGAAGCCCTCCTGTAGCATCTTGTTGGATCAGAAACAAAGAACAGGTGCAGCAATAAAAAGGATAAATAGCAAAAACAAAACGTCTGCTTCTGCCACCTCAAATGTATTTGACTCCACATTATATCTATTTTTCCTGTTTTTCTGTGCAGATAGTGGACGGCCTAGAGCTAAGGACAGAAAATACTAATCGGAGTAGTACGCTGGTTATAGAAGAGGCTAAACCCCAGCACACAGGTCGCTACACCATTGTTGTAAAAGACCGAAAGAGCTCTGCAGAACACACAATCACCCTTTCTGTTATAGGTGAGTCCATTCTAAAGAGTCACAACCAAATCAAGTAAAGCAGTTCCTTGGAGACTTATTTTAATCATCCTCCCACCAGAGAGACCACAACCTCCTGCCTCCAGTCCAGTGATCTCCCTTGTCTCCTCATCTAGTCTTGTGCTATCCTGGTCAGGCCCCTGCTATGATGGCGGCAGTGCCATCCTTGGTTATGTCGTTGAAGTAAATAACCAAGGAAGTGCTGAGCCTGAGGTTTGGAGAGAGCTAACAAGCGAGTGTAAGAGTACCTCATACAAAGTTTGTTCTGGGCTTCAGCCACAACAGGAACACTGCTTCAGAGTAAAGGCCTATAACGTAGTAGGACTAAGCGAGCCAGGCCCAGTGTCACCAGTGGTGAGAATGGAGGAAAGAGGTGAGGTGATACTGGGATTTTGACAGCACATTTGTAATAAAGGCAGGTATAATAAGCATTATTTTAAAGCTGTTGTGGCTGTGTGCATACATTTAGACAAGATAAAAGAAGAAGAAGCCCCTCAGATGTATACCACTGTGTCTATTGACTCTTCCCACAAAGTTACGGAACACTACGATATGCAGGAGAAACTTGGAATGTGAGTATCAGATATGTCAAATCCCAATTTTCCAATAATAATCTTTCCAAGTAGAAACAAGAAGTTTTTCAGAAACTATAATTACGACAAGTTGAAAACGTTTTTGACATTTCCAATTCCAAGGAAGTGTGTGAGTGGGAATTCCAGGTTGTAATTCTGCCAAGAAATTTAAATGCTTTCAAGTAGAGGCATGCATTCCAGCTTGAAAACACCTGTAGTCGTGTTTTATCCATGACAAGGAATGTACGGTGGCGTTACCGTTTTAGTGATAGGTGAACAAGAATCAGATGGAAATCAGCCATTAACATGGACTACTTATTGTGATAGGCCATGATGGTGTAACCATTAACTATTCATTCCTAATATCCAGAGATAGAAATGACTAAACTTTCTTCATAAGGGGAAAATTTGGGATGGTGTACAAGCTCATCCACAAAGAGACAGGACGTGTGTGCGCTGGGAAGTTCTACAAAGGACGCCGTGCCAAGGAGAGGGAAGCCGCTCGTAAGGAAATAGAGCTGATGAATTACCTCCACCACCCCAAACTGGTTCAGTGTCTGGCAGCATATGATCACAAGTCTGAAATGGTCATGGTGATGGAGTTGTAAGTATTCTTATCAGAGCACAAAGCAAAAAGCAAAGCAAAATTCCTAGTATTTTCTGGTGTGTCACTGCTGTTTTGTTTGTCTGCAGTATTGCAGGTGGGGAACTCTTTGAACGTATTGTGGATGACAACTTTGAGCACACGGAGCCTTCGAGTGTGCACTACATGCAGCAGATCCTGGAGGGGATTGCCTACATGCATCAGCAAAACATTGTCCATCTGGACCTCAAACCTGAAAACATCGTATGTGTTGACACCACAGGCACCTCCGTAAAGATCATCGACTTTGGCTTAGCCAGTAGAATAGGTATGTGGAACAATACTCTACTTTTATGCTTGTCTACCTCGTGTGTGTCTTAATACCTACATTATGGGATTTCCATTGAACAGATCAAAACACACCTCTGAAGGTGATGCACGGGACTCCAGAATTTGTGGCCCCGGAAGTGATCAACTATGAGCCTGTGGGTTTGGGGACTGATATGTGGAGCATTGGGGTGATCTGCTACATACTGTGAGTCTAACTGTCTCTCCTGTAGCTCTTTCTATATTCAAGAGATAGTTTAGTATTTTTCAAACAAGATTTTTGTCTAAAATTCTTTAGCTCATACAATCAAAACTGAAATTTAGAGTTTTAGCCTTATTGTGCCACCTAGTGGGTATAGATTGAAACCACATGTAAAGGATGTATATTCAACACTAATCTTCTCCACTTTTTTTCTGTGGTTTCCAGGCTCAGTGGGGAATCTCCGTTCCAGGGAAACAGTGATGCAGAGACCCTGGCCTTGGTCACAGCTGCTCAGTGGGAGTTTGACGAGGAGAGCTTTGACGAGATAACAGAGGAGGCTAAAAATTTCATAAGCTCCCTGCTCAGCAAAGACCCGAGGTGATTTCATAGATTTACAACTATAAAGTACCCTACTTTACCTGCTTACTTAACCATCTGTAACTGTAATTGTTGATCAGGCGTAGGATGACCTGTGAACAGGCCCTTGCCCATCCCTGGATGGCAGCATTTAAGTCTAAAGAGCTCACTCTCACCAAGAGTCTGTCCAAAGAGAAGATGAAGAGGTTTTTGGCTAGACAGAAGTGGAAGGTAAGCACCAAATTACTCTTTATTTATTTTTGTATTTTTTATTTAAAATTTAGATTTTGTTCTCATACGCATTTGTCTCATAGAAAGCTGGCAAGGCCATGTTAGCACTGAAGAGAATGGCTCTGCTCTCTAAGGCGGAAGGCTCTGCATCTCCTACAACTCCTGGAGGAGGTGAAAATCTTGCATACCTTTACTCATCACATTGCACGCATTTCGGTTTAGTGGGTTTCCCATCTTATTGATATATATCTCCTAGAATCACCCCTGAGCCCAGAGGCAGAGGAAGCGTTGACCTCCCTGGAGCTTAAGCTGCAGGAACCCCCAGTGTTCACAAAGAGGTTGAAAGACCGGACTGTAACTCAGGGATCCAGTGCCCGTCTCTCGTGTCACCTCACAGGTACAAAGCAACTTCTTATCTTGGATTCAAGTCAGACTTACTGTAGCAGGCTTGAAAATTCAATCTTGAACATGTAAAAACATCTTTTCTTTGATAGCGTTTCAAAAGTTGTGTTCTTTCCCCTCCTGATCTCACATTTCTGTTTATCTTGTCAGGTTACCCTGACCCGGAGGTGCTGTGGCTGTGTGGTGATGAGCCTATTGAGGAGTCCCCCACTGTGCAAATAGAGTATGAGGAAGATGGCCAGTGTACGCTGGTTCTAGCTAAAGTTGGCCCAGAGGACACCAATGTGTACACCTGTAGGGCCACTAATGACCACGGGGAGGCATTTTGCTCAGCCAAATTAACTGTCCAAAACTAGATTCATCATATCATAGTGTGTATGCAGAAATAACAAGTATAAGTAGAATTTTCTTGTTGCCTTGACCAGCTGTGTTGTACATTGTTGTTTGTGGCTTCTGATGAGTCAAATAAATATTGTTACAGAGTTACATGCATAGATTTATATTTTTATGGCATTCAGATATGGCTTCCACGCTGTGTTGAAAATGATGTTTTATGTAAAACCATGAATCTGTCTTTTATATTGGCTCATTATGGAGATTCCCCTTCAGCCCTATCAGTTTGTAATTGCGATTTCCATTCTGAAAAGCAGGCGGGTCTGAAAATATCCTGATTAATTTGCATTGTGAACATTCAAATTGCAATTCCAAAGCATCCCATTAAAAAAAACTTACAATAAATGTTATTTATAGCCTAAGCCTAATTCAATGCTTAGTGCCAAAGAGCTTTTTTTTGTTTCTAAATGAAACCACTCTTGCACCAAATCTCATGTTCTTTTAGTGAAATGCACCTAGATAGGTTTATTTCGAGATGGTCCAACATACTCCTACATAGTACATACACACCTCCTACTGTTGTAAATACTGCAGTTCCTCACACACAAACACTAGCACACCAAATAAACAGATGGAAATATCCCCCGGTAAACACTATCCTTAGTCTCAGCATGCAGTTTGATATCTGAAAACATAAATGACAGTAACAGTTTTTGCTGCTTGTGTGAGTTTCTAGCTCTGTGTTCGACCTCAGGAAATGTGTCCATAACAAATATATTTTGTCAAAAATCTTTTTGTCTCTGTCTGCTGGTTGAATTTCAAACAATACCATCAGGACCTTCAGCCCGACACTTCGGTAAAGCCGTCCACCTGCTTTACTAAAATATAGAGTATTTGTGAATTTAACTCATGTTTGTCATGGTCATATTTACTTGATACCTGCCTCACAACCCAAATAAACGGATACCAATGTAGGTCTGATTCTTTGGTTTTTCACTCTCACGCTGTAAAATCACATTGTGGTAGCGGAGCTTTATTTGCGGACTGCAACTAGGGTGAGGGAGTCTAATTAACACAGGTGGTTTGTCCTTTTCTGGAGCAGTGTGCTAAAATATGCATCATAAAGGAAACTAATTGGGTTGTATGTTGTTGAGGTTTAAGTTGGCCTGAAGAAAAAGAGTTTGCACTCTCACCAGTTGGGTGTTTAAAGTTTGTGGTTTGGGTTTAATTTGCTGGTTTGTCAATAATGAATATTGTTCCCCACATTTTGACTGCATGCACTCTGCTCTGTCCTGAGGGGAATCCATGCCTGACAGACTCTTCTGCTCTACAAGGGAGCCCCCCCCAACCACAAATTTAATAGACTTTGAAGGATTTGTTTCTGGGAAACAGCAAACAAGACGGTAAAGCAATAATGCAAATGTTAGAACATCATGCAAATGCTCTTCTTAGCAAGGTCTTGAAGTTATTTACAATTGTAGCTCATTTGAAAGTTTGCCATGAATTAATGGAGTATTTTCATTACCTCTTTACCATGATGGAAAAGGCCTGGAAGCTCAGAAGAAATGTCGTTTTTTTATGCATGTACGTTTGCATTTACAAATGCTATGCTGTATGAGCCTTGGTTGTTGAAGCATTAAAAAAAAAAAACTTTGGGGGCAGGGCTTTCTTTTCTTTTCTTTTAATTCCATTGCTATTCTAGTGTGCTGTAATCAGATTTTTGTTTGTTTTGTTAAAATAAGAAAAAGAAAAAAATAAGGAGATGGCCACTGCACATGAAAAACTCTTTTTTTTTCTGACAGACAGATGTTATAAATACAGTCTCAAAGTGTCACTGAACTGTGGCAAATGTCACAGAGGAAAAAGGGGAGGGACCTCGGTTAGTGAATAAGCAGGAAGCGATGTTTTTCTGTTTTGGTTCAAGGCGGTGACGTGAGACAAGTGCACATCTCATTTAATGCTATAAACTATACATAAAGGCTAGCTTTAAATTAATTAATTATTTGAATACATGTTGATATAAATGAGTGTCTTTTACATACAGTCTATGTTCCATGCTAGTATCTGAGTGCAGAGACAAGTTGGTTCTTTTTGTTGTTGCTGTTGTTGTTTTTCTTTTTGATGTATAGCTTGGTGTTTTTGCTGTCAGTTCAAAATGTGTGAGATTTTTTTTTTTTAGGAAGGCTGATCAATGTACGAGGTATTTTAAGGGGGCTGAGGATTTTTTTACACTGTATGATGATGATCTCAGTGTTTGCCAGCAGATGGAGACACTGCACTGAACACAGCTGGATGTTGCCTTCTAAACGCAACACCACGTAAAATGAGTAAAAAGAAGAAATTGTAGGGGAAACTATCTACGCATCCTGACACCGTCTGTTAGATCCTGATCAAAAATTGTATTCAATTAAAAGCAATATTTTGACTTAATATTCTGATAGTTGTAGTGGATTCCGTTTTTAAAGAGCTCATGTGTGTTCAGACCGGCAAGTTTCATGTTGTTGTCTTTTGTAATGAAGTTATCAGGGCTCAAAAACCCCTGGAAAAAATGAAAGAGTACAAAAATATGACTGTGAAAATGTTTGCGCCTTCTCTATGTATAGCCTACTTTACACTACTGCACCAAAAACTCCTCTTTTAGGAGGTCGTTCTGTGTGGAACTGCTCCTCTGTATTGCAGGATTTTTACCTGACATCATAGCTTGAGGCAACTGTTGCTATGATTTGGTGCTATATAAGTAAAACTGAATAACTGAATTAAATTTTTGCTGTTAAGATTTGGCACAGATAAAATAAACAAATCTTATAGGCATCAACTGGTGTGAATTAGCCTACATATTAATCTTAATTTAAGAAAAAAGTCTTACTGATTTTAAAAAGGTATGAGACAATTATAGGGCCACTACACAGAGAAAGCTTGATTCATTCTAAAATATTTATTAACTCTCGGTCAGCTGTTTGGTGAGATAACAGAGTCCGTTTATCAATAATGACTAATGAATGATGTCACTAGTTCACGATGAATCACACAGACCAGAAAATATGCTGAAATCACAAAGGGAAGAGCCGAAACCCACTAAAGGATGAATGGTATATTTTTACACAGTTAAATGTTATATGTGCTACTGGATCAGTGCGTCTGTGAAGGTTCTCGGTCATGCTGGTCATGGTCATCTAAGGAGCATGGAAAGAAACGAGACTGGACTTCTTTAAGTTTTTTCACCTATGAACCAAGAAGCTTCCTCAGTTCTAAGACCAATTGGTGGAGAGTCCCAAATTTAAACCCTATTGGCAGTGTCCTTTAAGAGGGTCGTTGACCCACTATTGATCATCTGCTCAATCACATAAGCCAAGGTATGAAAACAGGTGTGGGTCACCAAAAGTTGATTCTGTTCATCTGGACGTAGCGTTTTCAGTGGGAGAAACGTCTCCCACTGAAAACGCTACGTCCAGATGAACAGAATCAACCTTTGGAGATTTACTTACCTGGATGATTGAGAATGCATCAAGACGGGTGTGGGTCACTATCTGCCAAAGTTTCGGGTGAACCCATTATGAGACCTTGCTCCACCACCCTGTAATGGGACTTACTGAGATTAAATGACCCAAGATGTGAGCAGGTTCAAATCTGACCGATTTCAAACTTGAAACACTCATTTATTTATTCTTACATCTGATTGCCTCAAAGCCTTATGACATCCTCCACACTATGCAATTGAACATATAAAAGTGATGAGCACCCCCGACCTCTGACCGACTGAATAACCAAAACAAAGACCCAATTTACGATTTAAGTAAATTATACATATCCAAAATAAATAAATAAAATAATAATAATAATAATAATAATAATAATAATAATAATAATAATAATAATAATAAACAGGAAGAATGACATTAAAGGATAAGAGACCATTGCACATAGCCTGCAATTGTAGGAAACCCATTCAGAAAAATAGGTTAACAATTTCAGAAAATTTCTAAATTTGAAATTGCAATTATATCCTCACAGTATATATATATATGAGTTGAATTGGCTTTTCCCAACCAAGGTTGAAGCATAATATTAACAGATTCAGAGAATTGGGAGACATTTCTGCACAGAGCTACATGGCTAAAAATCAGCACTGAAGGGATTTGACCTGCAGGTGGCACCACATCAAAACAGAAATTCAAGTAGTTGAAATTATTGCACAGATTCAGAACTAAATCTGAAAACCCTCTTTCAGTGGAGTTAACAAAATGTGGTACAGTTTAAAAGACAAAAAACAACAAAACAACTTTAAAACAAAAACATGCAAATTAAGCATATTAAAAGGACAGACAAAGCAGGCAAACTGTCCAAACTGTGTTAAAAGTAATGAAAATACTGAAGTTTGGAAAAGCAGTGTCCTTCGGGCTAAAGAGGAGGGACATGCAGCTTGTTATCAAAAAGCCAGCACATGTTATGGGTAACTGAAAATCCACTTTGCAGCTCCATTTCATAAAACAGGTGCATAGAGGAACAATCAGATATGACTTTGCAAAAAGACTCCACGCACCGCTTTTCGTCTGTTTTTAAAATCATGCAAAATAACCAATATCAGCGCACGACATTGGTAGCTATCACTTTGTTTGCCAGTATCAGCCATCAAGGTTGACAGTGCTATTTATCCAGAACGCTTACCCAAACATGAGGAGTAAGCAGTTACTAGTCTGCTACACTGGAAATCTTTTCTTGCAGCAGATGTTGCTCAGTACATGGAAACATTAAGAAAATATAAATGCTACAAATGACAAACAGAGCAGAGAGTTTACCAAAAACAAGACATTTTAATTCCACTGATAAATACTGCACAGGACGAGGTCTTCAACCACATTTGAGCTTTCAGTAGAAGTCACTTTTCAGAACATTAACTCACAATTTTCAAAGTGTCCACATGAGCCTTAAAACTATAACTTTATTTGAATCCACAAAAATAAATAAATGTAATGCAAGGTAAAGAAATCAGCTTGTGCTTTACAAATAAATAGCTTTAAGTGTATTCCATGTGCGTGTTAATTCAAAAATATACTATGGGTGCAAAGAGAAGATCCAGTCTCCTGTGTAAGTGTCAATAGCAGGTAAAACAGTGGGCTGGTAGGGTTCCAAAAGCACCTGGATGGATGAAAGGTCAAAGGTGTCGCCTCATGCCGACCGCCTCCTCAGCGGTACCTCCTCCTGGTTTGTGTAAAGTTTTGCTGCCCGTGACTCAAAGGCACTAACCATCTGCTTAACCACTTCATCGAAGAAGACGCTGGCAAGCTGAGAGTGCAGAAGAGACTTGAACTCAAATGATACCTGCAGAATAGGGACAGGTTCGTTAGGAAACTGCTGAGGAGATGCTCTTCTGTGAGACTTACTTAAAAGAAAGAAAAAGATCAAACTAAAATTAGAAATCAAGCACATCTTTAGCAGAGGCGTTTTAAAGTTGGTAATCATTCACACGGCATCCCTTATTTAACTTATCTAATGTTCTACTCTAACCACTTCCTGGCACATTTTCAGATAATCTGTGCTCCTGTTAGCAGCTCCTTAACACTGTTCTCTGATGACTATTTCAGGCCTCAAGGGACATCGGTGTGATACTCAAGACTAAATTTAGACGATAATAGGGTTTTACGCAATACTTCCTCTTTGCTGATAATCCACTTGAGAGCCGTACAAGAACTTACAACAAGAAATTAGTCTCAGCCAAGTATGTTATCTAATTTTGCAATTCCTTTAATCATTAATGCAAAAGGTCACTGTCAGTGTAGTTTTATGCCTGCGTATTGCTGCACAACCAGATGGCTTCCAATGTCAAATATTAAGCGTACCACAAACACTTACATAGAATTCCACTTTGCACGAGTCTGCTGCGTTTCCGTCTCCAGGGGAAAACCTCCATATTGTTTCAAGATGGCTGAAGAGAGATCCATCAGTACATACAGCCTGTTTGAAAACAGTTGATTCTTCATCAAGGATTGCAACAAGGCATCAAACTCATAAAAATCACAAATAAAGCATTATGTCGATAGAAACTGTCTACAGTGCTGTGCAAAATGTGGAATATACCGATTAAAAATGAAAGTCTTACAAATAATTTTATGCAAAAGCACATTTTTATTAAGTGATTAGAAATTGTGATCAGAAAACTGATTAGTCGAACAAGTCTAATATTAAACCCTCAGGTCTGTAAAAAACATGTATACTTTAATGTAATGATGGCATTAAGACAGTCATATTTTCCTTCCATCTTGAAACGGTGATTCGTTTCATCTTAACTGGTGGCCTACAGTAAAAAGAGCTTTCCACATGTCATACATGTCATAAATGTTTTTATAGGTGTGTTTCGGTAGGTGTTGATTAAAAAGTAAGACACCCGACACTTACCCTGACTTGGTAGTTTGGAACAATAGTGACCTCAGAGATGTATCGCTCAACAAGAGGGGGGAAACCGATTTCTAGCTCTGCCAGGAGGCCACCGTTTCGCCCCCTCATGACCCGAGACTTCTTGCACCAGGGAACAAAGTGCTGATACTGGTCTACACTGGCCACCACACTGTACATCTGCTCTGGAGTATACCTGAACACACAGTCACATAAAACCAGAAACACTTCAGTTTCTATCCTCTGCATCCATTTTTTCTCAGGTTTATCCAGAACCCAAAGAAATTCTGTAGAATCAACTCTGCCTAAAATATGACCCAAAAACACTGCTCACTTTAAAACTCATTGTACATAGTAAAAGGTACTGAGACAAGACTCAAGTTTTTAGCATTTCTTCAAATAAGCCATTATCTGTTATTTTGTTTACATTTCACATAATTATTTTAGTCCTATTGCAAGGGGGCACTCACCCCAACGTCCGACGCTCAGTGTACTCCATCCTGCGGTTACTGATGGGAGCTGCCAGGTTAATGAAGCTTCGGCTTGGCGTGCTTACACAGGTGCTGGGGGAGAACTGGAGGCTTGCCCTTCTTGCTTCCAGGATCCCACAAGAACCCAAGATCCTGAGGAGAGGAAATCATATTTGTGAGCTCTTTAATCATCTGTTCAATCACTATGCTATTATATAAAAATCCCACAATATTTTAATGTATGGCCATCAACACAGTATTTTTCCCCAAAGGCAATGCCAAACATGTATGCTAACATTCATTGTATGTAGTATCAGAAAAGCAAGAGTGCCATATCTGTTAAATGTGCATCTTAAGCGTTGGTTTACTTACTTTTTTCAAATACTACAAATTAAACCTACCATTCCTTAAAAAAAAAAAATGTACAAGATTAAACTATATTTGAATTATTCTGTGACCAATAAAGCAAGCGCAACTGCAAATGCCCGTTACTCAAACACCCACCTGGGCAAACCTTGGTTTTAAAATTCCTTTGACTCACCTGAAATTTGCTCTTTTAGTGTTTCCCCGGACAACCTTTGAAGAGTGGGCTTCATATAGCTCCAGCAGCGCTTTGAGGAGAACAGGAGTCGTCTTGTTGGTCATTTTTTCCCCTAGTTTGTGGTGACGCGTACTAAAGTGTTCAAACCAGCTATAGTAACCGGGCTTTGTTCCGAATGAAAAGCAGCACCGCTTATCTAATAAAAGAGCAGTGACGTAACGGGAAGCGCGGTAGCCTTTGGCCAATCAGGTCACTTTGAGGTGAACTTTAAATCACCGGCGATTAAGACAGCAATACTTCCTAAATTAGAACAAAAAATAGCTAGGCTACTCTCAAAATGTGGAGTTTTTTGTTTGTTTGTTTGTGTCACAAAAGATCAATTTACACAGATAGACAGTTACAAAAGTGTTGGGCAATAGGATCTATATTCTCAGTGGATTTCTGTTTTGCTCTTTCTTATTACGGTTTCCGGGTTGAACCACGTGTTTCCTCAAAAATGTGTGCAAAGGCCTAAGAAGTAGATTTTGTATCGTTTAGTGTGTATTTATGAAGTGATACTAGGACCAACTATAGTTGCGTAGCCTTATATATACAGTCAGCTGCATGAACCCTGGGATTAATTTGTGACTCAATTAAAGTGTTTGACAACCAAGTTCAAAGAACTTTTTAAGGTTTCAAAGATTAAGCCAACTCGAGTCCAGGAAAGCACACGATGTGCGCACATGATGAACTTGTACTTTAATACAGAGTAATAAAGGTAAAGTGGAGAGTGACTGTAGAGGTAATGTTTAATGTAGAAGTAGGCTAGCTTTGGGACAGGAGAAAAACTAGATTTAGTTTTCATACATTATACAACAGCTGTTGCCTAATTCTTACTACACAGATCTCCGTAATACAGCTGACACTTGAAAGTCAGCATGCCTTTAAGTGTTGCTGAAGTACGTGGCTATGAGGTAACACAGCGAGAAGAGGTGGTGCAAGATCCATTTAAGTATCTTCGAGAGTGGAATTAGGGCACTTGACAAGGGAAGGGTTTAAGAAGCACCATTAGTCTTATTAAGGACAGGTCAGAAACTTCTAGGTGCAGATAAGATAACCTGTCTCATGTTAGAATAGGAACTACTCATGGACTCAACAACCCCAGACTGAGCCAGACACAAGGAACGGATGCTGTGCCAGCTGGCCCTCTTTCAGTCTTTATACGTTTAACTTTACAGAGTTCATTGCTTTAAAAGCTAAACGTTAGTATGTTAAGATTATCCCTGTAATCTATTATAATACAACAAGATTCCTTTACTTTCCTTAGTATTTAAAACTCCTTAGATTTCATTTAAAATGGAAAGCCACTCAAGGCCGTTCTTTGTTTCTCTAATCTTGAAATATAATTTCTATTAGCCTTTGTCTTTTTTAATGTCACTGTTGTGTAAAGTACTTGCATCTTAGTAGCTACGTATAATCGTTGACAGGCCTGTAGTCAATCAGCTGATAGATATTATCATAAACCCTTGTAATGGGTACATAAGAAAATTTACCTACAACATGCAGGCTTCTGGGATAAAACACACTTGTTAAATTTCCAGTGTTATTATGTAATTATCTATAAATTAGGTCATTTGTTTGTTTTCTGTGGGAATATATATGATCAGTGGACAGAGTTAGTAGTCAGAACTAGCTGTATAAATGGAAACTTCACTGTTTCACATAATCCCTTACATAACAATGAATACTTATGAAATAAGGTTTATGATACTTTATCTGCATTATCAAATAGTCATAGCAGTTTTCCCTTACTACAGACAGAGATAATGTGCAGGGGCCACAATAGCACCTGTAGATAAATTCACAAAAAGTATACAAGCCAAATTATTCAAGTTATTTCAGGTATTTAAAAACTTCATTTATTTATATATTCTTTACATATTTATGCCAGAATGGGAAATTTAAAGCAAGCATTTAAGCAAGCTATAGAAAAGAAACATGTCTGTCATTCATACAGAAGTCCCCTATATGACCATTTGTGCTTAAAACAGCAAATCAAAAATCGGCTACGAAAATTTTGCACACAGTGTTTTGACTTTTATAATGAATGCAGTGATTTGAAGCACGATAGCTCAAAGTAAAAATATGCAAGCTAGTGTGGGTGGAACTAGAGGAATGCAGAAACCGCTCTATCGCTCAAGCATCAGGAATAATGCTTATCAAAAATGTCTCCACCAACTAGAACAGAATCTATTTTTACATTTTTGTTTTATGATAAGGAGTACTATGTTTAGGCCTTACACAAAAATAGAACATGGAGTGAATCCTGTGAACTCTACTCTAGACTGTGTTTCAGGAGTCAAGGGTATTTGAGCAAAACATTAACCCGTGTACATAAAGTAAAACAGGAACAACATTTACACGCGAAGTGATGCAGTCGTTACAAAATTATTGTTCCTCGGTTGAGAAAATGATTTTGCTCATAGCACTGATGTATGATTCATCTGGTTCTGTGACCTTCAGTTGGGTTACAGGTGGCCCAGTAGTGCTGGTGAAGTATCTGAAGGCAGGGCTAGGTGACTGGATGGCATCTAGAAATACCTTCAGGAAAAAACCAGACACATAATAGTAGACACGTTTAGAGATTTAAATAAATTTTATACATATGTGTGCGGTTAGCACATGAAAGCTCACTCATTTATTTGAGCTCTAAAATGATCAATGTCTGGGTTAAATCACTGGATAATTAGTGTTGAGGGATGTATTAATTTTATTTTAACAGAAAAAAGAAAATGATTCAGTGTATTTTAAAATGATTTAATATTACTTAACTCCTTTCTTATTTTGCATGCCAGCCTGCAAACATAATATGTTATTTCAGGCTGTGTATTGTGGATGTAAAAGGTCAACTATGGACAACAACTGTCATACTTAAAATGCATTGTCCCTATAAAATTAAGCAAATGTAATTAAATGTTGCCATTGTTTAAAACCTCAAATAGAAATTAATGAAGTTATGATTTTCTGTAAACATGGAACATACCTTCACAATATCCTCAGTGTCTTGTGCAGCATTTTGGAAAACAGATCTACAATGCTGCAGGTATTTTTCATACAGCCTTAGTGTCTGGGTGTCAACCTGTTGGAGAGACGTATCCCCAAGCTCCGTCTTCTGCAGGTTGACCAAGAAGTCAGTGTTGACTGGACCACACTCAATGAGACTCACACTGTAGAATGTAGCATTTGGACAATGGTGTATCTTAATTCATATTTGCGTCTTAATTTTATACACACAAGTAGTCTTTGAACTAATGAGACAACATGCAGCCAACTTATGCAACTTACTGAATGTTGAAGTGTTTCAGGAGGATAGCCAAACTCTCACATGCTCCCTCTATTGCAAATTTACTGGCACAGTAGACCTCGTTAAATGGGAGCCCTATAAGAAACTCAAAAAGCTTATTTTGGAAATTCTATGCATGGTAACAAGTATCAGCATGATCTAATTACAGGGTTTCCATCAAATCACTACAAAAACTGCACATGCAGAACATTGTTGACATTCCTCAACCATCTGCACTTCTCACCATGAAGGCCTCCGGTGCTGCCAGTGACCAGAATGCGTCCCTGGCTCTGAGCCTTCATCTGTGGCAGGAATGCCTGGATGGTCTGGATGGTACCTAGGAGGTTAACCTCCAGGATGTGCCTCATTGAGTTCAAAGACTGCACCTCCAGTGGCCCCATCAAACCCACACCAGCATTACACACTGCAAATAGCAAGGATAAGCACATTAACCCACTCAAATCACATTTTCCAATCCTAATCGGAACACACTGGCACGGGTCCATACCCAGAATGTTTATGCGTTTTTCCACAATCCTATCTCTTGCATCCAGGATGGACTGCCGATCGGTCACATCCATTTGGAGTATGTCCAAAGTGTCCCTGTGCAGGCCTTTCACGCTCTCCAAAAGACGCTCCTTTTTAGACAAGTTTCTCATTGTTGCATACACTGAACAGAAAGCTTCAGTTAATGATGAGTTTGAATGTGTATGTAAAAAGGAATTTACAGAGTAGACCCCCCAAGGAGGTAAATGGTTTTCACACAACATTTAATTAACAATGTGCATGGAAGATTCATCTGCTAAGTTATTTGTGTAGGTCACATAAAAATGCACAGTGTACATCATCTTAGTGGTTTTAATGGTTCTTAAAAGCCAGTCTTTAATGTAATGTATATTCTCAAAGAGAAGATTGACACATACACAGCTCTGGTTACCTTTGAATGTTTTGTCTGGGTCTGAGGCAAGCCGGACAGCCAAGCTGAGACCGATCCCCGAGGAGCAGCCTGTGATAAGCACCACCTTTTTATCCATGGAGCCTAACTCACCTACATTAAAAGAGCCGATGGAGCAAAGCGAGGAGAATACTGCAAAATGAGCCACGGAATAAAATGGAGGCATGTTAAAACTGTTTTTACATCTTACGCTATCACAAGGACATTTAAGACTAAACATCTGCCCATTATCAGCCACCTGGAGTCCTTCTATTTTTTTCTCATGTCCTTGTTGATATAGTTTCATTCCTTCCACCTGAGATGCGTGGGAAACAGATTGTCATGTTTTTGAGTGGTTGATGAAATTTCCAGCAATATAAGTGCATGCACATTTATATAGGCTGGCTGTGGAAATATAAAATATTAGTTTAGAGAAAGAACAACATTGTTTTTTTTAACATAATAACAATGTGTCTGTGCATTGGCTACATTTTGAATGGCACCAATGACATGAGCACCAGGTGGCAGCAAAACCCTGCACTGGACTTGTACCACACAGCTAAAGCCACACTGACCTCTGGGGGCTTGATCGAGGAAAAGAAACACAAGGCTCACAATAGTGAGAAAGGGAACAATGGATTTTATTTTAGGACATCAAGTCATCAAGTTTAAGTTTTGTTCATTAAGTGCTGTTCTCATAAGGTCGTTGACTCACATCCTGTTTACAGATTTGTATTGGGTGAAGGTCTACGTATTCTGTGCTCCATATGCTACACCAGCTGATAAAAAAACTCTAAAAATGGTATTAAATGACCCTTTGAGAGAGATTAGTTTTCTTTTGTACTGTTCGCACGTTTAAGGATAAGCTTCTATAATTAGAAGCTGAGTTAAATTCAAGTACAAGGGAAAAAATTGAGTGTTTTCATGCAAAGGTGTAAAACCAGTCTAACGTAATCTTCAGTCTTGTCACCTTTGATCACACGTGTTTGGAAAAGAAGCATTTCCAAGATAAAAACTACAAACTAAATGGGTTTTTAATGCTGGGAGGAAATAAACGAGGAAGTACTTATATTTCAATTTCAACGAGGATTCTGTTCAGGTGTTTTATCGTGCAAGCTCTTAATGATGATGATTAAATTAAGTTAATATTTGGATAGGAGTGAGTTTTAAATAGGCTCCCAAGAAAGTATAGATAAGAAATAATAAAAGTTTAGCAACCATTTAGCGATCGTGAACTGTCAGAATTTACAATAAAATTAACGTAAATTTTCTTTCTATTCAGAGCCAGCAAAAGATTGTTATTAAGAATCATACAGTGTATTCTATTCTACTATTTCTTTAATCTCTCCCTATGCTGTTATCATAACATTTGCATTCTTTTACAGCTGAGTGTTTCTGGTAAGTCAAAATAACTTGCATCTCTATGGAACATTTCAGCAGGCGGATTTAAAAAGAATTTCTTATGTTGATGGGACCAAACCAAGTAGGAATTTCCTGCCATTTTGTTGCGTTCCTCTCCTTGAGATGGCATCATCTTGGCTGCTGTCCCAGAGTCTGTGGGACAGATAACAGCAGGCCTTGAACCTCTTTCAAATATCTTAAACTCCCAAGCATTGTTCAAACTCTTGTACTGGTTGACCTCAGAAATTTAACAGGTTTTATTTTGCTGTATGTTTTATTCACACATGTATGCACATATGTTCATATGTACGTTGTTATAGTTGTTGAATAAAAGGTGATGAGAAGCATGGAACTTTCTGTGGATGCTATGCGCAAATGCCGCTGGAAAATGAAAACTGATTATGCATGCATCTTTTTCTGTCTCCTTTAATCCAAAATGCACAGGCTGCACGTCCTCCATTAGGTGTCTCTCAGTCCACTCTGGCAACATGGTACATTCTATCTCCCGTGGGAGGTTCCTGCTCCGCGTGGCCTGCAGGCTCCCTTTGGCCCAATAATTATCAAGACAAGGTCTAGTGGAGGTGCACACTGGCCTGGAAAAGCCTTTAAAATGCCTGTTAAGCAGGACCGGCTCACAGCACTCAAAGTAAACAGACTTCTGCAGATCTCACAGCTGCTGATGGAAAAAAACAAGGATATCACACATACAGAGCTGTGTCTTTGTGGCATTTTTTGGAGACAAGTAAAGTGCTTGATGGAGAGTCTGCCGTTGAGGTTGCAGGCTGGCCTTCTGCACTGAGATCACAGGGCAAATAGTGAAAGAGTTACTGTATATAGTACTTAAGGGGGAAAAGCATGCCAGCTTGCTCCTGTCTGTCTGTTCATGTGCTCCCCCTGCGGTGCACTGAGAGTCACATTGAACTTTGCTGTTCCAAAACAGACCCATGTGATGTAGACCCAGCAGGGTTTCAACAGCAGTGAGCGGCTTCAGAACCAGATGGGCTCAACAGGATATCCCATGTGAGAGTAATGAGCAGAAGTGAAAGAGCTGAAGACGTGTAGTGGTGGTTGTGGTGAAACTTAAATGTCACGCTATACCTGATAACAAGGTTAAATGAGGTTTCACTGGGGGCGTTTAAAGTAAACTAAGTAGCTTTCTCGACACTTTTCCCTCTTTGTATACGTGTAGTACAACACAAAACCATTTCTATGCAGGTATATTAGAGCTTCCTTACCTGTCATGCATTTCTATGAGATAATCTTATCGCAATAGTTCTCCAAAACAACAGGAAGACAAAAGTCTTATGAAGTTGTCTCGAAGCTGATACTTGGTAAATATTCATTGATGATATTAAGGCGCTCTAAAATTATTACATTTCTTTTTTTGTTTGCTTCTCTGTAGGTTTTAAGGACATGCAAACCTGCTGTGACTCTGATTCTTATATAGGTCAGGGTTTTCTGTGTCATGTCGTCTAATAAAAACTGCAGTCAGTAAAAAGTCTTTGCACAGTTGATGCAGATAATAAAACTGATGCCGTTCCTTTAAAGACAGAAATGCCACACAAATGGTATAATTTGATTGGTGTGTCTCGTGTTGTCTACATGCCAGTAGATAATGTGACTTTGTTTTGATTTGATTTGAATTTTAATTCCCATCCAGCCACCTGAAAGCTTTTATTTCACTCAATAAAATGTGCACGTGTAAACTACAAAAATAAGTAAACTGTCCGTGTCTGGGAGTCATTCTGGGCTTCTGTCTGTTGCAGTTGGCTTTATTACTCATATGTTACAGGAAAAAAATAGAAGGTATCCCCTGTCCTGTGAAACCTACTGCACAACTCGGACCCAAGCGAGAGATCGAATGTATTCCCCGTTCTGAGAATTCATCCAGGAAGATAAAACCCAAACCAAGTCTTTATATCGCGTGCCTGCTTAAAAACTGCCAACTGTTGAGAGATGTGGCTTTTGCAAATTGTTTCGTTCTGACAACCTTGGAGCTCGTGGCAGGTTTACTTCTGTAAAGATCAGTTTTTCATAGTTTTTCACATGGTAACATACTGTAGAGGCAGTGGGGCTTACTCGGTCCTGGTAAAATCATCATAACTGAAACAGGAGAGGATAAGTGGAAAGTATGAAGGGTTTTGAGCTCACATGTACTGAGGCTGAATCAACACATTTTTGTATTTTCTGATGTACAGAAGGTAAACTATTTTAACACAAAAGCTCATTATTTACTATCCTTTAAAATGTATACTGTTGTAAAAGTTTTATTCTTAAGAAATCCAAACAATCTTAAAGCATTACTCGCAAACAAGCTGTACTTTCATAATTCAGTGTGCTTGCTGTGAGTCGAGGAAACAAATATAGACGTCAGTATTTCGGGTGAAGGCCATTAAAGTGAAGGTCATTTATAAGTTGCATGGGAGGACATTATATTTTATACATGTTTTTTTTTTCTCAGAGATTTTGATATCAGAGATCTTTCAGGGTTATGTTTTTAAAGTACCCTGCTTGACACGAAGCTCTACGTCAGCCGTAACCCCGATGGCCATTGCTTGACCTGCCGGTTTGGCATTCCACGGGACCCATTTGTGTACAAAACCTCTGCAGTCCAGGAAATGTCAAGCATTGTGTCATGGGAAATGTCTTCTTGTCTTGGATTAACTTTTCTAGACATTCTTTTTCGCCATGACATTGAGGACATCCTGTTCTCTTCTGGGCCTTTAAGCACTGGAGTCTGTCTTGGGACTAGACCTGGCAGTGGACTGATATCTTAGTCGCATCTTGAGCAAAATGTCAAAACAGCACAGTGTTAGCATGTACGCTGTGCCTCCTGCAGCTGCACCATCATAAAAACTTGTTTGGTCGACAGACACAAATCTATCTGACTTAGTATCAAAAGCTTTCTCTGTTGTGAGATCGAACTCTTTAGATAACATACACAAGAAAATATGGACCATCAAAATGTAGATTTTGATCAAAACAGAGTTTTTAAGAGAAACTCCATATCCAGCTTGGTGGAGATCATCAAACATCAAACTAAAGCCTTAGAAATGAATCATTTCATAAATATTTGGTGGATATAGTGAGAATGCCCTGCAGCAGATATTTCAGAGTTTTAAATTCTTGTTCAGCTTGCAGTGTCTTTGTTCCAGGTGCAGCTGGTGAGAAACAGCAAGCAATCCATGCATCAGTGTTTCGCTGTGATGTGGTGATATAAAGTGATGTCTGGTGTGTCAAGGCATGTAAGTGACTCAGGTATGCAGGTGTATCTCTGATACTGTGAAAAAAGAGTTTGCAGCAGTAAGGCAAGCAGAGAGTAATACTACCACTCTCACTTGGCACAGATGCTTCCTTTTTCCTTCAGTCTGCACTTCCTCTTTCTTCTAATTTCTTTGGGTGATTCACTTTTTTTTGTCTGAATCATTTCTAAATAATGCTTCTCTATTAGCATTGTTATCACTCTTCCCACACGCACTGATGAAATCAGGAGCACACCCACCCCACACCTGGTTACCTGGACGCACTTTGTTTACAGTTAGCTTAGAAACACTGTAACCAGGAATGCAGGCATTGCATAATGCATTGTGTTAACAAGTAACAGCTCATTCGCAGAGATAGACATGCACACAACTATCACAGTACACTCCTTTTCTCTGAAACTGCAAATGTGTTTTTGCATTTTGCACTCACACATGCCTCTACCTTTCTTTTTCCGAAGCCCTTTCCTGTCTGTGTGCAAATGCTTAACAAACCCACTTCCCCTAACTCTCAAATGCACATAGTTCACATAGTTCTCAGCTGTCAAGATGGGCAGTCTTTAGATTTTTTTATTGAAGTTTAATCGCAAAGTTTGTTTTAGTGTCTGTTTGCGTGTAAAGGGGGTCCTTTTCTGAGCGACAACCATTAACGTTTTATGTAAGCTCTAGTAAAACTTTGGCACGGAGACAATAACTGTTGCACTAAGAATTATAAGAACACACCCCAGGACACGCCAAGGTTATATAATATTTTTTTGTAGGCTTTCAGTTCCCGGGAGCCAAATTTCATGCACCTGTGGCATGTAAACCTCTTAACTATCAGCGTGAGAATGTTATCTATTCTTTTTCTAATTAACATATTTAAATGATCGTGTTTTCTCACCACCCTTTGTCACATTCTCTCAGTACGGGCCTTGCATGTCCCTTGCATGCAAACTACTTCTTGTTATTAAGAGAATAGGGAGAAATGTTGTCTAACCTCATTTTTAACATACCAATTCTGGTTCAGTGTTTTTCTTGTCGCCATGGTTCTCTTTTTTGGTGTGGTCCTTGCCTGGTTTGTTTATGCCATATTTGAGAAAAGGATTCAGTGAATCAGAGATAGTCATGCCCTCCAATGAAAACAGATTAATCCATTCCCAAATGACTCACAGAATCCCAGTTGCTTAGAGTATAAGGGTGAAATTTGTTTTTCTATATGCAACTATTTTTTTTCTGTTCACTTCCTGTTTTGCCTCCTGTCACAATTTGCTTCGTCCTTGTCAGGATTTTATGTTATAAAAGTTAGCTATATATATAAAATAAATCAGTTTATGCACAAAAGAAGTACCTCACAAAACCTACAAATAATCATGTGTAAAAATATTTTTTTAATGCATGTTCTGTTATATGCATTTAGAACTTTCCTTTTTAATCTGGTCTATTGTTTCTCAAAGTTTTGACATCTGAGTGCCAGTGTACTATTTTTTTTACCCAGTAGTGTTGCTTTATTTAACATGTATTTGTTGAGAAGAGCTGAAATTACTGTATCACATCATCACATACCTGTGGGCTGCTCCTTGTGAACCCTGGACTTAGCCTAAAAACTGAGAAGAATCTGATGTCTTGTCAAACAAAAGACTGTAATTAACATTAAAATCCAAACCTTGGACTAAAAATAGGAATCTGAAGAATAATATTGTGCCTTTTGTGACCACAAAAACCTCCCTAAATGAATGTTTGTATCTCAAAGAAACCAAGCTGATTAGACGTGTTTGTTATTTTTTGCCTGAGCGAAGGATGCATTTAGAAAACATTCCCAAAGAACATCTGGGTCTTATCACCTCTTCAGCATCATTTCCTCCTCATAAAATGACCAGGAGCCAAGTCCCTAAGGTATGTTTGTGCTTACTGTAAATGGTGCTACGTGCCTATCACACATAACTCTCTATTATGTCATGTCAGTGGAAACTAATATTATTACTAATGTTAATCTTTTCTACTCCTCCTAATATTTTATCCATGCTTGAAAAATTAGTTTAGCTGGAGTCAAAGGCTGAGGTACAATTTGACAGTGATACAAGGGGTCACTGTGACATGCTGGTGAATTTTTCACACACCCTTGTTGTAGACAGCGGTTGAATATGTCTTGTAGTTAATGTGAGGAGAGACCAAAGGTCAAAAAAAGCTCTGGGAAACGTGCTGTGCTGCATGATCCTCTGAGAACTGTAAAACTCATCTAACATGAGCAGATCACTCAATAATATCTGGGACAAATATTTTTGCTGACAGTCTATCTTACTTAGTAATTATTACATAAGAATTTCTGGCCTATAATTTAGGTTTGGAAAGACGACTTCTATGGAAGCAGCAGATAATATAGAAGATGGAGGAGAGAAGCCCAAAGATATTAAACTTTGTTGCTTACGGTGTATGAGGTGTTTGTATTTCACGACTTACCACACCTAACAAAGTGGGTTTTAACTGACACGCATGACATTCTTTCATCGTGGGCATGTTTGGAATGCCACAACCTAATAAGGGCACAATAATGAGCTATACTGAGCTCAGTAAAGTTCCAGCTTCCAGTTTCTATTGTGTGGAACACTGTGAACTCACTTTCACATTCTTTCTATATTTACTGCTCATTTAAGGATGGTAACAGGATTAAAGTGTCTGAGAACATGGGTGGTGATCGCGTCCTTCACACCCTTGCATACTTACAGTAAACGGCTTGGTTAACACCTGTGTTTCCTGACTTGAGAGGTTCCTTTCATTCCTTCTGTATAAAAGAACTTCAATCACAACAGAGTGACTATAATTTCTACAGTAAAGTACCATCATTATGTAAACGTACCCAGTTCCTGGAATTAAATGGTCCTTGTGACTTATAAATATATGAAATTGATTATATAGGACCTCAATATATATTTTTAACCCAAGGATACATCAGTTTGCATGTACAGTCACTGGTCACTTTGATAGGTACACCTTGCTAATATCAAGCTGGATCCCCTTTTGCCTGTTCTACTTTCTCATGGCATAGATTCAACAAGGTGATGGAAACATTGGTCCACATTGACATAGTGCTATAATGCAGTTGCTGTAGATTTGTTGGCTGTATATCCATGATGGAAATTGCCAGATTGAGATGATGTGAGTTTTGCAACATGGTGCACAATCCTGCTGGAAGCAGCGAGTTTTTAGCTCTTAGGAGTAGCACCGAGGCTTTCGTTGCTATCCCATGTGCTTTAAGGTTTTGCATGCTGTGCATTCAAATATGCTCTTCTTCATACCTTGGTTGCAACGAGTAGTTATTTGAGTTAACGTCATCTTCCTATCAGCTCGAAACATTCCTGCCATTGTTTCTGACTTGAGCAGGGTATTTCACCCAGAGAGCAGGTAATCACTGGGTACTTTCTCTTTTTGGGCTATTCTCTGCAAACCCAAGGATGGCTCTGCAGGGAAATACCAGTAGATCAGCAGAATGTTGGTTTGTCAGCACATTGAGCTCTTAAGCCTATCCTGGTGTCTTATTTTTATCCTTCGTTTGTGTTTTTCCCCAGATACCATTAGTAGTTCAAAGTCCATTAAATAACCTTCCCCCCCCCCCCCCCCCCCCCCCCCCCCCCCCCATTCTTGTGATTGTTTTGAACCTCAACAGCATCTTGACCATTTCTATGTGCGTAAGTGTATTGAGTTGCTGGAGTGTGATTAGCTGATTAGATACTTGTCCCAGCCAGCAGTTGAGAAGGGTCGCACCAAACAAAGTGGCCAGCGAGTCCATGTATATGCTGTATATACTGTATTATGAGTCATGTATTTTATTGGTCAACAAACTGATGTTGGAATGACAGAATCTTTGATACTTATCTGATTGTATCAGGATGTTCTTGCACTTTCTAGAAAGAATTATTCGAATCATTTCAGCTTGAGATTCAGAAGAGATAAAGTTGATCAAAGCAAAGAGTAAATACACCTCTGGGCCTTATCCATGTGAGCTTTGAATTAGTTCAATTCATGACTATCTTGGCTGTCTGACTCTCAAGGCTTAGCCAGATCATATGACTAGTCTGTCTCCGCAGTCTTTGATCAGTGCTTTGGTTCACAAACAGCAGCAGACATGTTGTTCTCCTCATTAATCTTCCTCTTTGGACAAAGGTGAAAATGACACTAAATGGACCGAAAAGCTCTTGTGTCTGATTTGAGAATGTTATGTTTTTCATGTATTGTTTGAAACCTTAAATTTCTTCGTGCAACCTAAGGCAAATAATCTTTCACAGGTTCACACTCCTCATTTAAATGGTTATTGTTTTAAATACAACATGATATATTAAAAAGACTTATGTAACTGCAAAAAAATCAAAGAAACCGTGAGCTTGTTTTTACAGTAAACAAATAAAATAGAGTTTTTGTTTTCAAATAACTCATCTGTCTTCAGTGCTGATCTATTGTGCTTCTAGTTTCAGTCAAGTTTTAGCTTGACCATGGCTTTGCGTCAGCAGAGAGATTCCTTAAAATCCAGCACATGGGTGCTGCATTCTTATCGACCCTCCATATTGCTATCGCAACGTTCATGTGACACAAATATTCGAAAGCTGCAGTCACAGACTGAGTTGTTTCCTGTCCCCCAGGGGGTGTGAGAAAAATGCTCACTGAGCTCAGAGTTATGGCCAGCGAGGCGAATGTCAGCACAGAGCCAAAAAAAAAAAACCTCAAAGTGACAATGGTGTCTTCTCTGACAGACGCTTCGCTCAGTAGATGAGGAGGAGGAGCGACAAAAGAGCAATTCAGTTTCTAATAACACAAGAGTCGCTGTCTATAACAAATCCTAAGTTGTGAATGAAGATAAGAAGGCGTGCAATAAAAACATGAAATTTCTACAACAGAAGAAACAGGTGGAGAGATCGCTAACACAACATATATACTGTGCTTAAATCACTAGAATTAATTAGCAAGGTTATGTTAAAACCCAACAGATGGCACTAATCCCTGTCTTCATCTGTGGGGTTTCAGTGGTTTTGAATTAGAAGAGGGATTGTCATGGGTGGGTGTTCCATCAATGTAAGGGCACGCCCTCAGTATGGCCACAGATGTTGGCTCGAGGGTGGTTAAATCAGTCTGACTCTCTGGCAGAATGTTTTATGTTCCTATTCAGTCTGGGGAAGGAGCTGTAGACCACTGGACACTCTCCAACTCTGTGCATATTGTTAGGAGGGCCATTCGTTTTACATTTTCTTTTGCCAGTTTCAGTCAGTTAAATATTTCACTTCTAATCCTTCACAGGATTGTAAAACTAGAGCTTCACCTGAGCACTTTAGTGAAACGGCACACAAACCCTATTCCTTCCTGTGGAAAATTAGATCGTTACTTATTTTGGGAAACGTTTCATTCATTAGTGACCGACTTCTTGTCTGATTTGTTACGTGGTCAACTAAAGCTGAGGTGGTAAATAAAGAACACAAAGGCCAGAGGAGACACATAAATATCTGGCTGTCGACATGAGCTGTAAGTCATAGTTGTGGGGTCCTTAAGTGCTAAGCTGATGGCCGATGGAAACACTCACAGCATACATGCACTTTAGAGTACATGCCTCGCTGGGAGGTCTTGTAGAAGTAAAAAAGCCAAAGAAAGATAGTGGGAACAGAATATTAAATTATGCAGCTGGATTCTCAAGTCTACAAGGTTCTTGAGCCAAATTGTGAATTCAGCAAAACTGAAAAAGTTTTGGTCGTATGAATGAGAACAAAACACAGGAAACAGTAGCTCGCTACAACAAAAAGAGATGAATGATCTTCGTAGAAAAGGAGGAAGTGGTCCAAACCCTCTTCATCTTGATTTCTTCCATCTGAGACTTGGCAGAAAGTGAAAAAATAGATTTATGAGCTGTGGATCAGGTTCCTGCAGGACAGTTTATATGAAGAAGCACGGGCATTTTTGTTGCATGAATCCAATGTATTTTTTGTGTGTTTTGCTTATTATAAATGTCAACTCTTTTCCATAGAAGACTTGAGTATCTCTTGTGAGATTGCCAGACCATATAGAGCTAAAAATCACATGACCAGTTGTCCATGAAATGTGCTCTATATGTAGATATAGATTCATTAGTCCTACAGGATGATTTTGATGGTTCACTTATGCTTCTTCTGTACTTACCATGATGCCAAACACACAGAGAAGAAAAATCCCAATCTAACAGTCAATTTTCCATTTGGTACTTTAACTTTAGGAAAAATGTTCTTATCCTTTTCCTTACAGCTATAAATCCTTTTGACTTTAATGGCCCAGTGGCTTTTGTTTTATCAAAATCCTTCAGAAACATTTTAGCACAATTGTTCATAAAAAAGTAGCATGACCAAAACTATGAGACGGAAGATGGGCTGATTGCAATTATTGTTTGACATTTGTGTTACTGTGCTTACTGCTTTTAGGTCCACTGTCTTATCTTACTTTTATACAGAAAGACAAACCAATACTATGGCAAAATATCACTTAGTGTACCTCAGGTAAAGATTGAGGCTGGTAGTAAAACAAAATCTAAGTGCCATATACACTCTATATTAATATGGAGAGACTATTTGTTAACCCAAAGCAATTGCCAAGAAACTAGTGGAGAATTCAGGATCCTACTTGAGTTATTTTGTATCCCCGAGTCAGATATGATGCTTCCCTTGATACTACTATGGCTGTAATCGATAGTTATAAGAGTGGCATGCGTGGCATTTGCAGAACACAAAGATTAAATATCATCTGACCTTTGATCCCCTTATCGTGTTCATCGCGCAAGTCACAACGAGGCAGCATAAAATACTGGTTTCTAGGTCATGTGATAAAAATAAACAAACAAAATACATATATACATATGGAAACACATATGCAAGAGCGAACAAATCAGTAATATGTATAAGCATACCTTCACCCTTACAGTTTTTTGACTATTTTATAGTGTCTGTCATCATTTTTGCTTATGTTTCACCTTTTAAAGATAAAGTATTCCCATAAACTAAAACCACAAACTCTCTCCCCAATGGCATTGTGGTGGGATGGATGTAAGGCCAAGAGGCTAACCTCTTTAAAGATTTACTTAGCTGAGGTTCAAAGCATTTTTCTCCTCCCACACACATTTTCCACAGACAAGAAAGCAAAAAGGGTGCTTATTAGATTTGAGCAGAGTTTGGCAAGTCCCCATATAGTTTTACACTGAATATTATTTACTGGCTGACCTCATCACCTCTTCAGGTGATGAACAGGGCTGTGGCGATGCTGTCGGGAAGTGTGCGTGCGCTTTTAAGGAAGGAGATTGTTGGGCTGTCACCATGGATACGCAAACAAACACAGAGAGCTGGCACGCTTCACCAGGTAATCACTAGCACTAAGCTGACCTTTGACCCCTCCCTTGGCTCGGATGACATATGGTCACAACTACCTGCTGTCACGGGAGTCACTGAGCTGTGTGAGCAGCAGTTGTGTAGACTGTGGCTACACTGACAGAACAGCAGATTTAGGTACAAAATAAAATAGCTCTGATCTGCCGTTTTTTTCTCATCAGTAGTCTTTGTGTATTTTCTAGGCTGGGAAATATTTCTTTTCATGAAACAAATGCACTACAAACATGTCAGGAAATTCCCTCTGCATGAGTTTGCCACAACAGACAGGATACAAACGTCAACAAAAGTTAGTTGCTGATTCCCTTATAGACAATTTTCTGTCTACAAAAACATCCAAGTGCTTATTTCGAATTTGTAGTTTAGAGGTTTATGGATTTAAAAGACACTTTTTCTGTGCTTATTTTCTCTTTTAGATTCTGTTTTTCTTTACTGATGTCTCTGCACGTTTGACGAGCACTACCCTCCTTTTTTAATATCCCAGACCACAAACTACCACCGCCACCCTCTCCTCCTATGCTCAGTTGCCAGATAAAATACATTTTTCCATTTCTCTCCTGAGTCAGACATTCTGACACATTTGCTTCCATGTTTCCTTGGTTTGCTGTGTCTTCTATTGGCATCTTCTTCTACTCAGATTCTGACATTTATGTCACCTATAGTCCTCATAACCTCCTTCTAGTTTTATCGTTCTCAAATCAAACCAAATTTCCGACACCACTTTTATCTTCCATTGCTCAGAAATCACATTTGTCAGACTGTGACTGTTATTTTTTTTTTTAATGTCATGAAGTCCCAACTGAGAAAACAGCTATTTGTTTTGCTTAGAACCCACTCAGATAGGCTTCTGATGGATGACCATGGCTGCAGAGCTTTGATGACTAATATTTTATCTGGTCCATGAAGATGTTTATTGTTGAATTCTCTAAAGTTATGTTTAATCCTTTATCAAACGAAGCAAGTGGTGTTTGGAATAAGAAGGTTCAGTAAATTGAGCTTTGACAGGATTTATGTCCCTGTTTTTAGATTAATGAGACAATGATGTGGCTGCGAGGGGGGATGATCGAGACCAGAGAAAGAAGCAACAGCTGAGAAAGCATTTTCAGTTTCTAAGTTGGTCTGTCTGTGCTGTGTTGCTACCTATGGTTAAGTCTGGCAGCATCTGTTAACGCCCACACCCCAATAGCCTTAGGGTGGTGTAATATCTAAATCTGTATGTAGCTATTTTGACCAAACTAGACTGGCATTGTTAAACTGCTTGCAGCAATTTTCATGGGGGTTTAGGTTGCATCTATTCTATACTTTTTGAGAGGGAGAAAAAAAGCCACTACTGTGAATACAGCAATGATTTTTGATTTTGTCTGACCATCACATACAGGTCTTTTTTAATTCATCTGCCTGCATAAGAAAATCAACTGTTTGCCACAATCACTGTCTTTACGTGTGAACAGTAGACGGTACACAGCTATAGTTGCAATCCTTTAGCAGATGTGGCAAGAGATTTTCATCTTCATACCTGAGAACAGCTTTCATCTTGTCTGTGTCTCTGCCTGCTCTTCCTGCACTGCTGTTTTGCAGAAACCCACACAGAGCAGAGCACGCTTTCAAAGAAAACAAATCAGTTGCCACAACCAGTCTGCAAAGAGCCAACTGCATATTTGTGGGGATAAAAGATGCATTTCACACTCAAGTTTTCCACTGCAATCTTTGGATCTACAATTTAAACACCAGCTCTACCCTCGTGCCTTAACATCGTGTCAGTTTTTCCCTCTTCTGGTCAGGAGAGATGTGCTAAAGCTAGAACCCATATGTGTTGCCCCTTCTAAAAAATCTGAGTTCACTGAATGAATAAGTTTGTTTGAGAGTAGGAAGTTTGCTAAATGCACTTTACCCTTGTTGCTAACTGCAACACTAAAGAGCAAAATATGCATCCAAGCATGGAAAGAGGAATTTAGTATATGAAGCTCTGCTAAAATCCAGAAATAAGAAAGAAACAGAAATAAAAATGATTTTAAATATTTGTGTGTTATTTGTAGTAAGATTCACAGTATATGGCGCTTTTTGCTTATTAAATAACAATTAAATATATGTCTCATGCATGCACTGCATGCAACATATATATACTCCTTCACTTGTTACACCTTCCTAGTACCAGGTTAGATGACCTTTTGCTTTTAGAACTGCCTTAATTCTTCAACCATATTGGTGTAATAACATCATGCAGCTGCTGCAAATTTATACAAATCTCCCATTCCACCACATCCAAAAAGGTACTCTATTGGATTGAAATCTGGTGACTGTGGAGGGCATTTGAGTACAGCGAACTCATTCTCATGCTCCAGAAATCAGTTAGAGGCTATTTGAGCTTTGTGACACAGCGCATTATCCTCCATCAGAAGATGGACACAGTGAACATGAAGGGATGGACATGGTCAACAACAATACTCCAATATTTGCTCTTTTTCAAGTCACGGTGTAAATGAGGCATAACAAAATATTCTTTACAGCATTACAACACCCGCAGATACATTGCAGGATTGATGCATGCATTTGTGTTGTTTATGCCAAATTCTTACCCAACCATCCAAGTGTTGCAGGACAAGTCAAAAGATGTCGCAGCAGAAATTGAGACATACCAACAATGGTTTTTAATTTTCTGTTGTCCAATTTTGGTGAGCACATGTAAGCTGTAGCCTTAGTTTTCTGCTGTTCGTCTGCTGCTGTAGCACAGCTACTTTAAGAATTGACATGTTGCCTGTTCAGATATGCTCTTCTGGATATTTTGGTCATAACAAGATGTTGTTGGAGTTAATGTTGTCTTCCTGTCAACTGAAAGCATTCTGGTCGTTCTCCTTTGACCGCTAGCATCAACAAGACTTTACTGCCCAAAGAAGTGCCACTTGCTGGATGCTTTCTCTCTTCCACACCACTTTCTGTAAACCCTAGAGATGGCTGTGCAGAAAAATACCAGTTTTTAAGCAGTTTCTGAAACAATTAGAGCAGCTCATTTGGTACCAACAACCATGCCGCATTCAAAGTCACCTAAATCCCCTTTTCCCCCATTTTGTTGTGCCAAGTTTGAAGGTTGTCTTGACCATGTCTAAATGCATTAAGTTGCTGCCATGCTGCATTATTGAACTGTTGAAGAGGTGTACCTAAAGAAGCAGTAAGCGTAAGTCTTAGAGGTTTAAAACCTTTGGTCCTGGAGGGAACGAGACTGGGAAATTGTTTATTTTGCTGCCAAACAAGATAATTTAGAATTATGATACACCAGAATAATATACTGTGTATATGGTTTGCAACAACTCTGCTTATTTGCAGCACCCAAGGGACTGCCTGTTCAACTTAACATAACATTAAGGAATTATTTGTTTGTTAAAAAAAATAACTTATCGGCTTTACAACAAGGAGCAAACAGCCAACTAACCATACGTCTGCCTACAGTAATCTATCATTATAGAGTAACACGATAACTGAGTAGGGGATTTTTGATAAGGCCACACACTATTTCTCCTACAGGCCTGTTTTCTTAGTGTTGTACTTCGACTACAACCACCGCAATGAGCTCTTGATCCTATCCCGATGCCTTATTTTTATCCCCCTTCAGTGTTTTTCTCAGTTGCCAAAAGGATTAAGAACCTATCTTTTAATACCGCTCGAACGTCAACTGTGCACGTCATCCTGCAGTCCTGAGGTGATTGACTTCCAGCACCAGCGTCTGGGAAACCACCGATTCATCCCTGTGAGGAGATGTTTGCATTTTTATGAACCACAGTGGATAACGCGTTAAGCAACTAAATCATGCAGCGGTTTTGGACTATTTCGTTTTAAGAGGTGTGAGACCTTTGCTGTTCCGTTCACACTGAGGTCACTGCGAAGAGATTGAAGATCGCACCAATCTGTGATCTATGATCAACACCATCACGCTACTGTACAAATGAAAAAGTTAATAAAAGTATGATGTCATGTGTTAAATGGGACTGCTGCTAGCCTGCCCTCACCCTGCTAGTGATTAGCTCTCTACCCAAGCAAAGTGATGCCTGCTATTAAACTCCTGGGTCAAAACATCAGTTGCTCACTAAGGACAAATTGCACAACTGATCCGATACATAGTGAACCCTGCATAAGTAATCAAAGAAGGCAGGGAACGCCTATAGACTGAGGCGAGATTACCTGCCTGATTCTGAAGCCATTCATTATATGGAAACCTCTCTCTGCATAAACAATGGTTTAGAACTAAGAACCATAAACAGAGAATTTAGGCAATAAGCAGTTTTTATCTATGGATTTGACATTTTGCAGCCCACATATACTCCTTTAGTTCTTGTTAAGAAAGCTAATTTCCTACGAAAGTTTGATTCTCATGAACTGCTTGTTCTAGGAAAGAGATTATCATCAGACTTTTTTTCATTCACAAGTGAAGGCAAATAAGCAAAGAAAGAAATCAAAGAGACTCAGCAAACGGTGCATGATTGAGAGCTCTTTGACAAAACCAAAAACAGGGATAACAGACATTTCCCTCTGCCACGTCACGGCATTCCTCACTCAAGTCATCTCTGCGTTACAAACCAAGGGTGGAAACAGGTTATTGTGGTCATTCAAACAGAAAGGAAAAGTCTGGGATCTTATCAGAGTATGAGATCTTTATATAACTGTACTGCCCTCCAAGCGGTCTCATAAGGGAGCAGCAGAAAACATTCAATAGCATTGTGTCGCTAAGTCACCGGTGAAAAGCATTTATGTAATGAGAATCCCCCTTTAAACGATGCCATAGGCAACAAAAAGAGGAGACAAAGAACATCTTTGAAAATTCTGACAAAAGACAGTCTATCTCTCTAACACATTTACCTAATGAAGGCATAAATATAGCTTACCCCGATTCTTAAATGTTCACATCTTTGTAAACATCCTGTTATTTCTCTGGGTGTCCAGGAGCTCCTGTAAGAATCACAACCTCTGCTATCACATCCCTGTTTGAGGATGACTGCCACCTGTGATTTATATAAAAGCGCATTTTTAAAATGACAGTGACACTGTGGAAATATTTTGTTGAGTTGGTCAGAGAGTATGTCACTGAATCGGCAGCTCACCTCAACTTTACAGAGCTAGCATGCTGCAGCTCAGAGTTAAGCTACCTAGCATGCAACTGTTTCCAATCTCAAAGCATCATTAATAACCAGAAAAGTTCCAAAAGCCAAATTTGACTTCTCGATCAGAACAAAATGGACAATAAGCGCACTCAGTTACTTGCTATTGAACATAATTGAGCACATATCCGCTAAAGAAGCAGATCAAAAGTTGGCCGAGACTAAAAGCAGAGCTAAAATTGAGTATCTAATGTACATCCAGCAGATGAAACGAATGATAACACTATTGCCCCATAAGTGTGGAACTTGTAAATGAATGCTTGTATTGTGTCAGTGCTACTGTTATTTTAAGAAATGAATGGCAGCGAATGCCCCACCACCACCACCTCCACCACCAAAGAGAATACGAACTCAGGGGAAAGACTGGAACATGATCACATACCCTTGTGCCCTATCAAGTCCTGACTGGGCCTATTTGTTACAGTGGCTCTGAGAGGGTTTTTTTGCGTTTCCCAGGTCATGGTTGAACTTCTCATATTTATGTTTGTCAAACTGAAGGCTGGCAGTCTAATTTGCTGGTATGTGTTTTCATTAGGTCTCTGGGGCCAAGTAAAGCTCCTTCGCTAACGTGGTTCCTCTGAACTTTGACCCTGGCTTTAATGGGAAGCCTGGCACAGAAGGTGAGGTTAAAGGGGGGTCAAGACTTCAGTAGGTCCACTTTGAGTTAAGGTAACAATTTGAGGAGGCATAACATGTTATGTAACCCTGTCGCTACACACTAATGACTCGGCAGAGCCTGAGGAATGTGGTCTTTCAATAGGTGTCTTTTACATCAGTTTCTGTTTGTGGAAACAAAATTAGCTTTGGTATGGTAAGATTGGACAAATCCTGCTCTGTGTGCTAGATAAGAGCTATGTAGGGCATGTGACCCACCACTGGAAAAGTAATCAGCCACAGGCCATAAAACCAGTACAGAAAAAACTTTCATACTGTCATTTTTTTAAACTCTGTCGCTGATATTCCCTCAAGGCAGAGCAGCTATTAATTTCTTCACTGAAACATTAGAAATGTAGGCTGGTAGGAGTTTTTCAAGGACTTTTAGAGAGGACAAAGCACTGACAAAATTGCTTTCATCATTTATTTTATCAATAGATTTTTTAATACGTAGGTCCTATATTTGCATATCTAAAATCTAAAATAATAACCAAGATATTAATTGATTGTATAAGTAATAGTACCATCAAACTCCCATGGTTATGAAGTCTTACCATCTACTGGAAAGAACACCAATGGCTTTGATAAAAGCAAACACCTCACAGCGTCTGATATCATGCTTTTATTTCATGTAGTAGAAACTGAGACCAGAAACACAAAATCCACTACTAGTTCTACTAGTATCAGATGGAGAAGTTGGTTTTTATTTTTTTTATCTGTGCGCCGTTTTGTTTACTTATGATTGGCATAGACCTTGACCTTTAAAAGCTATATATGGAAAACTTGCAGGATGCACGCACATTAAAATTAGTGGACTTTCCAACTTTCGGTTGTGCCACATGACCTGATGTGTTATCTAATGAGATGCTTTGAATTCTTGTTGGATGACATAAAGGTTCAATGACCAGACAACAGATAAGGGGGGGGGAATGCGGAAAGCTCTCAAACCCTCAGGGTAGCATCATGTTCATGACTGAGCTTAAATGTGACAACAGTCAATCTCACCTGTTCCAAAGCCCAGAGCAAGTATCGGGAAAACAAATACCAACGACATCAAGCATACTTTAAATATTTTTGAGCGTGAGAGTTTTTGTGTATGTTTGTAGTTTTAAACTATTTGGCTTGTTGTACCCATTGTTTGCTCTGGGAGTCCGTTTTGGAAGTTTTAATAGAAGTAAGTGGTTCAGTAAGCACCTAGGTTTATGTCTTATTAATTTGCCCTTGTGTACTTGGACGCTTATCTTTCTTTTAGAGTTTACCTTTATTTTAAGTCTAAAGCTGATATGGTATCCTACGATTAACAGACGCATCCAAATGGCCTTATGTGGGGATATAAAATAGGTTTCTGTTTATATGTTTATTTTTCCTTATACTCGTGTATTTTACAACAACAGGCTACCGTTTAACCGAGTGATTGTTATCAGCTAAAGTTATAATTATACCTATCAAAGCGAAACTAATGCTATAAGTGTCTATTTATACGTACCTGCCGTGTTAAGATCGGGTCACTCACTGCAGCATGCCAACCAGCTGGCTTGCACCTTGGGAAGTCCTGCTCTGCAAATTCATTGGCCTCTGCTGCTTAGCGTCAGCGCAGGGGGCTGGGCTCTGATGAGGACTTTACTGTCAGGAATGCGTAGTAGCACTAAAACCCCACTGACTGTGTCTCGCTGCTGCAGACATCACCTTTATGTTTGGGACGCACTTAAGCTGGATTACATACCGGTGGTTTCGAACAGCTTCTGTAGCCTCTAACTGACCTTTTTTATTTAATAATTAATATTATGCGAGTTTTTACTTGAGCTTACAAGAAAGTCGTCTCCTTTTTTGTATTTATTTGGCGAGAAAGAACTGTTTCATTACACGGCACGACTTCAATGCCACATTCAACAACCATGAACAAAAGCGGAATGGTTACAAAAATCAACACCAGGATAAGGACTGACCCGTTCGCTGGCAGCTACGAGCTGGTGGGCAAAGAACTGGGCAGGTGAGTTTGTTTGTTTGTTGCCTGAAGGTTTTCGTTTTTTTTCCTCCAAGCAGTCATTGACAAAAATCCTAATACCTTCGTGCGTTGGCTGGACGTTGCAACAATGTCTGAACAGATTTAGGCAAATCGCTTAATCATATTAGAGTTACTCTCTGCACGTGTTACTGGGAAGCCTGCTAATTGAATATTTCCAATTGCGCTTTCCATCTGCTGGCGCGGAGCAGCGCTTTGGCACACGCAACGCGTAATGGTAATGCGCTTCTGTGAGTCCTGGCTGGAAGTTGCTAAATAGTTTTGAGACTCTGAAAGATTTTTTTAATTCTAAACAGTGACAATAGCGAGTTGTGTGGAAATGCATGGACTGTTCTTATACATTATCTTTGCGATTTAAGGAAAAAGTTTTCGACTTGCTTATTATTTCTGCTGAGGTCCCGCGTGCACGGTCCATTATATCCTGGTGTAAGTGGTACTGGAAATGGAAAGCCTCAAATGTCAAGAGTTGTGCATAAGAGTGGACTTGGAGTAATCGTTCTGAATGCGTGGCGATCTACACTGACATCAAGAAACATACGTGCAACAACTAATGATCAAACATGCGAAAACACAAAGCAAGACTTTCTAATCCTGGCCTATATAGTTCATAGACTTGCTGCTTTCTTGACTATTTTCCTGTTTCATGTACCTGCTTTCCCACAAGTTAAATATGCTGTCTACCAACAGTGCCTTTTTTTTTTTTTTTTGTCTTGCTCTGGCTTCCTCTTTCTTTAGCCACATATATATTTATGTCTCCCAGTTGCTGGTTTGTGGATGCCAGCTGAAATTCCAGATTCCCGCTGTATTTAACTGGGGATTCCCCAATGTGCCAAATTACAATGACTTTCTCTAGTAAGCACTGCAGCATGAATGAAGAAGATGAGCTGTGTTTCGCTCCTTAGGTTTCACTCAATTCAGCAGCTGGTTGCACTCTATCTGTTTTTACAAATCAACTTCAGGTTTGTTCTTTTGCACATGCTCAGTAATGTCCTAGTAAGTAGCCAATTTCTTTTTATAAGACACCCTGGGACATGAGGGAGAGTAGCATGACCTGTCGTGCTGGCTTTAGGCTACCAGTGTAGTCTACAGCATCCTATAAACTTTTTTCTTTCCCTTCACTACCACAGATCAACTTTCACCCCCCCCCCCCCCCCTTTTTTTTTTTTTTTTTTTTTAAACTCTCCCATGACTTCAGATCAACAACATCCTGAGATCAGGCTTCATAATCACATTAGGTGCAGGAATGTACGTAAGTGCCGCATGGCAGGAGATTAGCTGTATTATACATTTGAATGCCGAACATTTCAACTGTAAATACCAGGCAATAATTCAACGTTTGCAGAAAAAAAATGCCTCCTGACCCCTTTTTGAAAGCCTTCTCATTATCATGCTCTGCATGGTTTCCTGCAGAAATGGGCACAAAATATGTTGTGGGCAACCTGAAAGCAGGAAGAGGAACTCAGGTTGTGTGTCAGACTGTCTGTGAAAAAGGCAAATAAGAGCTGTCATTTTTCAATTACGCTTCAGACATGAGTCAGTGAGCCTCTGGGGAAGACAAAATGCAAACTGCACGGGAAACCAGTTTCTTAATCAAATTATCACCATCTTGCGCAAAGGAATGTTTTGTGTCACAGTAAATTTGGTGATTGATAGCAGATGAGTTTCAGACAGGTTCCTGAAGAGAACTGTTTGAACTATATAACTGCAATTGCTGATTATTTGAGAAAGCACTTCTCATTATTAGTCAGAGTATGGTAAGACCTTTCTGTGTTAACAGTGAGATGTTGGTATTTTTAATCCAAAAAAGCAAAAATGTATTTTTTTAAAATGTTAAATTATAGCGTGATATTTTTTTATTTATTCTTTTTAATAACAAAAATATTCTTTTCATCTTCCTGGTGAACATGGCCGGCTACAAGATGGCCTTGTTTAGTAACCTCTGACCTGTTGTCAGCCTTTGAAAGGACCCCCCCTGGGCCGCTCTTTTCAATAACCGCTAGTCATTTCTTTTCACTCTAATATGTAGCACCCAGCCCACAGCTCTGAACTTGGCTAATTAAGGATGAAAAGCCCCTGATGGCTTTTGCCTTTTCAGTCTGAACAATGACTCGTCACTACACTGCGAGACTGGGGAATGGGGTGGCAGCCAGCACACAACCAGACTCCAGCCAGAACAGTAGCTGTTTTTTGGTCAGCAGCACAGTCAGCTTTAAGCAGTACTGTGTGGGAGGAAAAATAGCTTCATTTATTTAGTTATTTTCTATCATCTTTTGTTCACTTTCCCCAAGCCTTGTGTGTTGTGTCTAAAGTGTAGCTTAAGAAAACACTGAGATGTTAGTTAGGTGTAGATGTTAAGATTACAGTGACTGTCTTCATGTTGCTTGGGTTCTAACTCGACTGTCAAACTGTGACAATCCCCCCCCCCCCCCAGCGTGTGGCCTGCTCAGTCACATTCATGTGGGTGGTCTTGGTCTCAGGATTGCTGTGTTTAGCTGACTGGTCAGCTTTTGTACGACTGTCAATGCAGAAGCAGTCTCTGGCTGAGGGTCTGGGTGGAGGTGTCAACACAATTCCATTTGTCCCTGCTGCTGTCAGCTGTGAAGAAAGGGAAGTGGTGCACAAGGCCTCATTTTCAGCCTGGGAGAGACGGCTGGTGATTGTGTTGGTTTGACCCAAATGCAGTTCTGAATACATCGGACATCCTGCCCTCACCCACAGCTGACCCTTAGCACCTTTTATGACTCTATTAATGTACATTCGGGGGGGGGGGTCAATGTTTATTAAAATTAAACATAGATAGTCTTCATGCCGTGTTTTACCAGTGACATTATGCAACCAAGCTGTCACATCTCTTTGTTTTTGCTTGACCTACAAAGTAGCAATACCCTTATCAGAGCCCTGCCCTCTATTCTGCCGCTCTTGCCAAAAGTGTCAGCCTTATCTGCTCCCCTTCAGACCCTCCTGAAGGCTAGAGGAACAGGAGAAAGAAGGGGGATCTATCAACAGAATGCCTCCTTTGCACAGCATATCAGTGGTGAATAACGGTCTAAATTTTTCAAATGATGCCACATAAGCACCTTATCTCTGGACTTTTCCATAACCGCACCCTCGCTGTTGCACTTGTAGCCAATTGGTTTGCCTTTCCAAAATGCCTCATGTCTTCTTAACACTCAAATATTGAGTGGATTGTATGCAGTTTAAGTGACCTACATTTAACCCAGTAACAATTTGAAAAGGAAATGGATCCATGTCTAAACAAATTAATAAATAAATAAAAAACACAGGAAGGTGGTTGTGATTTTTCTTCATGGCTAAACACTCTGTTGCTCTTTTTTTTTTTTTTTTTTTTGTTGTTGTTGTTTCCCAGGGGAAAGTTTGCAGTTGTGAAGAAGTGCATTGAGAAGGCGACAGGGAAGCAGTATGCTGCCAAGTTCCTGCGAAAGCGACGGAAGGGCCAAGACTGCCGCATGGACATCTTAAATGAGATTGCTGTGCTGGAGCTGGCCAAGGCAAACCCCTTTGTGGTGACACTGCATGAAGTCTATGAAACCAGCACTGAGATCATTCTCGTTCTCGAGTGGTAAGTCACTAATGTTCTACATCACAAATATTCAACTCTCTTTCCCAAACTAGCAGTGGTTTGGATAGCTAATGGCATTATACAGCAGTAATCTAAATAATTCTTCCTGAATCTAAGTGTTTGAGCCATAGCAGAGAACTTGAGGGGGGTGATTAGGTCACCAGGTATTGGTGAAGAGAAAGGTGGGGTAGGCTCTGCGCAGGTTTTTCATTTTCATAAGCACAGGTTTAGTTGGAAAAGCCTCAAATCTTACATACGTCATGCAACATCCTGTGTTTTGCAAGATAAGAACGTTAGAGCTTGGTGCTTCTGTGTGAATAATTTGATTTTATGCAGTATGGTCGGCTGATTTGCAAGAATAAAAAAAAAAAAAAAAAAAAAAAAGTATTTCCTGGCATAGTTCTAGGCAAGTTGCTAGTTCTTTAAAAAAAAAAAAAAAAACACCCACGTGTGAAATGCACAGGCTTGCACTAGTTTAACATGGTCTCTACCTTAAATGGAAATTCTCTGTGTCTGTGGTGGTTAGTCGCTCGTCTCGCTGTAGCGTGAGCACCTCAGTTTCTTGTTACGCTAACTGATTGTGATGAAGTGTCACTTTAAATACCACAGTAAAACTGCAGCATGCTTACTGTGTAAAAATGACAACATTAAGCTATGGATTACTCATTTAGATGCTACCGCTTGAATCTGGTTAAGGCAGTGATGACTCTCAAACATGCATGTGAACACAGCAGGTGGTTCACACTGCTGATTCAGTTCCCTAACAAGGTCAATTCAGCATTTGGCTCTGGCCTGCTGTGGTTCAGTATTAAAAAATCTTTAGGTATCTAGCGAGTATCATCAAACTCCTTTCATGAAACACTTTAATTAGGATTTAGAAAGATCCCTTAGCATCTTAACCACCTCACTTCCCTCATTACACAAAGGAGTTTGTCCTTGAATCATGTTCCAGGGACCCTGTTCCACAATTGCTCACTTCTCAGGCAGAAAACCTTCTCCTGCTCAGGATCCACTCCAGTTATTCCCTTCCCAGACATGGAATGCTTCTGTAGAACAAAAGCTTCTCTATGGGGAAGGCTATGTTTGACCTCTTGACTAAAGTGTGAAAGGGGAAGTAGCACCATAGTTCACCCCTGCATGCCTGCAGAGAAAACATAGCAGGAGGTCAGTCTACAGTGGCCCACATTTCCTCTTCAGCTGCCAAAGAAGTTACACTGGGAGTTGTTGGTGTGCTGGGATTTGAAGCAGCGTATGCATGCACGACATCTTAGCTCTGACAAAGCTTCTTCTTTTTGTTTTTTAAATGTCAGTTATTTTCTGCTGCATGTCCTAAAAGCTGCAGAAGAACTAACAGCAAGCGAATGAAAAACTGCATTCACAAACCGTCTGACCTCGGCATGAGTTTCAAGAATTGCAAACCATTTTCCATTTCCTGTGGGTTTAAATGTAAGCAGCAAGCAAAGCGCAGCTCCCAAAAGTAGCACACAGCCATGCCGGTAAAATGTCGTGTGCACACACACTTTTTGTAGCCACAACCACTTCCTTGTCAATGTTAGAGAAATGAAGTCAAAGTCTAATCATCTTCAAAAATACAGCATGCGTCAGTACCAAAGAAACCCCCAGGGTAATGACTAGTTTTAGAGATGATCACTTTCATGAAAAACAAATCACCTCTAAGTTCTTTTTGTGGAGAGTAACTTGAGGTAATCAGTGAGATAGGTTCTCCATGGGAGGGGGGGGCAGGCAAAGTTCTTCCTAAATGCTATGTAACATAACCCAGGCTGTACTGGACTTTAACTGAAACATGCTCTAGGTGACAGAGGGCTATCAAGGAGTAATGAGCCAAAAAGAATGATTACTAATCAAACAGAGGATTGACTTGTTTTGCCCCTTTTGCTTTCTTATCTATGCATTCAGAGTTTGGGTGGGAGTCAGCTGTTCTTAACTCTTGTCTTAAACCAATTATTTAGCTCAAACAGTGTGGCTGTGATAGGGAGGATGTCTGTCTGCATTCTAAAGTAGGGAATGCATCAACTTCCAAAGCACAGCAACAATATTCAGACTTCAGGGAATTAGCCTGTCATTCTTGGCCAGAATATATGCAAATGGTCTTTATTAAAGTATCCATCAGACTAACTTATTCCTTCAGTTCCTTCACCCACATGAAGGCATCAATAGCCAGCTTGCATTCATTTGGTATACATGTGCAGATCAGCGTAAACCTATTGAGCCACTGCTCTTAAGTACTCTGGGGGTCATCAGCTGGGATTGACTGTGTTTACAGCAAGCAAGTATTTATTGCTAAGAGTTTAAAAAAAGAATTAGGTCTGAGAGAGGTAGAGGGCCCAAACCCAAAACAAAATGCTTTCTATTTTTACTGCTCAGGTTATTGAAGTTGGCAGGTTGAGAAGGCTAACGGGGATTTTAAGGTGCTGCTTATATAACAGTCATGCCCAGGACCTAATGGGGACTGGAAGGTGCAGCTTATGTAACATTTGTGCCCAGGGCTGGGACAAAAAAAAATTTCCTCTGAAGATAAAAAGCATGTCTGCTTTCTAAATCCCCCACATATGGTTGCAGTGTTTTTTGGAGGGAGTCAACTGTCAGCTTCGTGCATTGCTAGAACTGATGGAGCACCTAACATAAATCCACCATGTCTCCACATTACTTAACGTTGTTATGCAAGCACAGCAGGGCTATGCAGGAATCTTACTATTACTCAAAAATGAGCAAGCAGTTTGTTTCGAGTAAAGGAGTAGAAAACGATGCATGCTGAGGCTCATACAGAGCGGGTACAAACTTCACACTTTCTTTCTGTTTCTTCTGCTTCTTCTGCTTCTTTCTTTCTGTTTCAAGAAAATATTGTGTGTGTGTATATATATATATATATATATATATATATATATATATATATATATATATATATATATATATATATATATATATATATATATATATATATATATATTAAATATATTAGGTGGCGGGTGTTTTTGTTTTTTGTCTATTTCCTTCCCCTGTTTTAGTGAATTTATTTCAGTATGAGGTTGTGAAGGAGCTTATCTGAAGCTGCTGATATGACCATTCTTATCTCTGTAATATTCCTGACAAGAGGAAAGTACTCACACAGGCGGGGTACCTAACACTGTACTGATTTACGTTGGACTCGCTTGCAGTGTGTAGATGTGGATGAACTTTGTTTCTCTAACACAAATGAGGGGGAAATGGTTATATAATTGTAAAGAAAGCAGTAATGGCTTTATATTTTCTTTTCCCTTTTTGTGCGATAGGTTGATAATTTGCATTGCCAACTTATGTGACTGAAACTGAGTGGAAGGGTGTGTTTGTAACTTTCGAGGAGCAATTTATTATTACAAGTGCAAATGAAAGTGAGCCAAGCTAAACTTCACTGGGTGGTTATCCACTCAAAGTTATGTTCTTCTCATCTTACCCTTAGTTTCTTTTTATTCAGTTTTCCTTCCTGTGTTTTTCTTCCAGTGCCGCCGGTGGCGAAATCTTCAACCAGTGTGTTGCGGACAACGACGAAGCCTTTACAGAGAAAGATGTGATACGACTGGCCAGGCAGATCCTGAACGGGGTGGCCTTTCTGCATCGGAATAATGTGGTGCATCTGGATCTGAAGGTAAATGCACAAGAAATGTTAATGACAAATATAGGACGGTGCGTTCTCTCAAGAGTCAGAATGGGGAAGATATTATTTCTCTTATGCAACCACAGCTCATTCAGCGTGCCACGACTTTGTTCCCGTGAGGAATCACTTTATAAAAGCATCTGACCTAACTATCATGTTTTCTTTGATGTGTCTTGAGGTAACAAAGCAGCCATCACTGAGATTTTCTTTTCTTTCACGTCTCCTTTCTTCACATTTCACAAATTAATCATGATGTGTCTGGCTTCTGGTTACACATTACACAATGTGTTCTAGATAAAATTATCCGTTGAGATGCACTAAATTGTTTTAGAAGGGCTTTCAAATGTTTGAGATCTTGTGTCAAACTGTTTTCAAAAGAGAAATCATTCATTATCGAAGCATTCCTGTGGTTCCTCAGGCTTTGCTGGCTCAAGTCTGATATTTGGATTTCTCTTTCTTGTATGTATCCCATTGTTCCAGCTAAATCTGGCATTAGGCCAGCCTGGCCCGGATTTAAGTTGTATGTACACTACAGTATTTACATAGACTAACCATAGAGCCATTTAAGTATTTGGCAGAAATGCCTTTACCTCTCTTCAGAATTGTCTGATAGGCTTATTGGATGATCTGGGCTCAAAGGCCCAGTTAGCAAGTTGACTGACGACCTAGACCCCTAATCCTGTCAGGATCAGTTTTCCCAAATGCTTTACTGCTCGTAGATGCGTAATTAATTACCTCAGGCTGCTCAAATAATCAGTCTTTATCTCCTTATGTAACCTTTGCCTAATCTGTGTGTGTGCCCTCTCCAGCCTCAGAACGTCTTGCTGACCAGTGCCACACCTTTAGGGGACATTCGTATTGTGGACTTTGGCTTGTCTAGACGAATGGACAACATCACAGAAGTCAGGGAGATCCTGGGTACCCCAGAGTATGTGGGTAAGTCCTGCTTTCAGCTACAAATTACCCAAAACTACACGTCTCTTTTTCTTTTTTAAAATGTGAGCACATTTTAAGGTGGCTAACTTTGGCCATGTGTTTCTGTTGCAGCCCCAGAGATCCTGAACTATGAACCCATTAGCACTTCTACAGATATGTGGTAAGTGTGCTACTTTAGATAGTATTTCCACTCATGTTAGAGGACGCCACACACAGCTAATTTAATCTAGATAAATATTCAAGACAATGACTTCACCTCCATAACGTGCAAAAGACAATTTTGTGTCTAGACCTTTGACCACAAGACAAACCTTGCTACATACTTGCATTTAATTGGCTCATCATAGAATAGTGGAAGCCAGCCAGATGTGTGGGGCTTTGCAACACACTGCTTAACCATAAACGACAATGACTTGCCCCATAACCACCTTCTCCTTTCTCCTTCCTCTTTACCAGGAGTATTGGGGTTCTGACTTATGTCATGCTCACGGGCGAGTCTCCTTTTCTGGGTGCTGACAAGCAGGAGACATTCCTCAACATCTCTCAAGTCAACATAGACTATTCACCGGATACATTCGAGGGCATCTCCTCGCTGGCTGTTGACTTCATCAAATCTTTGTTGGTTAAAAACCCAAGGTGAGGCTCTTTTTAAACAGTAAAGGTGAAGATGAATAGATGTTATGGCTTAATGGGGAGAGTTTCCATCAGCATCACTTTGAGCAGATTAACACACCGAGGATGTGAGTCAGGTTCACACCGGCACAAAAGCACACGTCGGCACACGTCTAAATGAGCGTTTGTGGTAACAAGATTTGCGTCACTTGGGCGAGAAGTCGTTTCCTTTCTTGCAAATGCTGGTTGTGAATTTTACTCATTTAGCAAACTTTTAGTTCAGCATTTTTGGATTGACGTTGGATCAAACACTGATGCATGTCTTACCTTTTCCCTGCATTGCCATTTCGTTAAACTCAGCGGAACCTCTCCAAGATCTTTAAAAAAGATACCTTAATGTGTTTAGAAAAGCATCAGCAGATGCAGACACACAATCTCCAGTCAGTATCATTTAATTGCAGGAGTACAGTGGCAGCACTGGAAAAAGGCAGATATTTCACCATCTGAGTAATCGGTTAGAGATGGAGGGAAAAAAATCTTGACAGCAAATGGCGTTGTCTTTGTGGCTTTTCGTGCCCAATGTTGAAAAGTAATTTGGCCAACTTGTAAGAAAATGTCTTGAGTGAATCTGAAGGTCTAGGCAATCAATCTGTTATGTAATGTCTCTGGGATTTTTCCACTTATGCACAGTGTTATTGTGTTTGTGTATACAGGAAGAGGGCCACAGCAGAAGAATGTCTCAATCACCCCTGGCTGAACTCCTGTCCTCACTCCCACCCACACCTCCACAACAGGTCGCCGTCCTCTTTGGATGAGCCGGAGACGAGTCAGTCCGAATCGGAACCAGAGAGTCCAGCTCCGTCCCCTGAGCTAGACGTGATTGGGTCATTTCTCAGGTGCCCAGGCCAAGGTGAGCTGAAGGCGGGCCGTGGCGCCTTCTCTTTCAGTGAGCCCCCTTTCTGCACAAGACCCGAAATCCAGCAGGAGCTCATTTGCTGACTGATGTTTCACAGTTGGAAAGGGACTCAGTAAATTTAAACTCCATGGAGCAGAACCTGAAAACCTTTAAGCCTTGAGGTGCTTGGTTTTGATCGGAACCAGGACCGTGTTTGAGTGGCTGCAGTTTGCCCGGCTGCTCCTACTGCTGCGACGTCTGTGAGCTTGATACCTCTGCCTGCGCCTGTGTGCGTCACTGTGTATATGTTAAATAATACACGCTACTCAGTGCTAGTTAGAATGATTGTACAGGAGGAATATGAGAGGGCTTGAAGATGCAGGACAAAGGAGTGGGAGAAAACAAGGACTTTGTTGAGGACTGCACTGCTGCCTTATGTGATAAAACTGAACTTGGCTCAGCTGAACACTGGCTAGTTCACCCTTGCACACATACTGCTTTATCCCCAATTAGCCTTCGGACGGGGTTTCAGAGGAGAGATGGCCTCCCACTTCTTTGGATGACTTCACTCAGTGTGTGCTCTCATCTAAACAAGTTATGTTTCAGTGACCCAGACAGACCTGTGACGAGTTGAAGAAAGTAAAGCATTCTGACAGGTGGATCTACTTAAGAAAAAAGAATGAAAGCAATGAGCAGCGCCCTATGCGAAAGCCAGACGTTAACTGTATTGTTTATTAATGTGTCTTGTACCATTTTAGCCCCTCAAACGGTCAAAGCCACATCGATGCCTGAGGTTAAGATGGATATGGTAGCATTCTTATTATTGAGGACAATCATGAGCACTTTTATTTTGTTATTGGACTTTTGTGTAAAACCAAAGGCTCATCAAGCACAGTTAGGTGTCACACGATGTACTGTACATATTAACCAGTCTGCAACACCCTCTGTTTTTGTCACGTGACCTGTTATTTTTTTCATTAAGTGCCACTCTTTTAACCTCACTTCTGTTAATGTTACAGTTGAAAGTTTTTTTTTTTTCTTCTTTTTTTTTTTTGTCTGTTTTGTTGACCTTTGCACAAGTTGCACATTTTGTTTTTTGTTTTTGTTTTGCTGCAAGGTTGCCATTAGATATCATGCTCGTCAAATTTTGTGACATCAGCCTTGGAAAGAGGGAATCGCAGGGGCTGAATTATTATTATTATTATTACTATTATTATTATTATTATATATATATTTTTTTTTTTTTTTTTTTTTTTTTTTTTTTTAAATATGGAACAGAATAAAATATAATGTCACGGAAAACTGAAGCCCCAGATGTCTTTGAATATGTGATGTTTGCCTTTTGATGCTTGGGAGCAGAGAATTGACATTTTCTCAAAAGAAAGTACTGAAAATGTATATTGAGTTTGTGATATTTTTTTGTTGTTGTTGTTTTGTTTTATCATTGTATGGATGTTAACATCATTATATTGTTGTATTTGGTAACTTTTATGTATTACTGTGTTTCGCCTCTCGAATTTCAGGAAGGTTTGCACTTGTCCTTGTGGACGTTATGTTAAAATAAATAAATGTTGATGGCTTGCATTATGAAATTTAACAATCATGAGAAATACATTTGAATTTTGTATCAAAATATTGAGTCTGGTTGTTGTGAGTTTTTTTCCCCCCTCCCTTTCTTTTCTTTATCGTAGCAGCAATAAGAGAATATGCTTTCTGGAAAAACAAATGTAATAACATGTTTATGATAGTAATTCAATGAGATCCAGTTAGTGGGCATGAGCTCTTCCGAGAAGGCTGACTAAAAATAAACATTCATGAATTCCAGACAATCGATCTTTATAAAGCTACTATCTTTTCCTCTTAGAACCATCATCATGACGTCAAAGTTTTTACATTTTTCCAGTATGTCTGTGAAGGTTCTCAGTCATCCAGGTCATCGTAGTCAAAGGAGCTTGCAAAGAAAAGCGTCTGGACTTCTTTAAGTTACTTGAAGACGTTTCACCTCTCATCCGAGAAGCTTCTTCAGTTCTAAGGTCAAATGGTGGAGAGTCCCAGATATAAACCTAGTGGGAAGTATCCCCCCACAGAGGGACAAAAGGACCCCCTGATGATCCTCTAATCGCCTGAGCCAAGGTGTGAAACTGGGTGTGGGTCCCAATCAGCCAGAGTTTCGGGTGTGTTCATTGTGAAACCTGGCCCCACCTTATCATGCGAATTCCTGAGGTCAGATGGCCCAGGATGTGAGTGGGCGTTAAGGCGTCTGGGAAGGGATCTCAAAACTGGATTATAGATGGCAGCGACCATCTTTGAACAGAGGCGGGGGTTTACGACACCAACTCTCTGCCATCTATAATCCAGTTTTGAGATCCCTTCCCAGACGCCTTAACGCCCACTCACATCCTGGGCCATCTGACCTCAGGAATTCGCATGATAAGGTGGGGCCAGGTTTCACAATGAACACACCCGAAACTCTGGCTGATTGGGACCCACACCCAGTTTCACACCTTGGCTCAGGCGATTAGAGGATCATCAGGGGGTCCTTTTGTCCCTCTGTGGGGGGACACTCCCACTAGGTTTATATCTGGGACTCTCCACCATTTGACCTTAGAACTGAAGAAGCTTCTCGGATGAGAGGTGAAACGTCTTCAAGTAACTTAAAGAAGTCCAGACGCTTTTCTTTGCAAGCTCCTTTGACATTTTTCCAGTATCTTAGTAAAATGAGTGATGCTTTGATCTGTTGCTTATTTGTTTTTTCTTTTTCCGCTATTCTACAAATAGGGTGCTAACACACTGAACTAAAATAAGAACGTTACAGTATGACGTCAGCGTGTTACATACAGATACTGGCACGGTGCCTGATTGTAGTTTAATGGCAGTTTCTTTTCTTCATTGCAGCTTTCAAATAAAACTGGGTTGGGTGGTGAGGGAAATCAATGCTTTCCAAACTGAAATGTTAGTTAACATTTTTTTGTCTTGACATGAATCTCTTGGATTTATTATGATACAGAGCTACATATCTAAACATAGATATGATATATTGTTTGTGAAGAAGTTTAAATATCAGATATTTCATGACTATCTACACCAGGTGTCCAACTCCAGGCCTCGAGGGCCGGTGTCCTGCAGGTTTTAGATGTGTACTTGATCCAGCACAGCTGATTTAAATGGCTAAATGACCTCCTCGTGTCTTGAAGTTCTCCAGAGGCCTGGTAATGAACTAATCATCTGATTCAGGTGTGTTGACCCAGGGTGAGATCTAAAACCTGCAGGACACTGGCCCTTGAGGCCTGGAGTTGGACACCCCTCATATACACACTATTAGCACATCCTATGGATCTCTCTGCTTGTTTGCACCGTTGTTGCTTAGTTACAATCACTTGCATCTAACAATGCATACAAAACAATCCTACATAGAACAGCAGTGACCAGCCTTTAACATTTGTGATTAAAAAATAAGGTATATTTTCTTCTTGATTCCCAGTTTGGGAACAGCGCTCAGTCTTTGTGAGGCTATCATACTTTGTTATCATCCCATTTCGTATTTTGCATGCTGCTGCTGAACAACAGCCCTTTTCATGCTTTCTGTTGAGCTGCTGTCAGTAGTTCACCTGTGTGTCCTTAGAAAAGCATACCAACACAATTACATTAGCTAAGAGCAGATTTCTTCTGAAAGCATCTGTTTTTCTTCTCAATATGTCTTTCTGCAAGCAGCATCATAAATTTACAAAAAAAGAAGCCCCTCAGGCTAGTCTTCCTTAAATATCCTGCAGCCGCTGTGAACAGGAAATGCCAGGATTATGTAAAGAGGAACAAAGAGCAATCCGTTCCAGTGTAATATAGCTTCTTTCCCTTTTTTTTCTCACCCCTGTGATTGTTTACTTGTGTCAGTTCAAACAATATCCGTGCCTGCCAATATCCCGAATTCTTGCTTTAATGTCTTCTTCCTCTTGTTGTTGGCATTGAGCCAGTTCATCTCCATTGCAGCCAGTAAGGAGATAGCAGTACTTGTTGTAGCGTCCTGGTCTGGTGGCTCTTGGCTGCATCTGCTGTTTCCCTTAAAGAAAATCCTTCTTCTACATGGAGCTGAGGAATGCCAGAAATGTCTCTAACTGGCCTGCTTTCAACATTGTCCTTCCAAAACTGTCTTTTATGCATCTCTTCCCTTTCATCTTATGAATTTGTTTCCATACCACGGCGCACACACATAAACACATGCACTTACTAGAAGTCACTGATTAAGTGGCTGTTTCCCAGAAAAAAATCAGGTTCAGTTCATGTGACTTTGATATTTGCGGTGACCATTAGGAGATGATTTAAGGCAGATGTGGAGACAGTTTGTACTGTCTTCTAACTTTGAGTGCACTCCAAAATCTGACTGTGTGACAAACAAGAACTTAGTTCCTACAAATCCAAACAAATATGAAAAGCTGACCAAAGCTTACTATGGAATTCAGATAACCTGCTTTCAGCAGTCTCTGTGGACTGTCACTCAGGTCTTGCTTAATGGTTTTAAATGATATCAGGCAGCAAATGTTGCTTTGAAACACCGAGTCTAAGCAAAATTCATTTATCTATCTTAAGTCAACCAGCCAAAAAAGATAACATTAAAATAACAAATACTGTTTTTGCTTGCATTATACAAACTTTGACTACACATGATTTTGTTGCCATTAAGCAGGGGTTTGATTTAATGGTAACCAGCTGCATATCCTTAAGACATGTCTGTCAGTGCCACCCACTGTCATATTTTTCCCTTGAGGTCTGCAAAAATCCAAGACTGGGATTTGCAAAACGTAAATGGAAAGCTGAAAATGTTGCATTCTACTGTAATGGTCACAATAATCAGTTATATGAGAAAGAATTGTTGACAGCATGGTATTTTGACTGTGGCATTCCCATCCATCTGCAACTGACAGCTTAGGAACACATTACAAAACTGGCATTTGGGAGGTGGAGCAGGGAGGTGGGGGCGCTGGAGCCCGTTCCAGCTGTCATAGGGTGAGAGGCGGGTACCCCCTGGACCGATCACCAGTCCATTACAGGGCTAACATAGACGCCCACATCCACACCTGCAGCCAATTTAGAATCACTATTTGTTTATGTAAAACATTTTTCTCTGACATAGTCAAATATTTTAAGTTATCTGGATGGATGATGGCAGCATGCTGAGGAATATCCTAAAATAGCTTATCTAAAACAAGAGACAATTTGCTAACTTTTAAAGGAGTCCTGTTAATTTCCATACTTGCGCACAGAGCCAGGTACTAAAAATAAACAGAGAATAGCAGAAAAGTAAAACAAGAGCACTGCAGAGAACTACAAATGGGGGATTTTTGCAGGACTGAGCTACACAACAACGAGCCACAACAACCAGTGAAAGATGTGCGGTTGTGAAGGACATTTATGATCTTGTTGAAATGCTCAATATTTTGTTGGGAAACTTTGTCTCTTGGAAGTCACGTGGATGTTACTTTGGCATATGCAGTAAACATTATTACAGGCCAAGCACTCCTATAGCGATGGCACTCCCTGCAACAGGATACATACTGCAAAACACCAAACCACAAATACTGAGGAATGGCTTTAGGAACGCAACCAAGAACACAAGGTGTTGATCCAGTCTCCATACTCCTCTTAAAGAATCCACGTACAACGTTAGAGTTGAAAACACCACAGAGCCCCACTGTCCATATCTGTCCATGCAGGTCACACAGAAGTGTGCATTTTTTTCTGATTCTCTGAGTCTTGCTTGCACACTAATGTGGGTATTCTGAGTGTGCACATCGTGCAATTTCCTTAAATATGCTGTAAATGTGCAACAGAACCAACAAGTTTTGAACTAACATTGTCTGTCTTTTATTACAAAGCCTGTTTGGTACACCAGTCCATTTGTCCTGACTAATTACAGAGATTACAGCGACCAGTATTTATATATATTTAGATGTCATACTGCAAAGACTACAACCACAGTACAGTGCAGGACTTTGTTGCCTAGAGCTGCGTTTTTGCAAAGCATTCGCTCTTCTTGGTTTTACCAACAGATTTCCATTGAAAGCTAATTTTCTTGGCCAACCCCTTAGGTATATGTTTCCATCACAAGAAGAAGAGCTTCCCCTGCACCTCATGAGGCATTAAACTCTCTCAATCCTCCTGAAGTCCTTCTCTGGTTGTCTCTTTATGTCCCCTGGAAATGCCATGCTTTCTCTCTCACTGTCTCACTCCGTCTCACTATCTCTAGATCTCTTTCAGTGAACCATTTTCTCAGAACTTGTTATCCTACCACCTTACATAAGGGGGAAATTCCTTTATGCTTATGTTCCCGATTACTCTGCTATTATAGAAAGTTCAACGCTGTCAAAAAAACACAAAACATAAGTAGGTTAGTGTGGCAGTGTGTATGTGTTTGAGCATAATGAAAGTATACATACAGGCTCAATTATTATACATACATTTATTTAAATATAATACTACAATGTCTTTTACCCTGACAAGGCCAAGGCTTGTTAACTTGTTAGTGATCATGATCACTGCAACTGGTAGTTTCTCTTTGCCAGCATAAAAAAGGATTTGTTTGATTTTCGTTGGATTGACCAATACTCAAAACACTGGAAAAATCCAAGAAAGAATTATAGATTCATTTTTTAACAATAGCAAATTCAAACATCATGGTCAGACAAGAAAAGGATTCAGTGTTTTGGCCACAATGACAAGGGATGTGTTTGGAGGAGTAAAGGTGAACCTTTCAAACCTAAGAACACTGTGACAGCTGTCAAGCGTGGTGGTGGTAGCATCATCCCCTGGGGCTGTTTTGCTGCTAGTACATTGCACAAATGGTTAGTGCAATGAATAGTAAAATCTTCAACTTCTCCTTAATCAACAGGCAGATGGTTGAAACTTGGACACAGTTAACTGTTCCAACATGAAAACACACGAATACTGTTTTTGAGCTTCTGGGATGTCCTTCCCCAAGCCCCCATCTCAACCGTACTGAAAATTTGTGAACTATTCTTTAAAGCCGGGACTTTGCCAGGAAAACAAACCAATGAACTCTACTGATTCTGCCAAGATGAGTGGTCAAATAAACAAAAGTGTCTGGTCAATGTCCAATCTACTAAGAGACATTAAATTAGCATGACATTCATGCCCATGATGAGTGAATGTAAACCTTTGACTACAACTGTGTGTCCAATTCAGAAGGCATAAAAAGCAACTTAAATACTGCTTTAAAATATGTACCTTCTTCTTAATTTCTATGTTGACCCATAGCTCTTGACTCCCTGACTCATACAGTCAGTTGAAGTTGATGAATGAAAGTAGCTGACAGTCACCTAACAAAGTTAGTCTTAACCCCAGAATCATGCAGCACTTCCCAGACATAAAGGCAGCCATGAAAAATGAAAGCCTAAATGTTCCCATTCTAGATGTTGACCAGGACAAACATGGAGAACATTTCTTTCACGTGTCCCGGAGGTGCTTCCAAATGAAAAAAGAAACAGAGAAAAATTTCCAAAAGAGGCAAAGCACTCGTAACCGCTGGTAATATGTTTCTCATGGTGGTGCATTCATAGCAGCGAGGGAGGCAAATGCCTTTGGTTAAGCGGAGCCATTTATTCTGTCCCTGAAAACAGCTGAAGAACAACAAAAGTATTCTCAACAAAGAGTAGCACGACCTGATGCTGCTGCCTGTTTTCCTCCCGTCTGCGGTGACTGTCCTTCTTCAAAATGGGGGCACTACTGGCACACAGCATACTCAAAAAGCCACACAATAGACACGTTCAACTCAAAGAGAACTTTTCAACTGTAAAGCTGGAGAAGAAACACTGCTAAGTTGATCCTTCAGGCTCAGTTTCAGTGTGGGTAAGCGCTTGGAAAGAAACAAAAACATTGCCAATTCTGTTGTTTGGACTTGCAGGGCCTGGTGCGCATGAATGCCCACTCACATGTACTTAGACTGTAGTTATACACACACACACACACGCACTCATGAGAGTACCCACAATGAACTCTGTCCTCTGACTCACTACAAGTTGGGAGGAAGTCCAGATTTCAAACTGTCCGGGAACAGATTCTGGTGGTCTGGATCTTTTTGAGCTTTTGATTTTCAACCAACAGCACTCTCTGTATTTACTATGGTCCTTGATCAGCAAGGTACTGTACATTCAGCACACAAATACAATGCATACAAATTATTTGGTTATATGTCATGTCAAACATGGCTCTCTTTCAAGCAAGACTTTAGTGAAACTTCCAGCCATCATGCATAAAGCTAAGACATTTCTCAAATATTATCCATCCATCCATTCACTCCGGCTTATCCTTTTCAGGGCTGCAGCCTATCCCAGCTGTCATAGGGCGAGAGGCGGGGTACACCCTGGACAGGTCGGCAGTATGTCGCAGGGCTAACACACAGGGACAGACAACCATTCGCACCTATGGGCAATTTAGATTTTTCACTTAACCTATCCCCACAAACTGCATGTCTTTGGACTGTGAGAGGAAGCTGGAGTACCCAGGGAGAGCCCACGCAAACACGGGGAGAGCATGCAAACTCCACACAGAAAGACCCCGGCCTGATGATGGAATTGAATTCAGGACCTTCTTGCTGTGAGGCAACAGTGCTAACCACCGTGCCGCCAATATATCAGCTTTGACTTCTAGGTCCAGCTAGTGCAGGTGATGGGGTGACTCAGTTCACATGACTGATACCTCAAGCACCACCGATAACATGGAAAAAGTAGTCTTTTCTTTCAGTACCAAAAAAATCACCATAAACATATACTATCACACAGACAATAGGTTAGAGATTCTGGCTATGATCAAGCTTTTCAAACTGGAGACATTTTTTCATTCATATTAAAGACTTTGGGAGCAGCCACTGGCATTTTAAGGCTAATTTTGTTTGTTTTGGTTTGGCTTTCTTTATGACTGGTAACTTTTATGAGTTCTGTGGGTGTTGCAAAAGATTTTGAGGGTAAAAGAGAAGAAAACGTGTCCTCTTCTGGAACTTGGTGACATTTTAGTTGAACTTACCGCCTCCAGGAATATTTTCAGGGTTTCCACAGCAATTAATTAGTCAAAAAGTCAGCTGTCATATCTTTTTATGCAACCGACACGTTCTATCCCCCTCTCGTTTTCCATCTCTTCTGGCTTTTTGTGTTACGCAACTCTTTTGCACAAAGGTATGGAGCGTATTTGTAAGTTGCCCTTGTGCTCAACATTGTCATTTATGTGTTTCGTTCTTTTATTGTATAAAGCTTCCGGCCAAATCAGTGTATAAAAAAGTGCCTGGAAACAATAGGTGGAGGCCAGACAGGCCATGGAAAACTGCTTAGAGAACAATGTGATCTGGAGAGCTGGTAATAAAGTCCCAGTAGTGCACAAAAGCAAAAACAGGTTCCCAGACTCACCTAGGCCTCCTACTGACCTCATGGACCTATTTGTAGTGGTTTTGTAGTCCTGTCAAGACAGAACAAAACCTACACTTACGTGGTAGAACAGATTGTTTCAGCCCTTCAGAAGGATCAGGTGCAAAGAAACTAAGTTTGAAAGTCTTTACATTTGCCATGTTATCTGTGCACGAGTGTCAGTCTTCTTAGTCCATCATTTATGACTGGTGAAGGACATTCAATGAATGAATGCTTAGAGCACAGAACTTATTCTTGGTTGGTATTTTTACTAACTGAGTCCCTGGTCTGGCTCCTGTACCGGTGCCATGTGTCAGACTGTCAGCCCCAGTCTGTTCTACTTTCTAATTTGCCGCCTCTGCTGCATCTAAATTAAGAAAAAATTGCATAAAACTTATTTCTTTAAGTCATTACATTGACTGTCTGCACGACAGTTAGGCCCCCTGGTGCTTTGATTATTGAGAACCTCTGACTATAGTAATAATATTGATCATTTTTTCTATCCCTGTCCTATGGTTTATGAACAGTTCTAAAAGTGGAGAAGCTGTTTTGTGCTGATATCCTCAAATAAAATACACAGTACTTTTTATCACAGCCATCTAAGTCTTTATGGTGTTAAAGACAACATCTTCATGATAATGATATTTAGCTAAGTGGATAATTTTCTCAGTGTTTACTTAAGTTCCTTTAAATCATATTTTAGTACAAAAGCCATGACTAGGGATAGGATTTAGGAAGCAGTATTAGGGTAGCAATAAATAACTCGCTAATTTAATCCTTGAAAGTGATGGAAATGTGTAACAGCAGCCTAAGAGTAATAAAATTGTGTTCCTTTGTCTGAATGAACTTGGATCTTTGTGTTCTTAAGAATACAATAGTAAACTATATGAGATGTTTGACTTTTATTAATTATCTGGAATTCTAACACCATGCATGAACATGTGTGGTCGGAAAACAGAAGACCAAATGACAGTATCAATATTATTCCAGCTGCAGTGTACCAAAAAGGTACAGTGAGTCACCCCATAAAGACGCCAAAGGTGCTGAGAGCCATTCCTGCAAGAACAGTCATACAGCAAATCCACATTTGTGCAATATTATGTAGTTTGGACTTGTTCAGTCTGCAGAGAATCTGCTCAGTGATTAAAAAAAATACTAAAGTGTAGCTAGGTCTTTGCAGTACAGAAAACTGATTTTGTGCTGTAAGATCTTTAGTTGCTGTTGTTGTAGCTGTCTTTTCCTGACAATATCATCAACCCGTTTTTCTCTGCCTGCATCCAGAGGACACCAAGTCCTAGAACAGCTGAAAAAGCACCTCCGGTATCCTCAAGAAAACTCTACTACAGCTCGAGAAGAAACACAAAATTCCTGAATACTTGTTTCCTGCCAAACTAAAGTACACTTATTTGTTCACATGTTTGCTTTAGATAAAGGAGCAAAGTCATAAGCTCAGTCTCACTGTGATTCTAGCTTTGAAACAGCAGAGTTAAATTCACTGGATGTGTAAACACAGCAAGATATCTGGGGCTCTTATGCAAGTTCACTTTCACCCCTGGTTGGACATGACACACTGGGAAATATCAAATTAAATGAGTTTTTCTAAGAAGAAGAAAAAAAGAGACAAAGACAAATAAAGAGTTCTATTATTACCCTGGGCTGTTGAAGCCCCCCACTCCCCCTTTATACAACGAAAGCATGTGAATAGAGAACATGATGTTCCTCAACCCAGAGTGGTGGACGATGTTTGTAGTCAGGCTGCTCACGTTGCCAAAAGGATGTCTTAGACTTTGTCTTGGCAAGTCAAATTGGTCAAAAGTAACTAAGTACATTTATCAACCACTAAAATAAAAAATGTGGTTTACATAGAACTTTATACTTCCACCACACTGCAGCCAGTTGCCACGATTAACAGAAAGCATAATCAAAAGTCATTATTATACATTAAGACTTGGATTTCAAAGATATTCTACCAAAGATCAACAAAATGATACCACCTTTACCTCATAAAATTCACAAGTGCACTCAGTAATTATATGATTAACAGGCTATTTTACATAAAGTTCAAACAGTAGGAGTACTCGTTATTTTGATGTCAATACTTTTTTACTTTGAGTACGGTTTTAAAAAGGATGACTTCTACATGTCACAGATATTTGCTTCAGATAAAGTTAAACAAAATCTTTCAAAATGGGTCAGGACACAAGTGGATACTTCTTTTTGGACTCATTATAGAATAACGTCCTTTAAATCATCATGGTTGTGTTTAAGAAGGGGCAGTTAAAACATGTTTTCAGTTCATCAGTGCACTAGCAGATACATTTCCTTATGACAGGTAGCATCATTGGTCACAAAGTACTATCATAAAACCAGCTGTCCAAATATTTAGTCAAAAACAACTTTAGGTGTATTTATTAGCTTTAGAGGGATCAAATCAATTCTCCTTTTTTATGAACCATCTCAGCTGCATGTACTGCCCAATAGTGCCACCTAGAGGAGGTTTAAAGTAAAATAAATCATTATACATAAAGTTTGAGATTTTATGTATAGTGTTTCTAAAAACTTTAAAGTCCATACATTAAGTTTGGCATGATTGAGAAAAAAAAAGTCAAAATGTATTTCTAAATACACATTTAAAAAAGGAAACTTGTATGTAGCACTTTATAATAATTTCACTCTATTAGGGCATTATTACGGTATTAGCAAATGGTTAATTCATCATTTATATAGCATTATTCCCTCTTGTTATGCCATTCATTAAGATGTATTATGACTGATATGATTATACTAGCAGTGATGTAGCAGCAGTGATAGCTATAGCTGTATATCGTGTAACAGTAACAGATGGATAAACATACATAAATAGCATATTAAGGATGAGTAATGATATATAAATGATGACCTAAGCACTTACTAACAAACTTAATAAAGTGCTACCTTTTTGTTTTTGCTCTACTGCTGCAGCAGAAAGTAAGATAAGCAAAAATCAAGCCAAACACCACATTTTAAAGCCTTTCCCCACTTTATTGTTTGTGTGATGCTTAATCCTTTCTGACAAGATCATGTCTGCTGTATGTGGTTCTTACTGCTTTCTAACTGTGTCAAATCAAAAAAACTGAGCATAAATGAAAACATAATACAGGACCCAAAATCAAAAGTGAGACTGATAACGTGCAATGATTTCAGTGCAACATTTCTACAGAAAATCCACCTACTAGGACACCTATAGATTCCCCTGTTGTCACGTAGATCGTCAGAGAGAACAGAGACAAAACATATCAATGGCTCAAATGGATGAAAAAGTCTTTTCATTTGCAAAGAACTGGTTAACATTCCCTTCAGAGCTATAGAGCTCTGTGTGAGGTTAGTATGCATTTTCTTTCTTATTAAACCAAATAGATGAGCTGTGCAGTGCACAAGGTTTTAACTGAGAAATGATTCTGAAAAGCAAAGAAAATTAGAATATAACAATACGAAGACATACAAGAAAATCAGAAAACAATTCTGTCATCCCCTAAATCCATCAGCAGCAGATATGAACTTTAAACATGGTGTATATGGTACATAAGTTGCAGTGCAATAAAGGGAGAAAAAAAACAAAAACAACAACAAATGCATAAATAACATTTAACTAAATAAAACAGATAAAATAAAAAGGCCCGACTAAAAGAAGACAACAGATTAGAATCAAGGCTATTAAGGAATGAATAAATAATTATGTTTGAATACATATTCCAGATACCAATTCTAGTGGGAAGTTTAAAACACAAGACACAATGACGAGTGACTAAGTAAATAGTATGTAGTAGTTATGTAGCTATGGTAACAAGTAGGTGGAAACTGCATCACACAAAAAAAAGAAAAAAAAAAAATCACTATTCACCACCACACAAATTCAACAGATTAGAGGCATGAACTGAGGAAGAGGATTTGTTCATTCTTCAGCTCTGCCGTCCAGGATGCTTTCAAAGTTGAAAGGTAGGAACTTAAAGCCGTTGCCTGAGTAAAACTTGTTTTGGAACTCCACCCTACGATTAAAGAAATCAATAAAAATCAGTCTGAAAAAAGGACATACATACTTTCATACAATAACCTTGTCGTGCATACAGTGACGATAGCTGGCAGCTTGGTTAATGCTGAGCAGAGCAGTAGCGGCCGATGACCCCTGCTCTTCATTCCACAGTCTGCACACACCTGCATAAGCTCATGTCTACATCCTGGGACAGACACCTAAGCCTCTTCCCTTCAGGAAAATGATCAGGGTCTATTTTTAAAAAAGGCCAATGCTAAGTGACGGCTGGATGACCTTTTAACTGAGCAGCCATGGATAGCATTCATTCCAAAGCCCGTCTGGTGTGGCAAGAAGAAATATGTAGTATTACATATTGCACATTGTGCGTATCTTCCTTCAACACTTCTCACAAAAGTCCTTGGAAACACTCAGAGCTGCTCTTTTCTCAGGAAAAATAATTCAAAAGGATACCAGTTTTTTCAACAACCGATAAAAACTCAAATTGACAACATATTCCATAAAAAAATAAATAAATAACCCTATTCTTGTGCTTCGTTCTGACATACATTGTGTATACAGTCAGACAGAATTAGTGTTTCGTGCATGAGGTCTCTAGGGGATTTTAGCAATTGCAAGTTTGCAGTGTGTTTTGTCTACTGAGAACTAAATCTTTGTCAGTTTGATGTTCAGTAATTACATGGTTTCCAGATACAATCACTGGAAATAAAAATAGTTTGATTGGGGGAGGGGTTGTTTAGTTTCCCTCGCTTAAAATGTAAACAGACTGTCCATGAAGACAATTTGTGAAAGCACGCTCAGCCAGCATTCCTGTGTAAAGGACAATTATCGTGAAGGCCGGCTGCAACACAGACGTGCTCTGTGAATGTGCCGGTGAACTATAAAACCAGCGTGACATTCAGCAAAGCCAGACAAAGACATTTATGAGGAGGCAACAAAGGCTCATCGGTGCCGAGCCACAGACCTTTCTGCATGCCACACAGAGCATAAATGAACAGCACCACATTGACAAGAGCAGACTTATTCCAGGACAGAGGCCAAGAGAGATGATTGGAAAACCAGTTTGTTAGCTTGAGCACCTGGGATGGTCACTGAGACATTAATTGTAGCCTGCAGGTGGAGCTGGAGCTTTGCTTTTGTAGCAATGACAGTAATTTGCCTTAAGGAGTCCTATCCTTCAACACTAACAGGTTTTCACAAAGGTATTAGCCCAAGCAAATAATAATAATAATAATAATAATAATAATAATAATAATAATAATAACTTTATTTATAAAGTGCTTTCAAACAAAGTGCTGTACAGCTATTTGAAACTAAAAAGATGAATAAATAAAAAGGGATAAATAGTAGCACAAGTAAAAACACAATACAAGTTAAAAACAGTAAGAATTTAAAAACTAAAAGGCATAGAATTAAGACATGTAAGATGGGGTGAACAAATGTGTCTTCAACTTAGCTTTAAAAACCTCCACATGCCTGCCTAATATTTTGAGGGAGGTTGTTCCACAAGAATGGGGCACGAAAAGAAAAAACACGCTCTCCAACTGTCTTTTTTCTGGCTATAGGAACTTTTAGAAGGCCAGAGTCCTGAGATCGTAGAGCACGGCATGGAACATAAAGGTGTAAAAGGTCAGAGAGGTATGAAGGTGCCAATCCATTTAAAGCCTTGTAGGTGAGCAGCAGGACCTTAAAATTTTCTCAAACCTGACAAGGCAGCCAGTGAAGAGATCTCAGAACAGGGGTAATGTGCTCAAATTTCCCAGTTCGTGTTAAAATGCGAGTAGCTGCATTTTGCACCATCTGTAGAACTCTGAAACTTTTCTTTGGAAGCCCAGAAAGAAGAGCGTTACAATAATAAATACGTGAAGACACAAATGCATGGACAAGAACCTCTGCTGTGTCACTTGACAAAACTTGTCTGATTTTGGCAATGTTCCTCAAATGGTAAAAGGCGGTCTTTGTTATCTCTTTTACATAAGACTCGAAGGAAAGCACCATGTCGAACCACACGCCCAAGTTTTTTACCTTGTCCCTGCAATTTATGACATCGTCATCAATTTTCAAGATAAAATTTGGGGACAAGTGCTGAAATTTTTCAGTCCAATGACCATCAACTCTGTCTTATCAGTATTTAGGAGCAAGAAATTATCAAATAACCAGCCCTAATTGCAGATACACAAGATACATATACAAATCCTAAAAAACAACATTAAAACTAAACTTACCAATGCAGTCGCAATGCGTGCAGAAATGCTGACAGGCCTTCCATAATGAGAAGAATAACAACTGTGAGAACAGCGAAGAAGTAAAAGACTATGGCCAGAAGGATGAAGCCTCCAAGGCTGCGAGAATAAAGGCCTATGCGCATCACCATGGACCACAGCACCTCTGACAGCTCTGTGTATAAGAAAGTACATACACACCAACTTTACTACTCTGATTCCTTTGAGAGTCAAAGCATTTAGGTGTTAATACAGTGAGCCACTAAATAACTGAATACTGCAGGTGAAGCGACTTACGTGCATGAGCCAGACTGAGGGCCCAAAGCCTCAGATAGGAAGCAGTGTTGGAGATACAACCCAGGCAATACTCTATGGTGTGAATGGCCTGATGCACTGCTACATCCGCAAAGTTAAACTGTGGGTAAAAGTTAGTGGTTTCATTTACTCAGCATAAAAAAAAAGTAGAAAACAACATCTCTACAACAGGTCCTGAGGTCCACAGAGGAGAAGTCAGCTTTAATATGTGTCACCAATGATTGAGGGAATTGACAGAAAAGCCATTTTTTGTTGTAGATCATCAACCCCGAAAATAAGAAGAGGCATCATCATCATAAGAACCTGTGAACCCAAAGAGTCAGCTGCCCTCCTGATGCCTCATGCACATCACCAAGACCATAGGGAAGCACTGGCCTACTGGCACCCACCACATGACGAATCCCTGCCCATTTTCAATAGAATACATTTAGAAGTCACTGACCGGACCATACAATGACAAACATTCAGACCCAACTAGTAGCAGCAAGCAATGGTTGACAACAAAGCAGGGGCAGTAAAGGAAAGACTTTGAAGACATGTATATTAACATGAGGGGATAGGGTGCAGGTGGATGTGCAGCATGAGCTCCTGTCCTACCTCTTCCTCCTCACAGGCCTTGAAAGCAGGTGACAAAAGGCAACGCTTGGTTATTGACATCACACACACGGACAGGCAAACGTCAATAAACAGGAAAGTAACAAGAGAAACCAGTTAATTATTTAAAAGGAGAATCGAGTGAAACCAACATTAGCGAATGAGCACATTGTGCTTTCAGATCATCTTAAAATAAAACGAGTAATCAGATTACATAAGTAAAATTATGAAGTCCAGGTAAAATAACTCACTACTCGCCATCTGTTCATGGTTGTGTTAAATCTGTGCAGGAATTACAAGAAAATGGATCCATAATGTCTGTATTCATAATTGATGTTGACAGTAAGGGTGGAAATGGAAAAACAAGGCATCAAGTTTCTGTCTCCAACTAAGGTTGAAAGACTAAATTATTCAAAGATGTGAAAAGATCCTTTAACTTGTGCTTCTCCCGAGTTACTCCAGCAAGCTGCTGTCCTGTTGTTACTTATGGTCTGTATGCAATTATTGTAATACAAAAAGACATTAACTTTTGATGTTTGACTTCAGTGTTATTGTGGGAACACATCTTTTACCTCAGGTTCATCCTCAGATTGCTGTGCGAGCTGGTCATGCTGGATGATTTCAGCCTCATCCTCAGTGGGCCCGTTGCCCACCCTGATTCCTCCAAAGTTCTGTGTACCCTGTAACACAGTGAAACTTAATGAGGTAATCTATTTAAATCTATTATAAAAGTATATTGAGTGACTGTGAGCGCAGACTGTTTTATCTTACCAGATGCTTCCGCCACAAATACTGTCTTCGCATAACCAGAGTTTTTACTATTAACATACAGGGGACACATGCCAAGGCGATTACCACCAAAAGGGATTGTATGGCCATCTACAAAAAAAGGTGGAAAGTAAGTACAAGAGAAAAAAAAATAAGGACAGTTAGATGGATCTCTTCATTCATGACAAAAAGAAAGTTGCAAGTATGCTGATCTCACCTGTCCTCTGTAGAATAGTTTATTATTGGGGTCATTGTAATTGAACAGGAACATGTTAATAAAGGCAATAAGGAGACTGGGAGCATCCCTGGAAGTGCGTGCACCATAGGAGACCCACTTATAAAAGATCAGAATGACTAGATAGCCAAACAGGCTGGCCATGAAGATAATCTCTGGAATGAAACCCAGGTAAATATTCAGGGGTTTGTTGAAATACCTGAGGAAAACCACAAAAAGAATATTAGAAGTGCACAAATTCAAAAAGAAAAACATAAGAATCTGCATAATTATACATAGGTATGGAAATCTCACAGGTGGTTGAAGAGACTTAGTGTGACTCCAAACAGCATGTGAATTACCCCCAGGATAACAGACATCTTCATCTTGAAGGAGTTGAGGAATGACAGCTTGTTGACAGAAATGCTCCATATCTGAGACATAATGCAATTACGAATTATAAACTATGCGAGTATTCAGGTTAGTTTATGTCTGCCAATGACTGCTGACTTTTGTGGATTTTTTTTTGTAACTGACACACAAAATAGCTGACATAGATGTATAAATATGGAGCTCCAAAAGATTAAAAACAAAATGATTTACTGGATCAATGCCAATGGGGTACGGCCCATTGAAGACTCCATCAACTGCTGGGTCCAACTGCAAAACTGTACTGCTATTAAGTGTACCATCCCTGAACAGAATGAGGACAGAGATCAGATTTTTGAGCTTACATACTGAACAAAAAAAGAAGTCCCTGTGTTAAAGCTCTTGTCAATTATTACCAGTGACACTTACGTCCAGTTGCCTCCAGCTCTGGAATTGAACATTGGTCTGACACTCCATCCAGACCCAAACACATTTAGGGACTTTGAGAAGCAGTCATTGTAAATAATGCCGGTGTACATTGAGAAGACTCCCATCAGCAGAATTATGTAGCGCCCCCCAAACATCATGTTGAATATCTGTCACAAAAAGATATTGAACTTTCATAAGGAAACTGTGAAAATAAAAATGCACGATGTCCTGTGGAATCGGTGCTTGTCTGTCATCAAGAAGGGATGGTTTAGGACTAATGAGATGGTAATGATGGGATCCATACCTCATTATCATTCTTCTGCGCCATCAGTCTGCTTTCTCTTAACACAAGGTATAGAGCAGCACAGGTCATGAGTGTCCCATGGCCCAGATCGCCAAACATAACCGCAAATAGGAAGGGGAACGTAATGATGGTGTATGGTGCTGGAGACAAGGAGGCAGGCATCATACGAGGGGGAGGGTGGTGTAGTATGTCAATAAAGAAATAAATAAATGAGTGAAACATGCACAATGTTCCAACATGGTGATAATGGTTGTTGAGACAGCTGAAGTAAAAGCCTTTTAATTGTCTGTAACTCAATACTTAAGCCAGCTGAGTAAACAGATTATAGAAACCTACTGCCACATTATACAAAAAGGTCCACACAAACCAGCTGGGCATTAACACACAGAATTCATAGTTTGCTTACCTGGGTTAATCTCACGGTAGCTGCCAATTCCATAAGCATCCACAATGTTTTGGAAGCCTGAGGTGAACTTGTTTGTCTTGTTGTAGGTTGGAGGGGTCTGTTTGGTCTGCATTCTATTGAGGATGGAAGGCACAGTAGAGCCGCTCTTCTCCTAAAACCAGAAAAAAAAAAAAAAAAAAAAAAAAAAAGAGAATGTCATGCAACAAAAGTCCTAACTTTAGATCATCAAGCCTGGAACAATGCAAAACTAGCTATTCCAAGAATCGGATCATGTGCTGAGAGCCATAACGAGTTCTTGTTACTGTTACAACACATGTAGAACTAGACAATATAGCAAAAAGGACTCGACAGTAAAACTAACAAAAAAAAAACAAAAACAAAACATTTAGTAGAAACTGATTTTTTTCAAACATGAAATCATCTTCCTTGTAAAAACCTGACTGGCTAGTTTACACCAAATATAAACTGCTCCTCTGTTACTCACCGTCCCCCTACGCAGGGCAAACTGAATGGAGTCCAGGTCTGAGATGGGACACCACACTTCAGCAATCAGACACTTCTGAGTGACATCGATGTTGCACAGGTTGAGGGTGTGGTAGATGGCCTTCATCTTCCTCACCTTGATAAACCAAACTCTTATTGTCTTGGCTGCAGCCTGCAGGACCCTCTGCCTGTGGTCCTCAGTCTGGTTAAGCACCTTTAATGACAAACAAGAGCAGTGATGGCCACAGTAACAATAAATTTTTTTACATGATTTGTGCATGATCAGTGAGATCATGAAGAATTCTTTTGGCCAAATAAATAAATCTATGAATGTCAATGAGACTCCCTAAAAACAGGTCACACAGAAAGCCAACAGCCATTCCTGCCATCATGTTTCAGCAGAAACTGCATCAGTGTAATGGTGGTGCCTTTCTCCAAATCAGACCCATTATTAAAACTTCTGAATATAATTGTTAGAAACTATCATGTTCTTCACTGACATTTACCATCCATAAAAATACAATAACAGGTGTGTGAAATATAATACCTTGCAGTGTCACGATGATGGTGTGTTAACAATAACCATTGTATTTTAAAAGGAATTAGACATTGTGTAAATGTGCATATGGTTTTGTACAGTAAAGGTTACACAAATCTCTGCACCTCAATACACATTTTCATTTAGTTTCAAGTTCGAATTCAATCATTTTACTAAAACCAAGGACACGGTTAATGAAACTACTGATTCATTTTAGTAATTTTTTTTTTCATTGTTTTCAAGTTTCTATATCTATCACAATATTAGTATAATTTTTTTTGATGACCTTGAAGGTAAAAATCTAATATTACACAGCCCTGATGTTAAACTGAATCGAAAGAAAACAAAAATAGTATAAATGAATCAGACGTTCCTTTTACTGGCATAAATGGTGAGCAAAAGGTCATCCTAAAGAGCATCAGGGTGTTTAATCCATTAAGGGATTCCCATAAGGGAGACAGAATATTTACAGGTATGTTGCTCTATGACTGAGATTAAAAGCCCAGCCTATGACTAGCAAAGAGAAGGCTCATATCTATCTCTGTTGTCTCCCACACCCAAATTCTTGCCTGCTATTGAGACAACACTGACATGCCATTCTGTTACGTGGATCTCATGCCCAAGTAGCAACAAGCATAATCCACAAACACAGAGATTCACATTCTTCCAGCATGCAGAGGAGCAAAGAAGTATCCATTGATTTGTCATGCACAGGGCATGTTGAGTATCAAGCAACTGTCTTGTGCAAGTTTTTTTTTTAAACTTCCTGTGGTTTAAACTGTCATTGTTTCATCAATATCCGAGTACATGACACTTGAACTGTGCTGACACATCAGGTTGACAGAGTGAAGTAGCATGTGGGACCTCAGTGATATCTGAGTCTGTGTAACATGACGTAAAATCCCCATAGCACTGCATGTAAAGTGGGTAAAATAAGTATTAAAAATCAACATAAAATAGTGTAATAATTAAAAAATAACACAGGGAAAAAAAGTATTGAACATGCTTGAACTGAGATTTGTTGAATATTTCATATCAAGAAACTAGTCACATGAATTGCTCAAGTAGGATTTTATCAAAAAGGTCTCTGTACATTTTCCCATTAATCCTTCCTTTAATAATATAAACTTTGCTGTTAGTATGGTGTTTTTGGGATGTATGCGGTGCCTTTTGACCTCCAAACATGGTGTGTATTATGGCATCCAAAGAGTTCAGCTTTGGTCTCATCTGGCCAGACTGCATTCTGTCAGTATTTCACAGGCTTCTTTTCTTTAGCAATGTAGTCTTCTGTGGTGAGCATGCATACAGGCCATGATAGTCAAGTGCATTATTTATCGTTTTCTTTGAAACAATTGTACCTGCTGATTCCAGGTCTTTGTATAGCTCTCCACAAGTGGTCCTTGGCTCTTGGACAACTCTTCTAATTATGTTTTTTACTTTATGGCCCCAACAGTGTTTACTGCAACCTTCAGTAGTTTAGAAATTCTTCTGTAATCAATGGCGTCAGTATGTTTTGCAACAATAAGGCTGCAAAGGTTTTGAGAGAGCTCACTGGATTTACCCATCATGACATGTTGGCATCTTGGTAATGAGACAACGTCTTTTAGGTCATCAGTTAGGATTGAACTAGCTAATATTAATTTGAACTAAGTGGCAGGATTGTTTTCTAACTCTAAGATAAGTTTCCATGCTTTTTTTTTTTTTTTATACCTTTCTTTCTTCATGTACTCAAAACCTTTTCTACTGTTTCATTTCTCATTATTACACTTTATGGATATCTATGGTTTCATTTCTTTTTATGTATAAAATGGATAGGTTGTTACTGACATCTGGTGAGAATTTCATGTCAATAGCCCCTTTAGATATACATTTACTTAGAAAATGAAAACTGATTCGTGTTCAACACTTCTTTTGCCTGCTGTATCATTACATGGTCAAAAACCAAGAGGAGTGTCATTTGCAAAGCAAAAGGAAGGAGGGATTCCCTTGAGCAACTTTGTTTGGGAGTAGACAACTGCTATGAGGAGTTAGGAAACACACATGTCTCTGCACAGAGAATAACTCACATCCTCATGAGCAAGAGGAGGAAATGTGGTAACGTCTTCACGACAAATTAGAAAGAAAAATGTCTTGCTGACAGAGCAAAAATGAGAAAAAAAAAAAAAAGAAACCAAATGAAGCTTGCTTTTCAGTGTTAGTAAGACAATTCTGAGTATGTGTATTTACCATTTGCAGGTCATCAATGCGAGCATTCACCCCAGCAAGCATCTCTTTCCTCTCCTGTGGGGTTTCTGGACATGGGTACAGTGTCGCTCTGAATCTAGAAACACATTAATAAGTAAGCAAAAAAATCTATTGGTCATCGACACTTCATTAACAGTAGAAATGCAAATTCACCTACCCCTCACAGATTTTCTTCACTCGATTCTTCAGCTGGTCTCCTTGAAAAAATATGATGAAGACAGATTTGTGGACTTGATCACCCTGTGGAAACATCACCAAGTTAAGTTAGAAAACACAAACATCTCACCTACTTTCACAATTGTTTCATTTGTGAGCAGCACTTACCGTAGTTGGGTCTTCCAAAGGATCTTCAATATCTGCCTGTCTCAGGAACACATTACCTCTGCAAACTCTCCATAGCATCCTCTCAAAGTTGGGAATCCGCTCCCTGCCAATGACTCCAGCAACAAATCTATAGAATATGTTAGAAAGATAAATAAAGGAATATAAATACCCTCTGATTAACTTCAAAGACAAGAAAGCTGACTGAAGGAATTCTGAACTGAAGATAGATTTTGCATGGATTTCTGCTTTAGGTGACCTTGGATGCCTGACTACGAGGGGCAATCAGAGCTCATCTGTGGGAGGTATTTAAATTGTGCAGTACTACAAAACAGACTCACCCTAGCCTGAGTGGAGCCACTCGAACGGGCTCATTTGGGTCCAGGAGAATGGATGACTCCTCAAGTAAACTGGGATCCTCCATCTACAGGACAGACAACAAATCATTAGTAACAATAGCAACATAATCATTTCTCTACAGTGTACACATACACACACACACATATGAAAATTGCCATGAAATGTCTCAAACTGCTTTTATTTACAGCAACGTTGACATTCAGATGGGAGCTTAATAAAAAAAAAAAAAAGTTTCTCACTCCAGTTAATGGCTGAACATCTTTTTATCTGGCTTAATGATTCACCTTCATCAAAGCTCATAATAACTTGTAAAAGATGACCTAACGTGGTAAGTCAACAGCCAGGTTTGCTTTCAAAGGCAGTGAAGTGGAATAGGTGCTGGCCAAAGATGAAAAAGCAAGGATTAAGTCAGGCAAATGAACAAAGTGCCTGGAATGAAATCAGTGTCAAGTACTAAACAGCAGGGTGTTTAATGTACAGGAACTACTGTGAATAACCAGTGTAAATGGGTCAGCATGTGAACAGCCGTAAAAAAACATGAGTGCAAACACTGCTTTACCAAAGCGTCAATAACAGCAATAAGTGCTTCCGTCTGTATGAAACAAAGACCATACCAGGCAGCCTATCAGCAGACTGTAAGCCATCAATGACTTCCCAATTGCCACAATAAATACATTTCTAAAAGTATTGTTTTCACTAGAGCCTGTTCTTGGATACAAAACAAAAGCCATTTAACAATTTGCTTCTTCTGGTGTTACTAGTTAAATATTTGCTTCTTTTTGATTTACAGTTAGAGATTGTAAATGTAAAAGTCACAATTCCCTTTCTGGCTATGGCAGTGTTATACTGACAGGCTGGAGCGCTGCTGTTTTATAGGCCTGTGTGCAGTTAAGCTGACCTCATCAAAAAATTGTTGTGTGCGACGCAGAATGTGCTTGAGCTCGGTCAGTTCCAGGAAGTTCTTCTTTAGCGCTTCTTGGTTGGTGTTTATTTCCTTCAGTTCATTCTCCAGCTTCTCAAATGTGGCCTATGGGGAAACAATGAGACGGATGATGAGCTCACTGAAGTAGCAGATGACAGCACTTATAGTTATCTTTAAGAAACAAAAATCACCTCCAAGTCAATCATGTCCCTTGGAAAAGGAACTTCTGGGTTCTCTCCTGTATCGAGTATTGGGATGTTAGCCTTCTTAATTTCTTTTTCCACAAACCCTATGAGAGAGATGTAAAAGAAGGTTTTCAGAAGGTGTTTAAAAAAGGGATACAAGTGAATGGAAAAGCTTGGATAATGAACTACCATCTTCATATAACTGTATTTTAATACTTTAAGGGGTGGAAACTTAACTAATGCAGTTTGGTATAGAAAAATGAACATTTAAGAGCGCTCACTGAGTTTACGATCCATCTCCTCACATCGTCGTACTTCATTGACAAACTTTCGCTGGAACACATTCACATCAGGATTCAGCTGCAAAGGAAAAACACACAAGGTTCAACGAATATAAACAATTCAATTCAAAGAACATAACCAATAGCTGCCATAATGCAGGTTTTTGTAAACACTATTTAGACTTAATATATTCTGTTAAGTCTAAACTCTGTAATGGGTATAGTTTCTTAAACCAATGGAGACAATTTGATGATACAAGACATGCTGATGCACAGAGCTTCTGTGTTACTGTCCATCTTACGCTCAAGCACAAAGCTTCCCTCAGGACTAGTAAGGAATGGCTTTTCTCATGCACGTATGAGGGTCAGCTGTGAGCACATGATGCAGAAGGCATCCACTCTCTCAATAGTGCCACTAATGATGTTGTTTACGTCACCACATGCATGACCGTAATAATTAATTAATGCGACTTTCAGATAGTAGAAGATAATACAAAGTAATGCTTTAGAAGTTTGATAAAAAACAGACTTACGTCACGAAACTGGACCATCCCAATCTCTCCCAGTTCACTGACACAACAGTAGGCAGCTTCTGACTGGAGGAAGAGCTGAGCCAGCGTCATCTCTTCACTTCTGAAGAGCTCTCCCATGTTGCTACAAGATGTGAGCACTCAGCACCCGTGAATCCACAACAACTATAAAAGATTAGAGAACGCTAAAAGCAAAAAAAAAAAAAAAAAAAAATGTAGTGGACCTTAACAGTTCTACATTCTGCACTTTTCTCTGTCACTAATGAGGAAGCCTTTAACAGTGAGGTGTTAGTTTAACACCAGTGTGCCAAGTTTTTTTTTTTTTTTTTTTAAAGAAAGAAGAAATAAAAAAGCCAGGCCTCATGCTGATCTCATGATCAGTGCAAGAATGCACTTATGGTCAAAGAGTTTGATCTGCACTACTGCAACACAATAAGAAGACCTCATTTCTGCTGTAAATATAAAACACAGGTTAAGAGCCAAGGCCATGAGAAAGCACCTCTTGAAGAACGTTTAGCTAAAACTAAAAGGTGAAGATTTTATGCTTTGCAACTAAGCAGTATAATAACCCCCTGCTGTAAAAACTACCACACAAGGCTTATGTTTGGATTAAAGGGGAGCATGTGACCTGTAGCTGTAGTAAGCTTCACCGACTACAAGACCTCCATCACCGCTGAGTGTACATGTAACTAAAGCAGGTTTGGAAGCATAAGCAACTACACCTTTTAAACGCCTTGCATTTAGCTCAATAATTAACAGCAGCGGCGCTCAAACACGTCAGACAGGTGGTACAACCACCTGACTACAGAGGCTTCACCCATTACAGCCAAACAAGTCAGAAAGCCTACAAGTAGCTGCGTAGAATAAACAAAACCTTTGTCATTTTTACAAGGTATTGATCCAGCAACACTACCATAACAGAAGAGCCAATTAGCGATGGTGGAGCAATGCAAACACGAGCTGACAGCAGTGTTCAGAGTAGCCAGCGTTACTGGTTAGAGGCTAACTTTAACATTAGGGCAACGACATGCTATTTTACTATTATCTACTGAAATCGGGCTGTGTTAACTTGGATAACAATTAGCCGAATGAGCAGCCTAGCTAACGCTAATTTGGCACACCTGTTGTTCAGCAATTAGCTTCACTTACTTAGCCCACAAATTAATACATTAGTGTTAGCGTAAGATTAACAAAATTGCTTATAACCTTACATATAGTTGTCCTTACTGTTTACGTGGAGATTGTCTCTTCCTTTTTATCTTACAGTTCCCTCTTTGCTGTTTGTTGTGGACTGCTCGGCCGTTTGACGGGGTTACTCCTCGACTTTCGAAGCGGAAGTGTCCCGGCAACCTATGACGATCGACGACGCCGACGAACCATAACCACGTGATCACTATACAACCACCAGGATTTCGTTCTTAAATCTATTTGAAACTTTTATTTTGAATGCCCTCGCCGGAAGTATTGACTTTTTTTTGACAAATTCCAAAATATATGAATTGAGAGTACACAATTATAATACAAAAAAATGACAGCCTGCACATCAAGAACACCAAAAGACAGATAAATACTTTACAAACGTGTAACAGAGACATCAAATGACATAAAAATTATGACATAATCCTTAAACCCACTCACATTTTATTCATCACACTATGGTGGATTTCTCCATAATATGTCTATAAAATTTTGAACTGTAGACCTATTTAGAATATGTATATGTATATATAACTACGAATAACCATTAAAACTGTTAAACACTGTCCCCACTTTTGTATAATTATCTATTTCAGGATCAATTAACACTTATTCCAAACTAGTATATACATTCAAAGCAATGGCAAGAATTCTTGCATGTGTCAGCTCTGTTTTCCACACTCTATAAAGCCAGTGGCCCCCACCCCCACCCCTGTCCCAACCCTTCTTTTGAGCTCTCTTTTAATCTAAATTCTAAATGAATTAAATGGATAAATGGATTCTGTTTTATTGTTGCATTATTTTTTTTATATTCTGGGCATTTGTGCTTGTAGATAGCCACATAATGTACTCACATTTATACACATTATGTACACATCATTTTTCTCTTCTTACTGACTGCTCACATTGTTTTTAAGTCACACTGTAACTATCCATTCTTGCAGCACTATATACTATATGCTATAAGCACTTTATCTACCTCTCATTCATGGGCAATTTAGAATCACCTATTAACATAACGTGCATGTTTTTGTACTGTGTGAAGAAGCTGTAAACCCACACTAGGTACTCACAGTTTTTGTTTGTTTGTTTGTTTGTTTGTTTGTTTTTGTTTTGTTTGTTTTTTCTTGTGGCAAAGACCTAATTGTTTTTCAGTCAATGTCCTTAACCAAGTTAACCGAGTAAGAGATGGATGGATGAACAGACATCAGAACCCCTGTAAAGAAGTAATTTTGGCATTCATGCCTTGCAGAAGTATCAATCTGCTGTTGTCTGTTTTAATACATTGTTGTTTAGTAAGGCCTCCATCACAACTACATCTGTTCTAAAAGAGCTCCTTAGGAGAGACATTTTTTAATTTTTTATCAATACATATTATTGTTTTTTAAAGATATATTTTCCATTTATCATAAAAAAAAAGTTACAGTAAATGAAGTTCTAAGAATGTAATTTAATTTCGCTGCCTAAACAAGACCAAAATTGTTGTTATTGATGATTTTAAAGAGGTTCAGAAGGAGTTGCACCCGCCTTTGTGAACAGAGAGAAAGTATCTGATGGGGTACCAAGAGAGGAACTGCGGTGTTGCATGGGGAAGTCTATATTGATGTGGTGAGCTGTGTGGTAGGAGTGGCAGATGGATTCAAAGCAATGATAAATTGTATAGATTTTAAACATTGTGATCTTTAGTGATAGTAGAGATCAATCGGAAGACAGCCTGGAGAGGTGGAGCCATACTCTGGAGACAAGAAGAATTGAAGTCATTATAGAATAGTAATATAGAATACATGTGTGTGAATGAGAGGAAGGCAGGTCTAATGATGAACCTACAATGGGTAAAGGTAGTGAAGGTGGAAGAGTTTAAGTACCTTTTGCAATATATATATTTATATGTATACAAAATATATTCAGCAATATATAACACAAGCAGAAAATGAAAGGGGAAAGGCTCATTTGCATGAACTTCATCCTGACCTCTGGTGGTCAAAGAGACTCTAAATCTCAGCTCTTACTTTGAACAAACCAACCGGAAGTACTACTGCGCTATTGCACGTGAAATGACAACAGTAGCGTACAACTGTTGTTCCCCCGGAGACCACTGGAGGGAAGTGAAAGTGAACCACGTTAGTAAATGATTATCTTAATAGTTAAGTTAATAGTATTTGTGTTTTTTGATTAAAGATAACGTTTAGGACCAAGTTTAAGTCGCCAAAATTGTCAAAAAAGTCCTCTAATTTTAGGCAAGCCGAAAGCACCACACGGTTCTTGTTTAAGTGAGTTTCCTTTATAATACAAGTCTCAGGCGGTAAGTGAAACAATTAAGGAAACACACATACACCAACATAAAGAAAGTATTCTGTTTTCTAGAGCAATGAAGAAATACTGGTAGTAGTAGTAATAGTAGTATTAAAGAAGAAGTAGTATAAATATACGATATGATATGATATTATTTTCCATTTGGCTCGACATGGTATCTATATTCTGAAAAGAAATCAAACAATTTCGCTTTACAATTATTTTGAGAGACTAATACTCTTCATATCACCACTATCAGTTATTGATACAGTTTCTAATAATGCTGTCTTCAAATGATCAGTTGACACAATGGTAACTACTTGAATAACGTTAGGACAACTCTAGTTTTTTCAAGGATTAAACTCAATGTTGTGCAGTGCAGGCCTAAATGTTTTCAGAGTCAAACAAAACTATGAGAGAATGTGAATTTCGAGGCTTCTCTGTCCTCCTTACATTGGCTCCCTATAAAGTTTAGGTTTCAATTTATACCGCTTTCTATTAGTGAACTACAAGAGCCATCGATCTCTTAGAACAGCTTGTTGGGGATATCTAAGTCTGCCCTAAGGACAAAGGAGACCGCTTATGAGACTGTGGATTGCAATATATGGAACTCACTGGGAGTGAAGTAGTCTAAGTTAATAATGAGAGTGTGCAGGCTTGTTTACATTTAGTTTTATCTGTTTATACCATTTAAATAGTTGTATCTTAAGTTTTTCCTAAATTGCACTTTTGTTTTTGAAGCACTTCTGTTCTTGAAAAAATTCTATATAAGCTTTACTTACTTACTCTGTTCAGTGTAGCTGTGATTTAAAACTCTTTCAACTGTGTCACATTTCCCCTGTTTCGTTTTTGTGATATCACACCTGCTCACCTTTCCTTTTTCCCTGAGAGCACTGTTATGTCACTGCAAAAGGTGGAGTCTGGAAGTTCTGCCTTGTACTTGGGGACAGAATAGGGTGGAGCCGCAGCAGCAGGGGGAGCTATGGGTGGAGGCTGGGTGTGAGAAGGGAAATCTGTGACTGGGTGCTTTCACAGGGAGCAGAGGCATTTGACTCAGGGTACACATGCTTGAGCTGTGAGAGGCCCTACTCCCCTTGGCTGGCTGGCATCCCGGAGCAGAGGCAGAGAGAGACAGAGAAAGTTGAATGCGAAAGACTGAGGGTGAAGAGAATTTAAACTGTAAAGCAAACTACAAAGAGGGAAACAAGTGGTAAAGAAAGTTGTCTGAGCGGTAGGAAAGAGAATAAGGGACTAAGTTGAGTGCAGCGTGGCTCCTCTAGATTATTTTTCACTAGGGTATTTTTATCTGTAGTGAGCGTGCAAGCAGTTTGTATTTGGAATTGAGAGCAATGGCTGATACAGGTGTCAAGAAGGAGCATGGAGCCCTTGCAGAAGTGTCTTACGATGATGAAGAGGTCGCTCTGGTGGGTGCCGCCACAGAGCCGGCAGTAGATGACGATGATCCAGCTGAGGCGACCGATCCGGTGCTGGCAACTGGCTCGGGGGGGAAGAGTGAAGCGCAGATAAATGGGGTCATGATTCTGTCTCTGCTCGACAAGATTATCGGGGTGGTAGACCAGATCCAGCAGACCCAGAATGGGCTGGAGGCCCGGCAAGAAGGCATGGAGAAGTCAGTGTCAACCATCCAAGGGGAGTTGTCTAAGTTGTCCAAGAATCACATCGACACCGCCAACACTGTCAACAAAATGCTGGAGAAGGTACGCAAGGTCAGCGTCAACGTCAAGACAGTACGCAGCAACCTCGAGAAGCAGGCGGGCCAGATCAAGAAGCTGGAGAGCAACGAGTCTGAGCTGCTCAAGAGACGCAACTTCAAAGTCCTCATCTATCAGGTGAAATGGCATCTATGTGTGTAGGTCATAAAGTAATGAAAATTAAATGATTAATCTATTAGATCTGGCTGTTATAAATATAAATATGTACTTGTTAGAGATATGTTGCATTTCCCACATCACAAACAAAGGTTGGGAAGAAGTGTGAAATTCACTTGAAAGGCTCTCAGAACTACCTTTAGACCTCATCTCACCAGAGGGAGAGAGACTCACACTGCAGCATGAGTTGACCCTTGTTGGGAAAATGAAAAGCGGACTAACAGTTTTTTGGGGGGATGCAGGATGGCTCGCTCTGTGGTTTCCATGACATAAATGTCTGAATCACTTTTTCCTAAACCCTAAATCAGGCTGTGATGTTTACCAACTATTCATCAGCTTTGCTTTCCACTACTTAGAAGCCGTTGAGTAGTCAGAGGTGCATTTGTCCTTCCACAAGTGAAGGGAAAACCAGTAGCTGCCATGGAAAATAAAAACAGGTAGTGACCTCTCCCACTCAATGCGATTATCCAGTGAAACCATATAAAGATGAGTGGGTGTAAATAAAAATATAAGGCCCATGAAATATGGCATGAAGGGCTACTTGAGACAGAACCAACGCCCCACCCCTGAGTGCCCAGCAGACGCATAGTTGGCAGGCTGCTCCCATGTAAGATGAAGATGTCGTTTTTATTGTGAAGATTTCCCAGAAGAGCAGCACACTTAACATTCATGCATTCACGCTGCACAAGTTCACACTTGACCACATAAGTGGTTGAGTGTGAGCACTGGGCCAGGCTCAGTTTTATTTCACGTGGCAAGTGTCAGAAAATATGACATGTGACACTGACCAACTCTTTTTTAGCAAGGCATTTTCTTGTGCTCTTGTGCTGGAATAAATCTCATGACAGCATAAGAAAATTGATTCAGCAGCAGTCACTTTTTGCACACAACACCAGAGCATCTGCTTAAAAAAACATTAGTAATAGTGAATCTGAGGGCTGCAAGCCTCGCGTGAGTAGAGCTTACTTCAGGCTCTATATTGGCAGGCACAAAGTTTTCACATCAGCCTCCCGGGATGTCCACTGTGGGAGCAGGTTACACTACTGGCATCTTGCAGAAATCCAATCATAGATCCTAGACCTTTAAATTACACTGCAAAGCAGGTGCCTCCTGCTGTTTTTGACACTACATGTTGTACTGCAAGCCAGTGTGTAAATTTGGTTTGTCTATGTTGCAGGTTCTTTATTTAAATATGTTTGTAAATGTGCAGTTTTCTTTCAAGAAGCTACTAAACTTTTCAAATCAGATTTAAGTAATTTTTTTTGTTTACTTATGATTGCAGGCAGAGCGTGAATCACCTCTTGCTATTTTCTCACCTGTGACGCACTTATCGCTGGCTGCATTTGATCGTTGTGATATTTTCAAAGCGGTTGTAGGAGCTGGTGATCCCATGTTGCAGTAGCTGTTTTGGGCTCACGCAGTCTATTTATTGCCAGTGAATGGTTGCACTGTGTCCAGTTTAATTGACTGACAGATATTGGCAGCAGTGCAAATTTAAAGCTGGCTCGCAGTCAAGTTTCACCACTTTCCACCATCTCTATGTGTGTTAATGTGTTAGAGTGGGGAAAGTTTAAGATTAGAACTAGGTTAAGGATGAGGTAAGGATTACTGTAAACTATGTAGAGGTTAAGTTAGGTATCTGTGGAATTAGTGTCAGGTAGTGTACTAGCGGGTGAGTGTGTGTAAGTGTTGGTGTGTGTGCGTCTGTGCCAATATCCTCGCTAGTGTTGGCTTTCACCGACACTGTCAGTGAAGGTAGAACGTGAATGAGATAAATGAAACTTTTTCAATGTAGGATTTTGTACTTTACTTACTTGCATTAACTACAGGTTATTTTTCTTGTGTCTGTTTTTGCTGTTCGTTATGCGAATAGCCACATAGTCTAGGATTTCTTGGCCCAAAAGGCTTTGACAGGGATGCTTTAAAATTAAACCTGCAAAGGCGATAGCTTTCAGGATACCCTGGTAACAGAAGGGCGTGACGGTGAAACCAGAGGGGTGGGGAAGCATTCAGCTCTTTACTTGATTAAAGAGCTCAGTGCTTCCTGCTTGGGTTGGCTGTTGTTAAGGAAGTAGAGCTGGTCATCTACTAATTAAAAGGTTGGTGGTTTGATCTCTGGCTGCTCAAGTCTGCATGCCCAAGTATCCTTGTGCATGATACCGAGCCCAAAGTTATAAAGGTACAATATTGCATATCACAAATATTTAATAATAAATATAATAATAAAGTATTTATGCCTAAATATATTTTTGTTGATGAAGTTTCTTGTGACAATGAAATATCAGACTCACTGGAGTCACACCTGAGCAGATAAATCACAAAATGTCCTCATTAACTCCAGAATTGCTCTAATTAAAAGACAGCACTTTCTTTTTTTAGTTTACAATTTAAACTATATCCCATGGACAACTTATGCACAATTCTGGGGTTGTTTTAGATCCATGTCTGTGAAGGTCTTCCTTTTCTCTCAGCACAAGACACACCTGGTTAATGTGTAGGCTTCGGATGACCAGTGTTTTCAATGAGCCTCTGTCTTTAACACCCTTTCTGACTGTTGCGTTCGGTATTGCTGCCATTTGTGGATCGCATGTCATGTCAAGAGGAGCAACTGTGAGCCCAGGTTTATTTCCTCATCCACATTAATCTCATGCAGCAGGCATTTGACTATTTTAGTGCATCCAAACAAGGCGCACTTCCTGTTTTTTGTTTGCTGATTGCAGTAGCTGTCAGAGGAAATAAACCCAGAGCCAAGAGATAATTTGATAAATCTAGACTGCAGCTTCTTAATTAAAGCTTTATAGTAGCTGTAATGTTAGAGCTGTAAATATTCTCAATTTTTTGGTGGACTTACATTCCAGCAATGATGGAGTTGTACTTTTTGAAACACAAAAAGAAATTAGCCTTTCCCAAGCATGATTACTAACAAAAATAAAAGTAGAGCTTTCTTAGCTTCCTGCTTTTTTCCCAGCTCTATGACAATTATAAAAGATTGGTCATAACCAAACAGAGCAGGCACAGCTATGTCAGTTTTGTAGGCCTTTAGTTAGCTTAGTCAAGGGTGTGTAGTTTATTTTACCAAGGGACCACATAAGAACTTAAACTGAACTTAGTTCTACTAAGTTTGGGCCCCTTGGGAAATTGCTCACTCCTGGCTTAAACAGTTGCTTTTCAAAACCCTTAAAAGGTCCTACCACTGACTTAGCCCTACACTATGTCCCATATGGTCTGCCTAGGCAATACTAGAGGATATAGTATCAAAGACGGGGTCCTGCTGTGTCAACTTCAGTGGATTTAGTGTCATTTGAGGGAAAAGAATAATTAGCATATCTACATGCACAGCAAACCAATCATTTTTAATGAGTGCTCTGGCATCTATCAAGTAAATACAGTTTAATGTTAATGGAATGGACCGATCATGCATATGTGCATGGTCACTCCCAAAGATTGACCCAGGAAAAAATGACATGTACTAGTAGGTATGCAACATTTTGCAAAGTTTTACTTTAAATGTGAAAAGTAACCATGAATTTTAAATTGCTATAATTCAACCAATCAGATCTCTCTGTGTTTTGTAATGCTCATTATCTATGTAATTATGTGGATTAATCTAGTTTATGCAATATGATATGGGTATGTCGGTCAGAGTGTGAGACAGTACTGCTGTGTGTCTGGAATTAGGGTGTGTTTGGCTGCAGCTCAAGGACAGTGATATCCATGTGGTCAACTCTATCAGGGAGATGTAAGCTTCTCGGTTACAGGCTGCTTATTCCACACTAGCCCCACAAACCTTCCAGAGCTCAAATCGCAGCCAACAAGCCTCACCACCAGCATAAGCCTACTTTTCTCTTATAGCTTTTCACCGTGCCCAGACTGTTTAATAACCCAGTTCAATTTACTCCAAACATAGCGATTCAACCAAAGCTCTTTTGCTCTTTCAGCTCAATAAATCTTTGTTTCTAGGTAGAAAGTGGGTCTCAGGTTCATTAAATACAGGGTTGTTATGAAGTACTTAGCAGACTCTTGCAGGCAATAGCAACAAACTCTACCAAAAAGCACTCAACCGGCAGCACAAAGTTAGTGTTGTGATTCATCCTGCTGGCATCTCTCTGCCCCTCCTGCCAGCATACTCACTTGTTCTCCTCCCTCCTCAGTTTCTCTCCCTTATCACTCCCCATCAACTCTGCATTAGCCCTTTTTACTCCCACTCAGACTTCTAATCCACATTTAAACGTCATTCACTCCTCTCAGCCTCTCTTCTGTTTGTCTTTCTGTACTCCTCTACCCTGAAAGATCCTGCCGACTCTACGTTTAAGTGTTACAACTTAGCTACAAAGATGAACACTGTGTGGATACAGTATTCAAAATGCTCATGTTTGTAGTTTCCATTTTGTGACTTCATGGAGTCAGTATGCTCTTGCTTTAGGCTTTTCTTTGCCAAATTTGGATGTACTCCTCTAATCGCTCTCTCTTTCCTTCTCTCACATATTTCGTTGACAACAGGGAACAACTGAGCTCAACCCAATGAGTAACAGTAGCCCTTTTTCATTCTGTTTGGAACTACTTTTTATTTTTGAGCATCCTAAGCCATTATCCTTTTGCAGCAAAAATACTGCTTTGTCATCTGTGTATCAGCTGCCGTCCTCTGCTATTGTTCGGGTTGTCTTTCTGTTTTCTTTGCTTTGGTTTATTTTGCAGGAAACTACATAAATATACAAGATTATGTTGAAAAAGACAGTTATTTAGAACAGTTAAGACTGGCTAAGGACCAGAGGTTGGGTAGGATAATTGGATAAATGTTTGACAAACAAGCATACAGGACATTTCCTCTCTGATCTACTTTTTCAGATCAAGTGTACAGCACGGTGTGGTTTCACCAGAAGCTGAGGTTGGATTTGCTGAGAGTGTTACTCTATCCCTTCCTGTGCTTCTCACGCTAAAGTATACAGTTTATACAGCAGAAAGAGGACCCCTTGCTACTTCAACATGTGAAAACAGTATACATGTGTATATATATTTTTGAATTAATATATTAAATATGGCTGATAATTTTGCCTGTGATTGCTTAAGTTAGCCGCTGTGTCAGCTCAGTCTTACACAGCACTTACAGAGAATATGTGATTGACAGGATGTAGTGCACTAGGGAGATTTTGACATAGTGCATAGAGATGTTGTTTAAAGGAAATGGGGCTAGTGTTGTGTTACGCATGAAAACCAAAAAACCCTCACTATTACCTGCGACATCAGTGTGCATATGTATCAGCATTATCTTTATATGTAATGTTTTCGTGTGAGCTGTTTGCCTTGCTCTGCAAGAGATCATTCTGTGGTGCGTATTTTAAAATAACCATATTTCATGTGTCCTGAATTCAAGCCACAGCTGCCTTCCCATCTCACCAAATATCCCCATCCCACAGCAGCAGACATGATTTACCAGCTGGGGCACTGATCAGGCCACCCCTCAATTTTGTCATTTGTAGTTGTCATCCAGCTTCTTGGCCAGCTAACAGACATGTGTCCTCATACCACATCACAACTTGGTGGAAGCTTCTGATACTCTCTCGGCTGTTTATTCCAAGATTTGTAGGCACTAGGCACACCCTTCATCTACAAGAGCACAGCCAAAAAAAAATAAAGTTGGCCAAATGATATGACTTGGTATATTTAAGGAAACTGTTATGTTGCCTGTTGCTATAAATACACCAGTAGCAATGCAACGAAATGCCATAGTGTCCTATTTCATTGAGTGGGTGTGAGTTTAACAATGTGGAGTACCATTTGATTGATAAATTGAATTACAAATGGCAAATGTGGATGTTTCTCTTTGTATTTCTTGTAATTGTGTATATGCTGTCAATGGTATATAAGATTTGTTCAATCGAAAGCTTTCCTGTTGAATATCGTTCACACATCTTTACTGTAAGTGGACACTTCACGACTCCTTGCATATATAGGTGTCTCTTAAAGACATATAGATATGTTTACTATTAATATGACCAAATGTTATTCTTGTAACTTAACATGAGTGCGTGTGAAAGTAAGGTCTGGACTGTGCAAGCCGACAGTCTAAAGTGCTACAGTCAGGTTTCCCAGTGGTATGTTTCGCTGCTGCTGTGACGGCTTGCTCTTCTTGTCACTGGCATATGAATTATAGGCTGTCACTCAGCGTGTGCCAGGACACCGTGGGTTTTGTGTACCCTTGGCATTAGATTTTGCATGCACATGGATGTTTTGGATGATTAATCTATAAATAATGGAAACAGTACTTAAATTATGTTAACAGTGTAAGAGGCGAACTTTGAAGGTGAAATGTGCTTGTAAGCTCACATATAAGTACATAATTAAGACTAAGTGTACAATAACATTGATGAGTTACTGAATTGACTGCAATCCCATTTTTAATATATCATCATCATTAATTTGCTCTGAATTAACACTAGAGTCAGTTACTGATTTGGTTGAGTGTTGCATTGACATGAGTAAAATGCACTTACTTGATTATAACATTACATAATATTATAAAGCAGTAATTGGCTTTTTTTTTTGCAGAAAAGAATAAGGTTACAATAATAACACTGTCCCTTAAAGAAGACATGTTCATAGTAGATTATGCAAATGCATGCATATACACACTGAACATTTTAAAATGTGAGATTTGATCATTTCTAAAACTACATCCTATTCTTACCTTGGATATAATACATTTATATATAATACCATGTTATATAATACGTTTCCAGCACTCTGGCTTTTAGCTCGGACAGGGACGTAAATGGAAAAGTAAATTTTCCATCTTTGCATGAAACTAACCCAGCTGGGATTCCAGTGGTTTCACAGTAATGGATGTGGGAAGGCTGGGCTGGGGAAAAGGGCTTCCCCGTTTACGAAATAACAAATTACTGCAAGAGAAAAAAAACAAGAAACTCCCTTCCTGTGGTATAAAATATAACATGGCATTGCCGTATTGACTGCGTGGTATAAAGAAGTCCTCTTTTTTGCAATGAATGTGACTACAGACAGAGCTGAAGTGGCTGTTTTTTCCCCATAACCCACAGGACACTTTAACAAGATGCCGTCAGGGCAAGTTGTTTAAAAGGAATAGGGGAGCTTCATGAAACATTGTATTCTTAGTCACAAACCCCAAACTGCCTGAAGTAGAACGCAGCTAATCTAGTCATCTGTGCATTGCTTGAGCCTTATTTGGGAGAGCGTGGGAGGCCTAAATATTAATGACCAGAGTACATTAACGTCCTTATTTTAACCTCCACACACTCGTTGGGGATCAAAGCATCGTGATTCAGGCCATTGCAACGCTCTAACACACAAACCTTCTACTCTGCTTCTTGTCAATCTTTCATTTAGTCTTTTTCAGTTCTCGGGGGGGGGGGGGGGGGGGGGGGGGCATACGGGTCAATGAGATCACTCATTGTGAAAGCTAAGTGCACAGCTGCAAGGACTGCTAAGGATCAGACAGCTGCTCCTGTGACTCACTGGAGAGGCCTTTCATCACACTGCCTCAAAAGGATTGGTGTGTGTCTGTTTTTCACTTGAGTAGGTGGATCAGGGTTGTCTGTTTTATTGGCACGGGTTGATTATCTAACAATAGTCCGGCTTGCTACGTTTCCAAAGGCAACATCAGTTATTAATGAACTGCGTTGGTTTTTTAAATCTGACATTTATCATAGGTGCAAGTAGGGAATTAAAAAAAACCAAATGTTTGCAGTTAATCAAAGCAGAACAAAGCCACAAACACTTTTAGATTATGATTACACATACCACAAACTGAAAGCTGTGCAACCACCTTCTAGACACGTGCTGAGCAGAGAACACAGTCACTGTGTTGTGCATGTGCAACACTTCTGACTTTTAATAATCTTGGCTTGACAAAATGATGCTAAAATCTTGTCAGCGACACCATAAGTATGCAAGAATGTTAAACACAGTGGGTTAGTAAGGGTCTTTTAGCAGATAGAGAGACAGCGACATGCCAGCGGCTTTAGTCAGAACGTCTGTTGTCTCAGTATAGTGCTAATTGAGGACACTGTTTCCTCTGTTGTCCTTGGTAACAGAGTGTATGAGTCAGACTAGTAACATTAAGCCTCTGACAATTAAAAGGTGCTGCTGTTGTCATGTAAACAGTTTTAATTAAATTATATTTCAGGCAAGTTTTTAACCTTGATTAGAAACATTTTTGTTGAATTATTCATTAAAAAACAATTTCCTCAAAGCCAGAGGGTTTGATCTCCCACAGGTGTAATGATTCTCAGTGTTTTAATCTTTTCCTGCTTCACTTTTCTGTTTCAACTGTTTTTCCATAATTGATTTAGCTGTTTTCCACCTTTTTCTTTTTCTAGGATTCACACCATTCGTTGAGTAGAGCACACTTACTCCGTCACTTTTCCCCTGGAGCTTGTTAGCAAACGCACACAGAAATACAGTGCTCACTTTTCCACAGTGATTAAGTGGAAGGAGTAAGGAAGGTAACACAGGGACGCAAATGGAATTACTATATTTGTCCTCAAGCTCTTAAGGGGCGTGCACACAGGAAGAGACAAACAGCAATGCTGCTACTGTTAAGGAAATCACTCAAAGTCCTGTACAAAAACTTTGCTGCAGTGGAGTGTTTCGTGTTGAGTGATTCGCTTTTTATGTAAATCAGTGTTAATCTCTCAACTTGTAATCTCGCTCTTAAACCCAGACAGGGTTTATCACAGTTTCCATAGAGTGGGCTGTATCAGGTTTTCAGAATGTAAACAGTGAAACTTTCCCATGAGCCTAGAAAGGCTAATTGAAGATTTTATGAATGTGAAGTGAGACGCAGTACTCAGATTCATCATTATAATTTCTAACAGAGTTATTCTTAGAGCTCACGTAAGCTTGTGACAAATAGATTTGTATATAGTATGTGTTTAAGTCGTAGACTAGGTTGAGGAATAGCCTTAAATACTGAAATGTTGATCTCTACACTCTAACATGTTGCAACTAGACCTATAGGCTATATCGCAAAAAAGAGGCATCCATATAAAGGGTTTTTTTCTTTGTTTGTTATATATTTATGTTTAGGAACTATCTTAAAACAGACAATCATAGATTGCAGTGTTGGCCAAAATGTAACTGGTCGAGATACACTTTCTAGTTTTAAAAAAGCAGCTTTTACGGTAAATATTTAGGACAGAACAAGACAAAAATGAATAAAAGAGAATAGAAAATGCTGAAGGAGCCAGCCCTTCTCTTTGTGTAACATGCTTGTTTTCTTCATCAGTTTTAAGTAAAATGTTTGTCATTTTTCTCACAAAAGTATTTCGGCCAATGATTTGATTTGCATTACATAGCTCTAGTGAGGTGCAGTATAACAAACAGGCTATTTCACCATGTTATGTATGATTTCACCTGTTTCCTGCCAGGCACTGCTGTTTTCCATTGGCTCCACACTTTCTTTTCAAGCGCTCAGTATAACTTCATGGGAAAAACTGTGAATAACAGTGTCTCTGTTCCTGTCGGCTTACATTACTCATACTTGCTCTCAGTTATGCCATTTTCATGCCTTTTCTTTGTGTTATGTCAAAAGCACAAGACACTAATAATATAATGTATATATTTGCACATAAAAGTTCTGCAGGAAAATCTGAGAAGGGGAGGAGGAGCTGGTGTATACTTTCTAAGGTCACCTAAATAAATTAAATGAATTTAATTAAATGAACACATTTAATTCTGTGTGTGGCTATCTTGAAGTGTGTATATAGAAGTTGTCTTATATATGAGGTCACATTTTACAACAGCAAATGGGAATCTGTTGCAGTATTATGTGTTTATGCGTTCAAAAATATATTTAATTATCATCTCATTACTCAGCCCTACTGTGCTCACTGAGCTAACCTGCAAAACATTTGCAGTATATATTTTAGTTTAAGAGGAATATGCTCAGCAACTGCCGAACATGTGCCAATATATTGTTGTAGACATGTCAGCTGTTTGTCCAGCTAAACTTCACCTCACTACCCACCAGAGACAGCATGAGGGGGTGGTTGCTATGGTGATAGAGCACTGTGTTTATCTGTTGCTGTGTGGGAGGGGAAGGAAGGGAGCTTCTTAGTGGTGCAGTAGTCAGCAGCCAGAGAACAGTACATGGAATCCAGAGAGCGGGAAAGGCCAGCCTAAAATAAACCCACACAGAGTGGGTCGAGCAGGTTTATACTATATACAGTGCTGAATATGGTTGCAATGTCCATTTTATGATAGGATCGCGTGGCAGTATTTGAATGGTGCAGAGATATGTGCTACTGATGTGATCTGACAGGTGTTTGTCTTTTAGAAGTTAGGAATAAGAGCTGATAATACAGGTCACTTAATATTTAGTGTTATACTAGTGATATTACAGTTGTTATATTACAGTAGGAAACTATTAATTATCAAAAAACTATAACTTTCAAACCATAAGCCAACTTAGAGCAGGGATTCTTAAAATTTTGATGACCATGTGACAAGTAAAGGAACCAAAACACAATTTAGGGCCACACAAGAAAAAAAGCCCCTGTGTTTGTAATGTGTTGTTTCAGAATGGTGGTTTATGCTGGTAGCTAATGCTGATGCAGTGTAATTCAGCTTTTAAAGTCTTACTGACCCCTCAATGTACTTTAGATGTTACATTTATGCAGCATTTGTCCTATGTACTTCAAGCACTTTATCTACATCACATCAGCAGTCAGTTTAGAATCACAAGTTAACTTAGGAAACCCACACAGGTACAGGGAGAACATGCAAAAAGCAAGAAAGAACAATGAGTATTCTTGCTGTGAAATGACTGAAATGCTATTTACTCCACCATCAAGTTACCTAAATTGTCATTTAAAGCATAAAAGGGTGACTACTGCCTAGGCAGTATTCGCATTTAAGTGTATGCATTGTAATTATAGCAGCTTATAATAACAGTGGCTGACAAATTATTCCCACCTTATTGAAATGTTTCTTTTTACAATTTTCAAATAAAGATGTGTCGTCCCTCATAGTGGAGATGATAAACAAACCTTTGCTACATGCGAGCAGCGCTGTGTCTGTTTCATGTGAGTCCGTGTTCTGCAGGATAATTATTTGTCTGATTGTGGCTCTTTAGCGGACTGATATTAGACAAAATAGATATGAGGACTTTTATGCCTCTTAAATTAACTTAAGATGTAAACACTCATTGTTATTTTAACCTAGATGTCAGACTGTGAACATCCTAAATATTCCTAAATATCTAGGTTGGTCTCATGAATTACTGATTTTTTTCATGTGTATCTACAAAGTCAGTGACTATAGTGATGGTGCACTGAGGTGTGGTTCAGCAGGGTGGGTCGACTGATCCCTCTATCAGTAACTGACAGTTGGGGGAATCACATTTCTATCATAGTACTGCTCCTCCCTTTGTGGATATCTGGAATGACACTGTCCTGCCAAACAACATGTAAATGTGGTCTACTTTGTTGGCAGATGTAAAATAAAAAATTTAAGTGCTTTGATTTAAGGTTTTGTTTTTGGTTTTTTGTAACTTGTAGGAGGGTATTCAAATAGATGCACATCCAAGTGGTTTGACAGGGTGGTACCTTCCTGTGTAGCTTTGCATAGAACAAATACTATGGTCCTGCTTCTGGGCTTACGTATGCAGCAATTTCTGGTCATCTCTGAAACTGCTGCACTTTGCATTATGTGCTAAACCGAAACTATTCTAACCACTAAGTATTTCCAGTGAAATTTAACCACCAGTCTTTATTCTGCATTTTATTATCAACACTTTTGCCGACCAAACACAAGCTGAAATTGTCTACTGAGAGATTTAACTGAAGATTAGGTCTTCAGACTTTTATACAGAAATGATATGTAAGTGGCAGGAAATAAACCTGTGGTTAGATGAACAAATTGTGAGCTTCAGTTTCATTATGACTAAAGTTGCAGATAATATAGGATTCCTTTCAGGTTTTACTAGTGTTTTAAAGACATGCCATATAATAACTATAAATATGCCAGGCTACATTCTTTTATCTTTCATAACTAAAAATTTAAAACCATTTTGTTTGCGCAATTTTCAGCATATAAGTGACACCACTAGATGGCACTCCGCACCAGCTGCACACAGTGACATGTTTACACTGACTACTTGATGACGCATGACTCTGCAGAGTTTCAGGCTGATATTTGCAATTCCGTTGAACACCCAAAGCCCATTATCTTAATTTTGTATAGGTGGTACATTTGAAAACATATTGAAACATATGCTATTTTTATATTATTCGTATAATGCAATTAATGAAACATCATGTCCATTGAAATGTTTGTAAAAATTGTTGTAAAGCGTGTTTAACTCAGTCTCGCTCACTCTGCTACAGTCGCTTAATGCTCTTCCCTCTTTCTTTCTTTTCTATTTTGTCCCTTAGGACCAAGTGAAGCCACCAAAGGCATCCAAATCCAAGACAGCAGAGGCGGTAGAAAGTAAAACAGCGGAGGGCCTTGAGCAAATCCCTGAAGAGGGACAGGAGGGACTCCCAGACAATCTTAATTCAGATGAAGAGGTGGTGATTGAAGAGGAGCTCATAGAGACTCGTACAAAGCGCCTCCAACGCACCACAAAAGAGCAAGTCGATAACATAAAGAAAGCCTTCTCCAAAGAGAAAATTGAGAAGACCAAACTAAAAACCAAGGAAAACTTGGAGAAGACCAAGCAGAGAACCCGTGAAAACTTGGAGAAGACAAGACAGAGAACCCGTGACAACCTGGAGAAAACCAAGCACAGTCTCGAGAAGAAGATGGGCAAGCTCGGGACCCGCATGACCCCCAACCAGGAGCGCAGGGCAAAGATAAAGAGTTCCAAAGAGAAGATGAAGAAGTCACTCACCCCTGACCACAAGATGTATGCTCGTTCTAAGACCTCCGTGTACCGCGTTCCCCCTTTTACCTTCCATGTTAAGAAGATCCGGGAAGGGGAGGAGGAAGTGGTGCAGAACACGGAGATGGTAGAAGTGAGCGAGGCCGAGGTTCAGCCAGGGGGAGAGGAGAACGGGATGGGTGTGCACGTGGAGGTGGAGGAAGGGGAGCTTGTCAGTGTAGACAGCCCCGAAATAGATACTCTGTTGGAGGTGACTGAAGACTCTGACCTGGTCAGGGTGGATACAGACCACCTAAAGAAAGCCCAAAGTGAATAGAGTCTCGTAGCTCCACAGGGCTGTGAAAGAAATTATATTAAGATGAAGAAGGAAACAGAATACTGATAAATGAATATAATCACAAAGACACAGTAGGGACTTTATAGATGATTACAATCTATGACATCTTATTTGTTTTCTGTTCTCTTTGTATTGTTCCCAACAGGGATAACTTTCATATTTGTTCATATTTAGCACTCAAATAATGGAAAGAAAGACAAAAACAGGAATTATGTTACAGGCTGACTGGATATGCTACACTTAGAAATTAGAGTATTTGTTGTTTGTTGTTGGTTTGATTAGTTGTGTGGCTAAAAGAAAAACAAAAAATTATTGTGATTAAGAGACAATATTTAGTGTGGCATTTGCCTTAACAAATATGGAAAAATGAAGTTCTTGGCAATGTTTGTGTTGTAATGGACGGGTGAAGTGATGTGAATGTGTAAAGAAAAATAAATGTAAAAGTTGTAGACGGATTCTTCTACAGAAGAATTAACAGGTGAAGAAAAGATCTGTTGCACTGGACTTAAACTAAGGCGTTTAACTAAACTGTACTCCATATTTCGTAAGATTACAAACATTTTCCCAAATGTTACAATACAGTGTTTCTCATTGTTAAACACTTAAGTGTGAATGGCTGGAAATAGATGTGCAGTTTCTATTAATTTATACTAGGAACCATGAACCTGTGACAAATTCAACTATTACAATGTTTAAATGCATAACACCACACTAAAAAGCAAAATATACTGTTGTATATGTGGGGTGGTAAAATTTTCAGCTCAATTTTCAGCTTTCATTCATATTGAAAAATGAATAATTGAATGAAAATATTAATAAGATTCGGAATGTAACTTTTGCAATAGTAAAAACAGTGTTTAATGAGGATACAGCGTTTGGTGTATCTGAACACGTTCTCACTAAGCTGCACATATTGCACTCCTGCACAAAGGGGAGATAAAAAAGACTGTATCACCATGGTCACAGCTCATCACAGTACATTTTCATGCCTATTAAAATTTCTCAAAGTAATTACAGACAGAAAAAAAGATGGTCTAGGGAGATGTGAGATGACAGTTTAATGACCGCTGTATGTAATATGGAGAAGCTGAACTATTACAGGAACATCCAAAGCAAAAAACTATGAAAATCTGGTCGTAAATTATACAATTTGGTTGGCATAAGATGGAGAAAACAACCAAGCAGTAATGAATGTAAACTGGTATGGCAATGCACAGTCAGTCTTCTGATTTTGTAAGGCTGAGCATATCGCTCTCCAGACAAAAACAAGGTGAATGTATGTCTTCCATTTTGCCTCCCTGGAGACTTGAATGACCTTGATGTGGTGCAGACACACACGCAGAGGCCTACTGTGTAGCATCGACCACCATTAAAGTAATCAATGGGCGGGGAAATACAATTAAGGAGAGTGCTTGGTCAGAGCACTGCACAAACCAGAGAACATTGGGAAAGACAAAGGGGAGGGGGCGTAAGGAAGGGAGAGACTACTAAATGGTGACATGTATGTGCATGTCACGTACCCAAGCATGAAGCTGAAATCACAAAAAACAATAAAGAAATCAGCAGTGGGCCTGTGAATTCACATGGGCATGTTATTTTCATAGCATTAGCCTTTTGTTTATTTTACTTTTTATTTTTTTGTATTTTATTTTATTTTATTGGCAAAGACAACCTGTACTTTATCCATAATACTCGCTGGTTCCTATAGAAGAAATGTGTGTTTTTGTCACCCTGTTTATTTTGTCTTGTTTTAAGCTGCTGGTTATTCAGAAAATGAGCTTCAACATTGCTGCAACCTTATGTGACATAATATTACGCTTGGTGATACTGATTTATATTCAAATAATGACGCTTGACTGATTATGTTGTGTTTAAGGCTTTTTATGCCTAACAAATTCAATATAAATAAACGCCTTACTAAATAATATTTAGTGCCTGGCATCATTCTTACGAACCTGGCTGATAATGTTGTCTTGTTTGTCAGTTTATAAGTTTATTTGTGTTCCTTCACCTACCGCGACCAGAGGGTTGAATTATAACTAAAGGTAAATAATGAAGCGCTCTAGTGTTATTAAACTCTCGATGACGTCGGCACTGCCGGTAATTCAGATGACTTCTAGGCTGGCTGTTCCGTGAAAATGTTTGTGCTCCCTCCGGTGCTACCCAGCGTAAACGTCTACTCTATGGCTTACCCGGGGGAGGGTGTTCAGAAAAGAACAGCTCAGTTGCGACAGCGATACAGCGGACCTCCTCAACCAACCTCAAGCTGGTGTCCCGCCTCCTTTGCTTATAAGCTGCATTGTGATTGGTGACAGCAGAGTTGAAGACCACTATTGGCGGCTGGAAATGTCAGTAAAATAGTTTAAGGAGTTTGGCTGGCTGGAAAGTCTGCAATGTAGGGGATGGGTTGACTGAAAGATCCGTACTCGCGACGAAGAAGCGTTTCTCGTGTTGGGAAGAGAATATAAAGACTTACGGGGTTTTTTTCGAGCGCTTTCCCTCGTTTTTGTGGGTAAAATCTTTACGAAAGTTGCCACTGACCGTTATCGTCAGTGTGTTTTATGAGAAGGGTTACTGTTTTGGCGAAGAAACTTTCTAAATAAGTGGCATCGAGCCAGGTAAGCAAATATAAATCGACTTCTGCTTTTGGTGTAAATTTTATATTTTTAACGTAATGCTAATGCACGTCTACTTCTAATATCCATAACGGGGCTGGGGTAGACTTGCAGTACTTTATAGGTTCTTAATTATTCACGTTGGAGAAACCCCCTCTGCTCACAGTGATACATCATTTATTAAAGTGGTAATAACGTTTTTAAGTGTGTTACAGTTCTGCTCGTTTCTTGTAAAATGTATATTACAGACGTAATATTTAAGAGTTTTTGTGTTTGTGTGCTCTGTTTTTCTCGTCTACTCTCTAACGCCTCGTTTAATAATGGCAGTACATCTGATATGCTTTAAAAAGGGAAGGTGGGCTTTAACGGGATGCCCCTTTGGACCGAGGAAAATTCAGTTCAGTTCTTTCTGTTTTCTTTAAGCTGTCACGCCCATCACCATGCCATCAGTTGGACAGCACACCCACTACCTAGCCTTATGATTCAAGGCTTGCATTCAATAAATTAGGCTTTAATTGGGGACAGTGAGTTAGCAGATTATTAACTTTTGACGAGTTTTGAATATGGACGCACATCATAATCAATCAGTATTTTATTTATTTATTTTTGCCTAATAACACATGTAGTTGTACTATTGTTTTCATCCACTGCCAGTGAAGGTTGACATGCTTTCTGTTTCTCGTTGTTGTCTCAAGGAAGTGCTTCCTGGAATATCATAGGTATGAGTTTTAATGAATGGCACTTTGCTTGGCACTGTTTGTGCCGCTTACTTCCGAGCATAGGGCAGTGGACAAGCTGGGTAGACAGGTTTATTTATGATAACTAATTCTGAGTTGTGGATTTTAATTTGAGAGCTTTAGATTTAGTTTTAAAGCTCAGACATTGATAGAGGTGTGAAAAGAAAAGGAACACAAAATGTGTGAGACCTAAGCAAAATGTCTAAGTTATGCAACCAACAGATGAGTTGTTTAGACTTTATGGATTCCTTTCATCTGACATAAACAAGCTGCTTGTCTAAAGTTACTCTTGATTAAAAATAAAACACAATTATTTCTGTAACTGCACATGTATAATTCTGCAGAGATCTCACTGAAGGGCTTAGTAAATGTCAAAATAGTCCAGCCATTTCAGGAGAAACAGGATAAGTAGGTTACACAATAAACGTACAACTGTGCCTAAGGGTCATGGTTAACACTTGAAATACTGTTTTATTGTTGTTGTTGTTGTTGTTTATTGAGCTGATAAAGACTTGCCTATTCTTTGGTTTGATCCTCTCAGGGTTTTTACATGCCCAGAAATCTATACCATGCATGAATGCATCTTTTTCATATGATGTGGAAAGAGGAACATGGGTCATATGAAAAATGCAACATTTGTGGGACAGTTAATTATGTGCCTTAACTGCTTAAAATAGCAACACAATATTAGTGAGCATATTAGTGATTTTGTTTTTTGGGGGGTTTTACCGAAACTAGTGGCTTTCCTTGAACACTAATTTCAGTGAATGTTGGGAAATCCACTTTCTGTTGGTGTTTTAAAATGACGCTTTTGAGAAGGCACTCACCTCCATGTGTATGAATATGGAACCTATGTAGTGTTGATTTGAATAATGCTAATACCTTGACAGATGGAAATTCAGGTCCGTGTTTTAACCTGTTCAGACATGAACAGCATTATTTCGGTGGTATGCTTTGTCAGCAGGAGAAAACCTTTACATTTGGAAACAGAAAGTGAAGTTTTGTTTTTTGTCAAGTACATTTCTGTGTCAGCAGCTACCAAGCATGAGTAAGCTTTGTTAAACGTCTCTGCCTATATTTAAAGTCGAACTTTAGGTGTGTTAGAGAACACAGTACACACATTCAGTGGAATGATGTTACTGCAACACTATCCAACATGTTATGTAAGGATTAAACAAAGGAAATGGCTTCCTTTTTGATTTATTGAATGTCTGGTTATTGTTAGTGTACAGTAGAAAATTCTTCAGGGAATGGTGTAACCTTTAGCTGAAAATGTGATAAGGCTAGGAGAACCTCTCAAGTGGATCTGATGGAAAAGTTATAGTCACATAACCTAGATAAGAGTTATATCTGATATCAGTTGATTGAAAATAAATGAAACACTATTACTCAAATTGCAAAGTACAGAAAGTGCAGTGACATACCTTCGAGGCAAAGTTACCACCAAAGATCATTAACTCCTGTCTGCTCAGGGAGTTGACAGCTGTTCGTGTTGGCCTAAATTTCTTGGTGGAGGCGTAGTGTTTCGGTGAACAGGAAGTGACTGTACTGAATAGGAAGCCTGTATGGGCCTGACATCGTTTTCAGAGAAAACTTGATATTTAGCTATTTCCCTACAGTTAGTTTTACTGATTCTATCAGGAACTGTGGCAGTATGTATTATCAGTTTGTATTTTCATAGAATTTTGGGAGAATTTATGTTGTCTCACTCATATTTTTTATGTAGGCCAAAGGAGGTGAGTGTCAAGATGGCCCAGTGGAACCAGTTACAGCAGCTGGAGACCAGGTACCTGGAGCAACTCTACCACTTGTACAGTGACAGCTTTCCCATGGAGTTACGACAGTTTCTTGCGCCTTGGATTGAGAGTCAGGACTGGTAAGAAATAATTACATTTCTAGGCTCTGTTGTGAAATTACATTTTAATTCATGTAATTTTCTCTCCCTTTGGATTGGGAGATGGCCACTCATTATGATTTCCAAAATGTTTTTTGGCTTTACAAATGTTTTTATTTATTCATTATCACCCTCTTCTTTCCTTATAACACCACCACAGGAATCGGAGCACTCTGATATAATGTGTCAGTATGCTTGTTAACCCGAGTACTCATTCTTGTGGCAAATGGGGATGAGTTTGACCTTAATGTATGAGGAAAAATTAGAAATGAGCACATACTGATCACTTTACCTGTTGTTTACAAGGGCTTACGCTGCCAATAAGGAGTCACATGCTACACTGGTGTTCCACAACCTCCTGGGAGAAATAGATCAGCAGTACAGCCGTTTCCTGCAGGAGAACAACGTGCTCTACCAGCATAACCTCCGCAGGATTAAACAGCATCTGCAGAGCAAGTACTTGGAGAAACCGATGGATATTGCTCGCATTGTTGCCCGCTGTTTGTGGGAAGAACAGAGGCTGCTGCAGACTGCCACCTCTGCTACACAGGTTCATACAGCAATATTGACCTAGCTTCAGACTTTATGGTGTATATAGTTAGCACAATGGCTCTACGTAGTATATCTTTTATTCTCTTGCAGGATGGCCAGGCAGCCCATCCCACTGGAACAGTAGTGACAGAGAAGCAGCAGATACTGGAGCACAATCTTCAAGACATCAGGAAGCGGGTCCAGGTTAGTTCCCATTAAAGAGTCACTTACATTTACGTAATTGGTCTTTCTTGGCATAAATGTATGTACATTATCACCCATTTCTCCACAGGATATGGAACAGAAGATGAAAATGCTTGAAAACTTGCAAGATGACTTTGATTTCAATTACAAGACCCTAAAAAGCCAAGGAGGTATAATTATCTTATTATGTTTTTGATGTAATTTTCTTAGCTGTGTCGCCTGTATTAACAGCTAAAAGTTAATTTAACGGTGACCTGTTCACCTTCTTCCCAGAGTTGTCCCAGGATCTAAATGGAAATAGCCAGGCAGCTGCAACGAGGCAGAAGATGGCCCAGCTCGAGCAGATGCTGAGCGCCCTGGATCAGCTCAGGAGGGTGGGTTTTTAAACTTTATTGATTTTAAGCATGTGTTATGTCAAGTGCTTTAGGTAACATCTATAAAACAAGGATATTCGAAACACATTATAATGCCTTATAAAGGGAAACCTTTGTATTTGTACATTTCAGGGCATGCAAAAATGTATAAAGAGGCATTTTAGGAAGTAATTAGATCGAAATGAAACAGCACCTCTGGACTTAAGCTGGCACACCCAGTTTAAGTTTGCTGGCTAGCACAAAAAGCAATAGATGTGGCATTGCATCTGTGAAACCAAATGTCCCTTAGTTGTGCATGCTGCACATATGTTGACCATTAAATTTTGCTAGACAGCAGTGTACTGAACAAGCAACTACTGCTAGTTACATTCATCAATGTTGAAAATAGAAATTTGGCTAAAAATTATAAATGCAAGATTGATAAACATCTAAATGTTTAGCTGAATTATAGTAAAGAATAATCTTAGTCTTAAACCTGAATATTAACACAGCCATTGTTTGAATCTTTAACAGTGGTACAAAGTTTGGACCACAGATGGATTATAACTCTTTATGCCAATGGTTAATGTGTGCTGTGTTTGCTTTGTTATAGCAAATTGTTACGGAGATGGGAGGCTTGTTGACTGCCATGGACTATGTACAGAAGAACCTGACAGATGAAGAACTGGCTGACTGGAAGAGGAGACAGCAGATTGCTTGTATTGGAGGCCCTCCAAACATCTGTCTCGATCGCCTTGAAACTTGGTAAACTTTGAAACTGGTGCAGAGATTAATCGTTGACTGCTTATTATTAGATATGTTCACAGTAGGTTTCACATCATAAATTAATGATTCTGGCCAAGTGACTGTGGATTTTGGTCTCTGCTCTTCTTACTCCCTTCATATAGACAAGTGTCTGATTTGCAATTTGTATTATTACTTTAATCAGGATTACATCCTTGGCTGAGTCCCAGCTCCAAATTCGTCAGCAAATCAAGAAGCTGGAAGAGCTCCAACAGAAGGTGTCCTACAAAGGAGACCCCATCATTCAGCACCGGCCCGCACTTGAGGAGAAAATTGTGGACTTGTTCAGAAACCTAATGAAGAGGTACATTTGATGTTTATCTACTTAGATTTTTGTCTTAACTTGATCTGCATGGATTTAAGTTATTGACTTGTTTAAGGCTTCCCATAGTCTCTCACAGTTTTTATATTGTAAATGTGAAATTTCAGAAAAATTTAAAATTACTACTTAGGGAACTTATACCTTTAACACTGCTCATCATGTATTGATGTGATGCTTCTGTGTCATAGTGCTTTTGTGGTTGAAAGACAGCCTTGCATGCCCATGCATCCGGACAGACCTCTGGTTATCAAAACAGGCGTGCAGTTCACAAATAAAGTCAGGTGAGAGTCAGGATTACAACACCGGATTGTACATTTTTATACTTGGGATTATACATTTTATTGCAACATTGTTTGTGTCCTGTATAACGGGAAGTGTAACAGTCATTTTAATGAGTGGATGAATTTGTTCTGTCTTGTCTCTTTTCTCAAATTTTTAAAGGTTACTGGTAAAGTTTCCTGAGCTCAATTACCAGCTGAAAATTAAAGTTTGCATTGATAAGTGAGTTTATTTATATATTTTTATCATCCAACATTTCTGTTAAGTTTTGATCACTAGGTTAGAAAGACAAAACAAATTTACTGCTTTACTCATTGCATCTCTATTTTTCAGGGAATCTGGTGATGTGGCTGCAATTCGAGGGTAAGACTTTAAAAACAAACTTTCAAACCTCAGAGCTTTTAATGTGTAGTATTTTAGAAAAGGTTCTTACTTTGTGCTCTACTATGATTTTATTAGATCACGAAAGTTTAACATCCTCGGTACTAACACAAAAGTTATGAACATGGAGGAGTCCAACAATGGTAGCCTGTCAGCAGAGTTTAAACACTTGGTGAGTCAAACGTTTTACTGGTTGAAAGCTATGAAGTAATCTGATAAAGGCCTTCTGTGGAGCACTGACTTCCTGTTTGTTGCAGACCCTGCGAGAACAAAGGTGTGGTAATGGTGGACGGACCAATAGCGATGTAAGTCCTATTTCTTGTTGGACTTGTGTAATGTAGTGAACAAACCGCTCGTTACAGAATCTTAGCTGTATTTAGCATGTGAAAAATTCTGCTTTAACCTGTAATTAACAGTCCTCTTTATCTCGTATACATATAGTTTTATAAAGAGATTTAAGTAGGTTGTTTTTTGTTTTCTAGGCCTCTCTGATTGTCACTGAGGAACTGCATCTTATCACGTTTGAAACAGAGGTCTATCACCAGGGCCTGAAGATAGATCTGGAGGTGAGTACTGCCACTGTGTGTCATGAAATAGAGCATATTTCTGCTTTCATTATTAACCCAAGCAACACTAATAATCAGCAAAATTCGAAACACTCCCGAAGCACAATGCAGTTTTGTTATATGATACCCAATACAAAGTTAGTCACCAGACAAGTTAGTCATTTATGAAGTCGTCCGCCTCCAGTCACCTTCATCAACAGCTTCTACAGGGACTGATTCTGAAAACACAAAATTTCTTCTGTTTGCCCTTTTTTTGACCTGCCCACACGTAATGGCAGGGTCACTGGCACTGAAGATTTACGCTGATGCAAATTGTGATTTGTTAGAGAATCATATTATTTGAATTTGCAGATCCTTTAGTAATGCGTTAATCCTAATTTAAAATTAAAATAACTTTCAAGTCTATTTATTTTTTTAAAAGCTAATAAAATATATGACAAACAACATTATGTATAAATAACATTTGAATGATGGATGTTGTTTTTTTGTTACACACACCATGTTTTTGCAGACCCATTCCCTGCCTGTGGTAGTTATATCAAACATCTGCCAGATGCCAAATGCCTGGGCTTCAATCCTGTGGTACAACATGCTCACTAACCACCCAAAGGTAAGACAGCACCCTCTGGTGGAAAGGGACTAAACTCTGCATGAGGTGGATCTTAACTCAATGGAGTTGAAGATCTGTTTGAGTAGAAAGTAGGAAATGTATATGTTTTCAAAACATTTTGCCTTGGGGGTTCTTTGCACAGAACGTGAACTTCTTCACCAAACCTCCAGTGGGGACATGGGACCAGGTGGCTGAGGTGTTGAGCTGGCAGTTCTCTTCCACCACCAAGAGAGGCCTGACCATTGAACAGCTCACCACATTGGCTGAGAAATTACTAGGTTTGATGACAAGCCCTAAAATATCAAAGTCTTTTTAGTTTTTCACGATTCTTTATATTAATCTGATCTGATTTAATTCTTTAATTATCTATATAGGACCATGTGTCAACTACTCTGGATGCCAAATCACCTGGGCCAAGTTCTGTAAGGTACTACAACAAATGGCACTAAATTGTTCAGCGTTATTGTTAGTGATATTTTATTGTTTTGTATGAGTTATTTTTTTTTCTTCTACTTCACAGGAAAACATGGCAGGCAAAGGCTTCTCCTTCTGGGTGTGGCTTGACAACATTATTGACCTGGTGAAAAAGTACATTCTTGCACTGTGGAATGAAGGGTGAGAGGTCATGCTTTGTTTACAGTCAAGCCTTTTACCTTCCTTTCATATTAGAAAATTTTTTGACATGGAAGAGACTTTCTTTAAGCCGTAAAGCCTGAACCATGAAATAATTGCCAGAAAATTCAAAATGTTTGATACTGGAGTGTATCGTTTAACCTTATGACACATTTAAACAAAAATATTAATTATAAATTAGTGCATACATGTTTTAATTGGTATCTTTTTTTTAATATAGCTGGTGTTTTTGTGCAATTTATTTAGGTTTTTCTGACAAAAAGAAATCTGTTTTAAATATTACAAACTTGGTGTTACAGGGTTAAGAGTATTTTCATTTCTTCATATGTCTACAGGTATATCATGGGTTTTATCAGTAAGGAGAGAGAGAGAGCTATTCTGAGTCCAAAGCCTCCCGGTACCTTTCTGCTGCGCTTCAGCGAGAGCAGCAAGGAGGGGGGCATCACCTTTACATGGGTAGAGAAAGACATCAGTGGTGAGTAGTTCAGAACTTCATGCTGTTTTGATGATCTTTTTTTTTCATGTGCTCTTTTTGTTGTGATGTTGAACTTTCTTGTGTTTATATAGGAAAGACCCAGATCCAGTCAGTGGAGCCTTACACCAAGCAGCAGCTCAACAGCATGTCGTTTGCTGACATCATCATGGGCTACAAGATTATGGATGCCACCAATATCCTGGTTTCACCTCTTGTCTACCTATATCCTGATATTCCCAAAGAGGAAGCCTTTGGGAAATACTGCAGGCCAGAAGCAGCTCCTGAAGCCGAGATGGGAGGAGACTCAACGAGCAGTAAGTTACTGCCTTGTTCTTCATAGTCTTTATTTAGTTAAAAAGAAACTCAAACATATTGCTCAGTATGTTTATAACAGCATTGCAAGTGTTTTTTAGTTTTTTTTTAATTTGTTTTGTTTTTAATAGTGCTCATTATTTTCTCCAATTTTTTTCCCTAACAGCTATTCAGCCTTATTTGAAGACAAAGTTCATCTGCGTTACCCCGTAAGTATCTTCCACTCCCTTCTTCCGTATCTCAGAGTGATAATATTTACAGGATGGTCGCATGCCAAACAGTGACCACCGCTTATATTAGTTCTTTGTACTTCCTGTTGATATTTTCTTTTGTGAAGACTGAGTGTTCCTGATTAAGACACCGATTCAGACTGTTTCATGTGGCAAATGTTAATCAAATGTTCAGGAAAAAAACTACATAGAGGTTTTAACTCTCAGTGTGAGAAGGAGGAAGGAGGAATCATAATGTTCAGAAAAAGGGTTGTGAACCCAGGTATTAGATTCTGTAGGGAACTGGCTTAGACTGACTTTGTACATGGGCCATCTGGCTGTGTATTCACTGAGCACATGTGAAAGTAATTTATTTTCATTTTCGACATGCGAATAGCCATGTCTCACACTTTCTGTACGCCATCATCTGACTCACTGGCAATTTCCAAATATTTAGTATGGATTTTTCTCTTATCATATATAGGGATGGGTACCAAAATATGGTATTAAATGGGCACCAGTGCTGAGCGTAAAGTATCAATAACCTGTAATGTTGTCAGTTCTTCTCTCTGGAGAGATTATCATGTGTTGTAGTCCCAAGCGAGAAGAGAGCTCTCGTCCTTGGAATCTATAAATGAAGGGCAGGGGCAGCCCCAGAACTGTGCACACACACCCACAGATAGAGTATTAGTGATGGGGGTGGGAAATGTAAGCATTCATTTTCACTAGAATTGATATGGAAAGTGCCCATTACCGTAAGTACAAGAAAGCAGATCTGCCAATGCATAAGCAGCAAAGAGCTCACATATAGAGTTCATTATAACTCAGTATAGAATAATGGAGAAGTTGTAAAAAGTAACCACAACCCAGCTAACTGTGTAGTCGTAGATTTGTTGATTAATATTAATGTCTAATGGTTAGGGTTTAGAGCATTCGCTTCAAAGAGGTGTTCACTGTACTGATAACAGTGGGGCAAAATCTAAACAATACCCATCCCTAATCACAACTGATGTTGCTGTTTATTAGACCATATTTAGACTTCAAAATATACATTAAAGTCTTAAGGATGAACGAAAGGAAGCACAAAGAAGCATTTTAAACTTCTAAATTTGTAATTCTACCAGTTAGCAGGGAAACAACATGAATGGAATTCCCATTTTAGAATATTCAGTATTCACGATTAATATTTATTGACAATCATTAAATCTTTCCTGAATGTCTGAGATGAGCACAAAATGAGAAAGGCAGAGGAATTGGACATTAGCTGCAGGTGAGTTTTATAGAGTGAGGTTGACTGACACGAGGGGAATGTAGAAACGGGTCATCGGCCTTGTATTAGTAGGTTTGATGGTGAGGTTTGCTCAGTGAGATCCTGACCTGTCTCCGTAGGTGTCCCTCCGTCTTCATGGACTTGCCGGACAGTGAACTGCTTGGGAACGGATTCCCAGGGTAGGCCACTCGGGGGGAGTTGGCATGTAGGGCTGTGTGTGCATTTTGTCACTTTGTGTGTTTGATGGGTAGTAATTTCACCTACATAATTCCTATTTTTGAGTCCAACATACAGGCATTGTTCCTAGTTCTAATACAAAAGTAGCTCCCTGCCTTTCATTAGTCTTTCACTTATTTCACCCCATACTCTTGTTTCCTGGAGGCATTTCTTTATCATTCCTCATCCACATTATTTTGTAGGGCTTAAACGGTCCGAATTAGATGTCATAATAGTTTGAGTGACAAGTGATTAAAATAATATAAAAAGGTAAAACATTCAAAATCAGTTCCATGATAAAATGGACAAGGCTGAAGTGAGTTTGGTGGGAGAAAAAAGACAAAAAGGGGACTTTGTTTTTTGTGAAGCCTTAACAAAAGACTGTGGCCTGTTCGATCCACTTAATCCTTAGTTGTCATTAACATCCGTTCAGTTTGCCTTCTGTTCAGTTGAGCACAGTACTGCCTGATTTAAAGCAAAAAAAATGCATTTAATGACCTATGCTGTTTATATACATTTAAAAACAAAATCCCTTGCCCTGCTCTTTTGCAGTGATTGTGTGCACAGGCAATGCTAAATCATCTGCCAGAGTGAGATGAGACAGGAGTGACTTATTTACTCAATAACCAATCTTTTGTTTATCAAAGCAGAATCACAGCTCCTTTTTTTAACTTCTGATAGCTGCATCACATTTCCTCATCACTTTTCTTACCACAGATAGTATTTCATATTTGATTTGTGTAGCCATCGCCAGGCATAGTACTTAATATTATGCTCTTTACTCTGTTTGTTTTTCACAGCACAAACTCTGGAAACACCAGTGACCTGTTCCCCATGTCACCCCGGACCCTTGACTCCCTGATGCACAACGAAGCTGAAGCTACTCCAGGGCATATGGGTGAGTCTACTTACATTTACTACAAACACACACATTTGTATTTGTACATTTCCAGGGCTTTACCTCCTCACCCCAACACTTATTTATCTTTACAACCATGTGTCAGACCCTTTGAAAGGACTTGGACTTGCCAAAATGTCCTTATGTTCAAAAGATGTTCTTACTATAAGACCTAATCGTCAAGCATAAATGTACTTCATTCGGCTGAAATATTAATTGCTTTATTCTTGTTTATTTATTTAATCTGCAGATTCACTCACTTTGGAAATGGATGTAGCATCGCCTATGTGAAAAGAGTCATCGAGTACTTCAGTCACTTCCTTCTTTGTTGGGTTTCATATTATGTTAGAGAATTTCTTGATTCATTTTTCTCTCCACACATAGTGTGCCTGTACAGTTTGTTTCTTTTTCTATGTAAAAAATTTCTCACTTTCACACAATAGGGAAGGCAGTTGGTCTTGGAAGGTTTTCTTTTGAAACAGAATTGGCACTTACTCTTTTTTTAATGGTTCTCCTTATAATTAATAGATATTTTTTTTTCTTTTTTTTAAGTACATTAAACATTTAAGCACGAGTTATAGGTTGTTTACTTTTAGAAAAATTATGAATAATGTCTTCTTTTATTTGAATGACAAAATGTAATGAGAGTAATTGTTGTATAAGCTAGGCTTTTTCAGTGTCCCTGCCAAACGCAGCATGGTGTCGTTGTTTCACCCTATCTTGATTGTATAAAACAGTTTCTCTTTCATTATGCTTTTTACACAAATTGGAATATTTCTTGTATTTGTTTCAGCCAATCGAGGTGTGTAAAGAGACAAGAAATTTCTGACAATTGTGAAATTATTTTCATGTAAAGTTTTTTTTTCTCCTTTAGCATTGTGAGAAGTTATGAAATGCAGTTTTTGTGAGCTCACGGTTTGAAATGTTTCGTTTTAATATTGTACAATTTAAGCCACATGTTTCTTTGTCTTGTAGTGAAGGCGCCTATTAATGGTGCCAGAAAGACTAGCACAAGCAGCAATCCCTCTGTAGACCTTCACAACATGATTTTGCTTTGTGTAACTGTGATATTTTGGTGGTGCGTGGTGGGGTCATTCAGTATTTGGCGTGGTATTTTTAGTGGAATAGACAACTCAAAACTGCACCTGTTATTGCCACAGTGTAAATCTGCTGTCAGTTTGGCAGTTTTATCAGCAAGAGTTACAGAATGAGAAAACAGCATTGTGCTCAAAATGTAAATAAACCATTTTAATGAATTACTCCTCAGCCAGTAGTGTTGTTTGTGTTTGAAGGAGGAATTCCAGTAAAACAGCCTACGCTGATCTATAAATGAGTGTAAGTTGTCCACAGTTGCTTTATAGTTCATGGAAAGCTCCTTCATTTCATTAAAGCACCATCTTAATTGCATAAGACTAATTGAGGAAGTCAGTATCAATGGATGGTGTCATTACCCTATTTTTACTTTTATTTATGTTTTATATTGCATGTGAACAATGCTTCAGACAGGTGCTTAATATCCTGGAGAAGTGCTGCAGGTATCTCTGTAGCTGATATTTTGATGCTTAACCTTCGCCAACTCCTTTTTACACATCACACACCTGCCTGAACTAAAATAACACTTACACTTGAGAAGTCCACACAGTTATTGTGCCAAAAATGAAGCACTTGGCACTTTGTGCTTGCTGAAACATCAAAGGTTTTCTAAAAAAGATCATAAAGAAAGGTTGGCGCTAAAAACAGTCAAGTAATATAACCATAGACTTGGGAGTAAAAAGGATTTTTTTCACTTTGATCTGTCCAATAAAGTCAGATTAGTTCTGCAACCCCAATTCCAAAAACATTGGGTTGCTGTGTAAATTGTAAGTAACAATTCAATCTTTTAAACTCATTTTATTCACAGTAGAATATATAAAACATCACTTTTTTCACTTGGTGAAACATCTGGACACAGGCCATTTCAGCACCTACAAACACCTAGAAATATGTAAGGCTTTCTCTAAAAACCAGTGTCTGGATGGGAACGTATGTTGCTTTAAAACCCGTCTATACCGTTCACTCCGCTACCATCAAAACTGTATCCTTTTGGACTGAGCGCTGATAAAAAACTAGACAATTCCAGATTTTGATTTATCTGACCACAGAGCAATTTTACACTTTGTCTCAGTCTATTTTAAATGAGACTTCGTCCCAAAAAGATGGATGTTGTGGTGAAGTGTGTTCACAGACAATGATTTCTGGACTTATTCCAGTGATTACAACACAGAATTTTGCCTGTTTTTATTGCAGTACCCCCTGAGGGCCTGAAGATCAGAGGGATCCAAAACTGAATCTGGTATGCAGATTTATCCAGATTCTTGCAATCTTATGAAGATATTAAAAGTATTCACAATTTCACATCCAGGGAAATTATTCTGAAATTTCAAAAATTGTTTGATGCTCTTTTCTGCAGATTTGTACACCTCTTCCTGTCTTTGCTTCTGAGGCATTCTGCCTTTCTAAGATGCTCTTTTCATAGCTTACTTATCTGTTGCTAAATAACCTAATATATACCGGCGCCTCAAGACAGGCTGTGTAAAGATGCTCCTGAGACAGTCCAGCACATAATAGCAGGGTGCAAGATGCTAGCAGGCGGGGCATACATGGAACCCCAAAACAATGTGGTCGTCATAGTATACAAAAATATCTGTGCCGAGTATGGCCTGGAAGTCCCGAGGTCGAAATGGGAGACGCCCCCGAGGGTGCATGAGCGACTTATATATATTTATATATATATATATATGGAGATAGATAGATAGATAGATAGATAGATAGATAGATAAAACATATTTATTAAAATAAACAATACAGCCTGCTTCAGAAATACTGATTCTATCATGTGTGGCAGGCAGAGGCAGGACCCAAAAGCAGGACTCTAACACAAAGGGATAGCTAAAAGAGGCAGCTTTTATTTGCTGCAATAAAATACTCAAATACTATATGCAGGTAAACAAAACCGAACACTGGAAACTGAAAAATAGAAACTACCAGCAAGGGAGTAGCAGGGGTAACAAGACACATGGAGACACACAGCAACGTGAACAACACGACAACAAGCAGAGCAAGACAGAGGACATAATTACGCAGAGGATAAGGAAAGGATGGAAAACAGGAGGGGACACAGCTGGAAGTAATCAGACACAATGAGCGAGGGAGGAAGCGAAACTGAACTCACTGAACACAGGATGAGAGACTGTCAAAATAAAACAGGAAACACACTGAGTCACAGAGTAAGAGACAAGGGCTTGACACTGGGACCGAGGGAGAAACAGGCATGGGTACAAGACAGACTGAGGAGACAGAGAGGGCGAGAGACATGACGGGCTGGGGAGAACACAGACGGGACAACCAGAGCACAAAAGGGAACAGACTCAATGAGCAAGAACCTAAAAACTAGAACTACAAATGACTAAACTAGGAAGAGCAAAGAAACAGAACCACAAATAACACTAAATCAAAGAATATGAATTAAACCAAAAAACACATAAACACTGGGTCACAGACCCATGACCATGACAGATTCAGAAATACTGATAGTTTAGTGTTTCGTAAAGGTTTGTTCTGTAATTAAACTTTAGGTTTTTTAATCATGAACTAAACTGCTTGTAATAAGTTTACTGGGGCACTTACAAAGGCATATATGCTGCATCGACTGGGTAAGCTATAAAAGCAATCTTGAAGGACTGAAGGAATGTGGAGTACACACAGATGTGTGTAATAAAAAAGCAGGCGTTAGTAACTGCTGACTTCCACTGAATTGCATGTGTTTCACTGTACTACTATTGTGTGTATTGGTTGTAGGTCAGAGTTTTATAACTTGGGACATTTCAAGAGAACAGAGTTCAATCTTATTATAATTACTAACAAATATGCTTTCTCTCTACCTTGGTAAGCATATTTCTGCTGTGAAAATGAAAGAGACCCTTCATTATAGAATTGTGTATCGTTTTTAGTTTTCTTATTGCTGTACACACTCACTGGCCACCTTGTTATGTACACCTGTTCAGCTGCTCGTTAATGCAAGTATCTAATCAGCTCATCAGATGGTAGCAACTTAGTCTATTTAGGCAGATATACATGATCAAGATGACCTACTAAAGTTAAGTTAGTTAATCAAGCGTAAGATTGGGGAAGGAAGTAAATTTGAATGTTTCTTGGTTGCTGCTGCAGGAGATGCTGATGTGAGTATTTCAGAAACTGCTGATCTACTGGGATTTTTCACACACACTCATCTCGAGAGTTTAGACAGAGCGGTCTGAAAAAGAGAAAATATCCAGTGAGCAGCAGTTCTGTGGGCAAAAATATCTTGTTGATACCAGACGTCACGGGAGAATACCCTCAATACATTGAGCTAATAGGAAGGCGATGGTAACTCAAGTGATCACCAAATCAAGCGATGCATAACACATAACACATAACACATCAAACTTGGAGGCAGATGGGCCACAACAGTAGAAGACTAGACTGAGTGCCACTCCTGCCCATGAAGAACAGGGAAGCATGGCTACAATTCGGGCAACAGAAGATTGGCCTGATGAGTCTTGTTTACTGCTGAAACTTTCAGATGGTAGGGACAGACTCTGATGTAAACATTATTTATCAATGGTTTAGATTAATGGTGTTCAACTCAACTCAAACAGTCACAAGCCAACGTTGATGAGTCCAGCTACTACAGATAAAGAGAGAAAACTCACCCAACACAGTGGAAACGTGTAAAACATGTTTACGAGTCAATTTCAATGTCCAATAAGTTTGGCTTTAAAATTCCAGGAACTGCTTCAGGCCCACAAACAAGTAAGACGTCATTGCAGAAAATATAGTCAAAGTGTTCCAGTATTAAAGGAAAACCAAGAATAACATAGGAAACAAAGACAAACTCCAGATAAAAAAAGACAATAAATAAGTGTTTTAAATTTCCACGAAACAGCTGAACCCTCTTCTGATGAAGAAAAAAAAAAACACAACGAAGTGCATTTGATGAACTCCTTTATCGAGTGTAAGTAGGTTAGTGTACATGAATAAATCCGAAACAACCATTTGGCTGTACAAAATATTTAAACTCATGTTTCTTTCCTTCTTTTAGATGTATTTATTTGCTTGGCACTATGAATGAATAAGACAAACGTAGGCAACCATTCTAAAAAGGGCTGAACATATTTTAATGAAACTATGCTAAGGTAGGTTTTAACAGTTGTGACAAACAGCAACCTATTGTACATTTATGCAGCCATAAAAAAAGACTTCTGTGAAGTCATGAGAGATGAGCTGTTATTTTACTTCCCATTTTCAATATGAGAGTTTTTCACTCTGTCTTTGATGAAAGATCTCTCGGCACATGATTGCTGGATTTCCCTGCCTGGAAACCCCACATTGTTTTGTTTGCATCTTCAAGTGTAACAATACCAATGTGAACAGCAGCCCTGCCACCGCCTGGATTCCCAAGGGCCCAATTGCAAATACATGACAACAGAGAGAGAGACAGCAAAACAAACAAAGGAAGGAGGTATATTCTAGATCACTAAGTCTCTGCCATGCTGTCACACTCGGTTACTCTCTGTCTTGTGTATATTTGGTTAGCCTTGAGGATAGGAAATGAACACAGGCTGGTTTGAGGAGATGAGGGGGTGTTACGATGTAGAGCTATTACCGACAGCAGCTGCTGACTCAGCTGTCTCAGGAAGCAACTGTCACCCTTCAATTCTGGACCGCAGCCAGTCAATCTGGAGAATCAATGAAGCTGTATGTGTGGTGGCTGCTGTGTGTGTCTGTGTGTGTCTGAGAGAGAGAGAGTGCTAAAAATGATGACACTCTGACAAGCAGGTGAAAAAATGAAGCCATTAATTTCTACAGCATCACAGGGGATTTCTCAGATTATACTCAGCTACAACTGAAAAGCAAACTCTGGAATTTTTCAAATTAAGTCATAGGTAACATCTTTACAATTAATGTACTGGATTTAAAAAAATAAATAAATCATTTTTAAGAAGAAAGTATTCATCAATGTATAGCTGATAGACTATCTGATAGTTCCTTCTTCTTCTTTTATTTTTTGTTTGAATTAAAAACACAGAAAGAACTGAATGACTTAAATGTTAAAGGTTTTTACACATTATTTTCACAGCATTTTCAGACCAATAGTTGAAAGACAGTATTTCACATGCAGTAACCTATGAATATATGGATTTTGGTACTTCTTATTTATCTATGAGATAAATAAAGTAGCTACATACACTTAAAATGAACAAGTGTTTGTTCTTCAGTGATGAGCAACTGTTCACTTGATGTCACCGTTTTCTTTATTTAGTGTCACACAATAATGTGTGGCTCTCTGTTAGATGGCTCCCCGAGGCCACACTGTCCTCTAATTATTTGTGGCAGGTTTATCTTTGGTCTCTGCCACCTCCTGTTTGTCTCAGCCTCTCAGACCACAGTCTGTTAAATTGATAATAAAGAAACATTTAGTTAAGTATGGGGCAGTTTAGTTTCAGAAAAGTACATTTAAATATTCATTTAAGCCCTTATGCTAAAAATGCAGACAGCTATGAATGATGCAAACAATATATACGTTTTTTTTTTTTTTAAGTTTCTTTCGCTTTGTTGTTGCTGTTTTTAGAACGTTATGCTAAATTCTCACCAGCAGGTGTCGCCATTCTTCAATTTGTGGGAGACTTATTATCGTAGTGGGAGATTAGGCAAAATCTAACCAACGGATCTGCACGTATAATGTGCAGCAGAGAAGAGCTCTGATTATTATTGTTATTTCCTTTGGTATTTTTGGTTCTTAGGTAGGCGATCTTTACATCCAATATGTACCGTGGCCCAAAGCATTGTTCCAAAGTTGAAATTAAACGCCGTGTTGAGTACCCTAGCTATAAAATCAGACTCGATGAAACATGTATATAAAATAACGAATCTGAAGTTTCAACATGGAGAACACAGCTGTAACTGATTTATTTTGTGTGTGTATTTACTAAATGTCAAAACGCTTTCAGAACCTCCCGAAATCCGTCATCAGGGCAGAAATCAGTAGAAACTGTTACTCTTGACAGACTTGCAAGAACCGCCGGAAGTGGGTGGTTTGTCAGCGAGCGAGAAATACACACACACACACACACACACACACACACAGAGGGAGAGATAGAAAGAGAGAGAGAGCGCGCAGTGAACTGTGAAGCGAACTGTTGGGAACTGACTGACGGAGAGGTCCATGTTGTAGGTTGCACACGTCTCTGCAGCCTCACCCCACATTTTATGAAAAAGGACAGCAACTTCAGTCGATCCACAGAGGTGAGTGTGACAGTTTAATTCGCTTGAATGTGCTTCTTTTTCTCCCTCCCGAAGAGGTGAATGTCCTCGCCTTGTCCCACTGAAGGTGCCCGTTGCGAAAGAATATTGTGACAGCGCTTTGTAAACAAACTGCGAGTGCGGCAGCGCTTCTCCGTCTGCAGACGTTGTGAATCAATTTGGATGCCAGTGATATGAATTGTGCTGGAGTAGGCTACTTTTCCACATTTTATGTTTTAAAATTTTTTGCGGCTTTATTAACGCGGATGAATCAACAGGCAGGTCCCCCTGCGCGCGCGAACATTCCCAGTAATATTTCTAAATTCGGGCTGACAGCGTCTCTGTCTAGCCAGTGAGTTTGCTGTCATCTTGACCTACTACTCAGCATATTATCTCTGTTTTCCCCCCTTCTTTTTGATGCCTGTATATTGTTAAAGGTGTAAAGCTCTATTTATGGCAAGCAACCATTTCATCTTCGCTGCTGTAATGGCAGGCTTTGACGCGCGGTCATGGTTAGCTTTAAGTTTTCTCTATGGTCAACTCCCTTCCAGCCTCGCATATAGTACTGAGCAAAAAAAAAAAAAAAAAGTCTTGAGCTACCCCTCATTTCTTTAAGTTGTTTTTTTTAAGGAAATGGGTAAAGCAATTTCCTGAAACGTGCAAACATAAATGGAATCACAGTGCATAAGGCATAAGGCAAAAAGAAAACAAAACCCCCCAGCAAAAAACCGTTCTGATGAGCTTGAAAGTCAATATTTGGTATGATCATCTTTATTCGTCAACACAGCCTGAACTCTCTTAGGCAGCTTTTCTTTTTATTTCTTTACGTAGTCTTGAGGAGTAATTCTCCAAGCTTCTCGAAGACTATTCCAAAGCTTTTCTTTCAATGTTGGCTGCCTTTTTGTTCCATTCTCTTTCAAGATGATCCCACACTGCGTAAATAATGTTGATGTCCACAATCTCGGGATTCCAATCCATGACTGATAGTGTTCCTGTGTGTGTGTGTGTTTTCTATTCAGGTATGCTTTTAATGCATTGGCAGTGTATTTGGGATCATTGTCATGTTCAAAAATGAAGCATTTGCCAGTCAGATGCAATCCAGATGGTATTGCATAGTGGATCAAAATCTGATGATATTTTTCTACGTTCATAATTCCCATTAATTTTGACAAGATCCCCAGCACCGCTGGTTTAAATGCAGTGCCAAACCATGACTTATCCTCCACCGTGCTTTCCTGATGTCCGTAGACACTTCACACATCACACATCATCTGCTTTCAGTAATTTTTCTACGCCTGTCACGCCTTCTTTTATCTTGCACTTATCTATTTTCCTCAAATTTTTTTAAGACACACTGCACACCACATAGAGATATACCAAGTTTATAGCTAATAGCTCTTTGGGAATCAACTTGTTGGTGTTGAAGAAAGAAAAAAGTGGGATCAAACTTTAGGCACTTTGCTAGTAACAAAGTACCCAAAGGTATAATTTAACTAAGTTGTTTGTTATGTGTAGATGCAACACTGGTTCATCCCTTGAGTTAGGTGCCTTTTTATGCTTGAATGATTAATAGGTCAGTGTTAAGTGGCTTAAAAAACAAAAAAAACAACAACACATTACTTTGAAAATGGTCAGCTACAAGGACTAGATTGAAAATAGGTGAAAGAGCTGCTCCATAACATAAGTGCTCTGTGCCAGCTTTGTACTAACTGCCATATTCACATAAAAATTGAGTTACAAATTTAAAAGGTGCAAGGACATTTTGAGCGTGCCTCCATAATTCATTTCAGCTCTCCCAATTATTGCTGTCAAACAGAACATTTTTGTCACTGTTTGCTTTTCCTGTTGATATTTAATTTCACAAAAGCATGAAAGGATAGTGCTTAAAGGTCAAAACAAAGCTGCCAAAGGCATGCCTTCTGTACCAAGTCTACAGTTTGTGCGTCTTGCAAACAACATTAAAATGTCACTGTTTCTTTGTTGTATTTGTGTCATTTTCAAGAACTGCAGATGAGCTTAGCTGCAAAGATTATACCATCCCCTTATCTTTTGTCACTTTGTTGCTCCAGTAAGACCTCATATTTTTTGCCTTTGATAAACCTGTATCATTTTTTTTTCTTGACAACTGGGATGACATTGCCTTTGCTTCTTGTGGCTCGGAGTAATTGAGCCTTGTGATAATGCCACCATCCTTCTGTGATAATGTCTTCTGGAAGACGCTATGACTACTTATTGACTTCTCTCATCTCAATACAGCAGCAGGAGTTGGTAGCTTGTGCCTCATTTTAATTTAGAAATTGGCTTGAGGTGATTTTTTTAGAATCAGTTGGTGAAAAAGCAGCTGTTGTCATAATTGTTTAGCTCGTTTTAGCTCCTTTGCATTTGGGAAAGAACAATTTCAAAACATAACCCTAAAGGCAGGGAAGAGCAGATATGAATTGTTTACGTTTATAATTTGTGGATGTTTTGGTATTTCATATGTTGTTGATGTTTACACCTCTCAGTGTATGACTCAAGACTATTTTCCTTGTCATTTTTAGTTTTATTATTATTATTATTTCTATTAATTGTAATATTTTTAGCCATTTTTCCATTTCTGCTCTTTCAGTCATGGAAAAAAATTCAATCAGTCTGCAGGAAATAGTGGTCAGTATTTTTAGCCTTTAACCCTGTTGGCAAGAACTGTGCAATGTGCCTGCTCCCTACATTGCTCCTGTGCATTGTGCATAGGAATGGAAGTTTGGAAAGGAAGACATTCAGTTGACATGGAAATATGGCATGTTGGCCAGGCATGAGTTGGCTGGTACACGCCGTCCCTGACAGGAACCCCTGATGCAAGAGGGATGGCAGCAGGGGAGACAGGAAAACTCAGTGTTTTGTCCTGTAAGCCAACTGTGCCGTGTGGTCAAAGCATCCTTAAGCTTGTCTTTGCCTCTCCCTTTTTCCATCCCCACTTTCATACAAGTATAGAAAAAACATTAACGTTTTGATTTGACTAAGTTGGTGAGTCAGAGCTGAGGTGTCAAAGATGTCAATTATACACTAATGATTGTGATAAGCGTGGAGCTTCTTGTCACTATGAACAGAGGAAGAGAGTGCGCCGAAGAATTACGTGAATGGAAAGAGGGTAAGAAGTTCCTTCGCTTGTGTTCCAACTGTGTGTCAATGAACGTGACCCCAGCCATTTAGTAATGTAGTAATAACAGTTACAGACAAACAGGGATGAGGGGAGATTTAGTGTGAAAGAGAAAGGGGAAACACATTCAAAGGGAAGTGATCAGGAAGCATGTGGTGACATGCTTGCTAACTACCTCCTCCTTCAGCTGGGCTAACACTAATCCATTAGTCACGTGACCTTGAGCTTTTAGCCCAGTTTAGGTCAGGAGTGCTCTGATCCATCTGTCGAATGGCATTGCTGTTTGTTGGCATCCACAGCATGTACGCTTTGATCCCTGCCTGCCTCACACAAGACTCAATTGATTTCCATCAGCTAATTACTTCTGCAGGATTTTATCAGCAGTTTCACAAGAATTGCCCTCCCATTATCAGTTATTCTTTTGTCTTTCATTTTGCCTAACTTAAAATGAGTTGTCTTTTCTTCAGTCCTTTGAATAGGGGGGGTGGGGAAGATGATGGTCAAACCTTGTATACACAAAGAAACATGATAAGGCTCTGGGTTATTATCTCAGTGACACATCAAGAATAGAATGACTACTCGTAAGTTTGCACTGTGCCAAAAAAGGCACTGACAAGTCGTAATAGCAAAGTACATGCATTGTATGAATTCCAGTGAATGCAAGCATGCGGTGTAATCTGAGCATACTTCCAATTTTTTGTTTTGATTTTACATTACGTAAGAAGATTTCGAACAGAATTCAATCCAGAATACACCTAACAGATTAATGGTCTGGATTAATCATTTCCTCATGTTTACACAATACTCATTTGGAGGCTAAACACACAGGAGCAAAAGGCACGTCTTGCACATAAGATTCTAAGTATCCAATTCGTTTTATGTTACAAGTGCTGACAAATAGATTCCAACTCAACCCAAAGTTAATTTATTAGAGTTGCAAGTGTTCAGCAGACATATCCAGTGGTTTGATCCAGACTGTTACTTTTTCAGTAGGGAGACATACACAGCTGAGGGTTGGCAGCTTAGGAATCCGAGTGAGTAAAAAAGACTTTGACATCAGTGAGCTCTTGTAAATGGATTCTTAACTTGGAGAAAACTGTGTTTGTGGCAAAAACCGCAGGAATAATATATATAAAAATGCAAACCCTTCTCATTGTGCTGCTGCCGTGTTAGTGTAGTTGTTTAAACATGTGAAAGGTTATTGCAATGTTGTCACTTGGTATTGATCTCCCACACTGCACAGCTTCTTTTTATGTTTTATGTATGCCTTAGGCTCTGAGTCATGCTTCATTTCTCATGCATGGATTATGTGGATGAATAACTTTAGTTGTGCCCTAAAGGACATTATATCATATGAAGTCTTGAACGCGGAAAGAGGAATAGATGCTTTGTTTAATTATCGAAAATGTGCACTAAAAATTGTCAATATTCGTGATAAGTAGTGCAATCTTCTGTCGTTTGAATTGGTAAGAAGTGCAAAGGTATGAACATAACCAATATGAGCAAACGAGCAAATTAACAAGCGCACATAATAAAACTGATCAAGTTTTCAGTATACTTTGTCCTGACAAATGATGTACAACAGACACAGAATTATACACCAGACCTTTTCATATTCTAAAAAGTTTTTATTAAATCTCCGTTTGCAGTCTTAACTGTTTATTTTTGGCAGCAATGCTATTTCTGTTGTGGGTCGTGACCTGATACAGGTGACCTGCTGGCCTACTTCTAAGAGGAGTATAGATCATCACCCAGAGGACCACTGAAAACATATTTGTATGTATCAGCTGGTTGAATGTCTACATCAGTACTGGTGCAAAGGAAAAAGACGGTAACTATATTGGAAATCTCTAATGGGACCAGTGCATTTTAATGCAGCAAAGTCTCAGGTAATGTAAAAAAAAAACCCAAACCAACAAAATATATGTCAATATAAAGTCTTGCAGTAAGGATTCAGTTGTTTATGTCAGTATTACTTAGCATAACATTATTGTAGACTCCTTTCTCTGGTGTGATCTGTTATTAAAACTATTATTATTAGATCTGTTATTGTTCTAGTATTAAACTTGGCAAAGACAAAATCCCCCTCAGCTCATGCTAGGGCTGCCCTTTTTAACATCCCAGCACATATCACTTTAATTAGGTGTCTACCCTGAAATGCATTGTAACCTGAGGCCAGGTGACCGCATCTCTTACCACAGAGGAAGCAGACAGCAGACAGGAAAGAAAGTGCCAGGTCTCGGCGTGCTGTTAAACATCATTTTTCATGCCTTTTTTTGCCTCTTACAGTCACGTTTTTGTTGTTGTTGTGTTTTTTTTTACAACGTTTACAACATCTTGAGAGCTGCTGTTAAGCATGTCATTGCCCGAATTCTGTAGCAGTACAAGACCTAAAAGTAAACTCCACTCAGCAGCTACGGTTAAGACAGATCTCATAGATCAGAGTTGAAGTGACAATGGCAAGGATAATTAGGCAAACTAGGTACACTGCAGCAATCAATTATATTGAATGGCTTATTGGCATAGTTAGATAGCACTGGATGATACCTAACTGCTGCTGCCACCACTGCTGTGTTCAAGCCTATTACAGGCTTACAGCAAACGAGACATATTGGAAACCCAACTGGTAGCTCACAGATAAAGTTTGTTGGGAAGGAAGAAAATGTTGGAGACAAACAGGACAATATACTCAAAGCAGAAAAAAATATTCTGCTAGTAGATGAAATTATCTTAGCAATTGCTTCTACAGTGGCAACACACAGATAGCTTGTGTATGCACATGGGAGACACAACATAAGCAATTAAATCAGTTATCATTATTCATGAGCCCCGTTTGAATGCTTTTCTGTGTCTAAGTGTGCATGTGTGTGTGCTTTGTCCAACTAGATTGAGGTCATGGATGCTTTCTAGTGTCTGGGGAAAGGGCTAACATCTGCACAAGATTACTGTAAGGAGCATTTGATTAAAAAGTGATTACAATGATAAAAAAAGAAAAAAAAAAGATTTCTCAATTATTGAGGCTTATGTTTCATTTATATTTGATTATATAGTGGATTAAAGTGTGTTGGATTAGAGTAAAACTGGGTTGAATGTTACATACCGATTATTACAAAGACCAGATCTCTCTATTATTTAACAGTGTATATGAATTTCGCTGCCTTCTCTGATGTTTTAGCATGTTTAAATTATGTAATGTAACATGCGTACACCAACAAAAGGGAGGAGTAAATGTTCTCTGTCTCTTTTCTTGCTTGTAGAGTCACTGGCACAGTATAATGCAAAGTCAGTCTAGATTTGTAGAGCTGTTATCCTGTATTGATCCTGTGGATTCATCCATGACCACAGCAGAATATCCCTAACAAGCCTCTTGGATGAGCCCTGCATGACATCTCCAGCTAACTCCACCACTCCTACAGCAAAACAAATCATCATTACATAGGTACTTTCGGCGTTTTATTTAAAGAAAGGTTGTGATGTAGCACATTGCATTCTCGTAATTGCTGGATGTTAGCACAACAAAGATTCACTTCCTCTTTTCTTTTATTTTTGGGCGCTCGTGCCTGTAATATCTGTGACTTAAAGCAAATGTTTAGAGTGTTAGTTTAGTTTCCACAAAACAAACTGTTGGTATTTAGGTCAAAGAGTGTAACTACATCTATTTAAGATTACATTCAAACCTTTTCCCAGGCTTGTGTAATGTTTCAATTGAATATTTGGCGAGTATTAACAGAAAAACATACGAGCTTTTAGTCTGTTCGATATAGTTGATAATTAATCAATGTTTCTGTCCGCTTTTGACCACGTGAGTTAGTCACATAGACTCTTAAAAAAATACACTGAGACATGGGGTTAGGGGAAGATATTGGACTATGGCTAATGATGTGTGGCAATACCATCAAATCACATTTAACACTTTTTTTCGTCATTCTCACATGATCTGTTATCCTTTTTCTTTGCTTTACACAGAGAAAAGCATGAGGCAGTATGTGTATAAACTATAAAGCTATGAATTATATATTGACAAATATTCCCTTAGTTACAGGGAATGTAACTGCTGATATTCTCTTCAAAATTTGAAAGGCAACCTACCTATAGACATATAGACATGTCCTCTACATTCACTGAACGGGCATGCAGGACTATGCTGTATTTGTAATGCAGGACACCTTTGTCATTCTACATGTTTTTATCCGGTGTTTCATTTAGTGATCACAGATTGCAGGTCACATTTTTCTATACTGTTCTTTTCAGTGTAGCTTATACTGAAAACTGTCTTCATTCAACAAAGTTGACTAAAGTCTGATGGTCAAGTGCAATAATGGGGAATGAAGGAATTATTTTGCCCAGCGTAACAGGATTAATCATCTTAGCATTTACTGCTGTGATGCTTCTGCAGGCTGGACACTACAGTTGTATTCTCGTTAGTATTAGGTGACCATGAATATAATCAGGAAGGATGCCATAGAAGGAACCAAAGACGTGCAATGAAACTTAATATGAGATTAGTTGTTGTATAGATGAGGCATGTCAAGGAGTATTTTAATTATGCATTATCAAACACAATCCAAATGTATAGAATTCACACTGAATTCAGAAAAGTGTGACCAAGTGGGAGGATATAGCTGTGGTACTCTGTATAACCTCTGTGTCCATGTTTAGCTTATCCAGATAATCCCTCTGCCACTACCGTAATCACTCAGACAGCTACCATGTATACAGGATCGTAAGGTTGATGCCTTTGTTTTTCTATTTTAATATGGCAGAGGTGAGAGCTCCATCCTGTTTTTCTGTTTCTAAAGGATGGTATTTCTATCAAGAGCAGCTCTGCCACATATAGCAGCAGGCCATTGTGATGGTAAATCCCCATATGTCCAAAAAATACTATCAAAATATATACCTGAAAGTTGTCATGTGTCAAGAGCTATTCTTTTAACACACTGTGTAAATAGTACTATATATATATATATATATATATATATATATGTATATATATATATATATATATATATATATATATATATATATATATATGTATATATAAAAATAAGAGAAAAATTGCTTTTTTTGCAATTCTGATGGCTGCCCATTAACAACTATCTAACAAACTGACATCCTTGAAGCACTAAATGTATTCACAAGAAAAGGATGGATTTCCTCTGGGAAAACATTATGGCTCATACACTCTTCTCTCTCACTGACAACAAACAAACACTCCCTCTATTGAGTGTGTCGTGCTTTTTGATAAGCTTAATCAAGAAGCAACATTTTATACTACTTATATAAAAATACTTATGTATTTGTGATTTTTGGTTATGTTTGAATTTAAGATTCAAGCACATTTAATTATCATTGTCCATCCATCCATCCATCCATCCATCCTCTTATCCAGGAAGTACCTGGAGAGGACTCATGCAAATTCCAGGAGAACACACTAACTCCGCACAGAAAGGCCCTGGCAAGATAGTGGAGTTGAAATCAGGATCTTCTTGCTGTGCTACCCACAGCGCCAACGTGCTGCCTAATTGCTTGCAGTGTCACTGGCGCAATATAATTTAGTAAATTGTGTAATGCATTGCACAACAAACCTGCAGGAGTTCCCAAACACAAGGTTGCACTGGGACCAATACTTCTCATGCTATTCATACTTTCCTTAGGCAGCATTATTAAAACAAACTTCATGCACTACATTTGCTATACAGATGATCTCTGGCTATATCTACCTGAGACCAGATGTCACCAATCACTTTGTTAAAGTACAGGTATGTCTCTAAGATATAAAAATCTGGATTAGCTGTAATTTTCTACGTCTAAATATGGGTAAACAGAGCTTAGTGTGCTTGACTGTCTAAATCTGAGAAATGTGGTTTCTAAACTGAATTTAAAGCCCTTCTTTAAGGGAAGGCAGTTTTCAAAAGTAGAATGGGAAGCAGAGTTTTTAAATCTCTCATGTGTAGAACTCTTACCAGTTTAAGAAAAACTAGTTCTTAAATTTCCATTTTACCTTACAGTTAGTACTAGAGCATGTGACCCTGAACCATCCCTTGTATAAGACCAGGCTGCTTGGTGACTTTCCAACCAGTCCTGGTGGATGGCTGCCTCTCCCTTAGCTTAGTTCTGTCTTTTCACACTAAAAGTGTCTTTTTGGGTTTTTTTTTACCCTTCCCACAGCTGTCAAGTGCTTGCTCTTAGGAAATCATTTGAATGTTGGGGTTTTCTCTGTAATACTGTAGGGTCTTGACCTCACGGCACAAAGTGCCTTGAGACCACTATTTTTGCACCATATAAATTAAATGAAACTGAACTCAATAGAAATGATCTTCCCACTTTTTTGTTGTTTATTTTGTGGTTGGCTTACAGCCAGATTATCACCATCTTCTGGCAGCAGTATTGTAACAAGGATGGGTAAAAAGAATGCTATTTGAAGATAATAATAGCTGCTGACCATTGTCTTCAATGAGTACTCCCTGACAAACCGTGGTCTCCCAGTAAGATAGTCCATTATCCAGGATATTAAGTCATCTCAGTCAGTTTACCTCTGAATGAAGGGTTGGATAGTTGGACAGTATAAGAGAAATCCGAGAATGTGATTCTGACAGTACCACTATCCTAAACCAGATGAGAGTAGTCCCTGTACAGCAGATAAAGAATAGAATCTTCTACACACACCTTCATTTGGTAAGCAAATTGATGTGGGTCTACTGAATGATGGACCTGAGGGTTTTGAAAATGTGGCTGTAGCCTTTCCAGGGTTCATGATGTCAAATGTTAGTATAATCAGCCTGAAATCATTCATATCACTGGCATGTGACTTCTTCTGGGCTTGTATAAAGCATGGAGTCTTTGCATAGGTCAGGACTTTACCTGGTCTCAGGTTTGTGTTGAATGTATGTTGAAATCTCCCCCAGTTTGACTGCATGTGCCCTAAGCATTCTTGAACACACTCTGTCTGGGCTAGTAGACTTCTTGATGCAGTCTTCTCATTCCTCTTTTGTCCAGATCTGAGGTAATAATAGAAGAAAGAAGAATTTTGAGGTCCTGGATGTGCTTCTATGTCTGGTGGGGGAGGTTAGTTGGTGAGAACTGTTTGTGTTTCTCCAGATGGTTGGCGGAGTTGTGGGGGTGATAACAGGCCAGGTGGCATGGACAGGGCAAGCCTGTTTAAAAAAAACAAAAACAAAAAAAAAGTGGCTAAACTGGTTTGCAGCACCGTGGCTGTTCTGTGATGATTTTCATCTTTTCCAGACCTCCTTCACATTGTTCTCCTTCAAATTCTGTTTCATTTTTCTTCTGTATGATTCCTTTGTCTCTCTCAGCCTTAGGTCCACCTGTCCGTGTATCGGCTTTGTGTGGTCTCTTTTTACTAATGAGGAGATCCTTGACACGGGAAACAAGCCTTGTTATTTAAAAAGCAGCAGTTTTATTGAAAACTAAAACATCCATACAGAAGTGGATGTAATCACTGGTATAATTTGAAACCTCCTTTGTCCTCAGTCTTTTAGCATACTCTAATCAGTAGATTCAAAGCAGTTCCCTAGAGCCTTCTTTGCTCGGAAGACCGTTTTCTAAGGTGTGGTCGTGGGTTGCCTCTGCACTGGTGGCTTTAACCTGAGACCAGGTTTTGAACTGATTTTCCTAGTGGGGCCAGGGAGTGATTCTGTTTTCATTCATCATATTAGCATACAAGAGATCTCTTGTTCTGTTGTTCCTGGTGGGGCTATTCACAGGTGGGTAAAAGGCAAACCAGGCTGAGTATTGTCTCACACAGTCTCTGCAAGCGCCCATGAAGGAATGTAAACGCCAACACCAATAACAATAGCGTGCAAGATCTCCATCAGCATGACATACGGTCAGAGACTTACAAGCAACAGTTTGATATCGCAACGGCAGATCTTGTTTACAGTCACATACCCTGGGTTGCACCACCTGTTGTTGATAAAAAACGTGCGAGAACCCTGCCTTTGCACTTTTCACTTAGCTTTGGGTTGCTGTTTTCTCTCCCAACAGATCAGCATTAGCTGAATTTTGGTGAAGCCCATTAAGCTACACTGTAGCTCTTTGGAGTCCTCACTTGGGCTGCCAGCTTGTCAGGTTTATTAACTAATGAGTTTACATTCCTCATGACATCTGAATGAATGGAAGCTGCTATCGCCACTGCTCAGCAGTATCATAGCCTTGAGCTCTGCTGCCTTAAAAGAGTCTTTTAATTCCTGTGGTATGGATTAAAGAGCTTGTGGTATGTCCCATTGTTTTCAGTGAGCAGCTCGTCTTTGGTATAAACAGTAATATTGCTACTGATTCAAAGGTGTTATATCCATAGCTAGAAATATATATCAAAGTTGTAGCTAGAGAGTATCAAATAAAAGCTTTTTTTAAAAAGTAACAAATATATGAAAGATTCAGAGCTACTGGAAAAGCTGCTACTTGTGTGGGCACCACAGAGCAAAAGTTGCACCATTTGAAATGTATTGACTGAAGCACTGAATCACAACTTCACTTTGATGGGAAATGTTCTCCGTTTCTGGTTTGCGTCACAATTTTGAAAGTTTACATTTTTAAATTTTCACGACCATTCAGAGAGCAGTTTGCCAGTGTTTGTCAACCAGAGAGTTTAAACGTTTTAAATTCAAAATCCTGCACTGTAGATTGCACCTTTTTAAGTTTCAAAATCTGTTCTCTTTCAAAAATTGGTGCTAGTGCTGTTGTTGCTGTGGGGGCAGAGCTCTCTGTGGGGTAAAGGTGGAGTTGACCTTTACTGAAAGCAATGAGCTTGCCATCAAGGGAGGGGAGACACGGTAAGGGAAGCAACTGTGTATGGGGGTGTGTGTGGGGTCAGGGCTGGGCAGAGGTCTGGTGAGTGAGTTAAGATACTGTGTGTGAGAAAGTGCAGCTATCTGACCTCTGACACATGAGGAGCTGGAAAGATCAAAGGTAGAGCTCTTTAAAGTTACGTGCATTGGTGTTTACAGATGCACTGATATAGAGGAAAACAAGAGAGTGAAAGAGAGGAGGATTTACCTTCGAGGACCAGTAAAGCTGTACTGGATATAGAGCAACAGTGAAATCTAAAAAAGGAATTCAGTAAAAACCCTATTCTGAGAAATGAATTCTCAAGGATATTTTCATAGATGCTGGCTGGATTGTCATTGGACTAGTTCGAAGATGTTGCAACAATACATAACCCATATTTGCCTACCACCCTCCCCCTGCCACACACAAATACAGCGTGTATGCACACAAACCCTCTGCTTGAGTCTTGCAACATGATGTGCCTCTGAGATTGTGTAGAGGTCACAAAGTCCCTTATCATACCTGTTTTTTCCTAGTGTATCTTGAGTGATTCTTGAGTGATTTGATTTCATTTGAATTACTTCATAAACGTGGATGAAGCAGGAAATGAACAAGAACAGAAGCTCTTGTGTTTAAAAATAAAAGACAAATGCTGTAGAGTTAGGATGTTTAAATACAGATGAATTTGGTGTGATTTGAATTTCTCAGGTAATTTTGTTATAGTTATAGAGGCTAACTAATGTGATCACTTCCAAATGCCCCGTGATAGACTGTATTAAACCAATTTAGCTGCCTATTTTTTTTATTTGTTTTTTTCTTGCTGATGAAAAGCATTGATTGAACAACCTTAATCTGATCATTTTCCTCATGGATGCAAACTCATGCAGTGCGTAGTCGACTCCTAACAGCTCCCCACACAACAGGAAGCCTGTGTTCATGCCAATGAGGGTTATGAAGCAAGGCCCTCTTACCATACGTCTGTCTACAGGGAAATTACTTGGTTACTCATAGTCAGTCAGGTTGGGCTAGAGAGAAGTGTTATTTATTAAATTAGACAGAACAGAAATAGCCTGCATGATAAACCGCATGAATGAAATTAGGAAGGAGCTGCCTTATCAACATAGGAAAGAATGGACAGGCAAACAATGGAAACGTCAGTGTCATTGGAAATGCAGTGTTGTGTTTGGTCAAATGTCAGATCAATAAGGTTCTGTGTTTCATCTTTACAGATAGCAATGGCAGAGTGCATAGCTTATGTTTTCAGTTTCTTTTGAGCCGTGATGTGTTTTGTTTTTTAATTTTCTTTTTTTTTGGTTGTGTTTTATTACCTCCACCAAAGGGCAGGATATGCCTAGCGCTGAAATCCGCTCTGGCTCCTACTTTTATCCCCCCGTCTCTACTGACCCACTCCTGTTTTCTCATAAAACTACTACAAAATGTGCTGCTTTTATAGGGTAGTCTGCAATTCATGAAAATAAAGAGAAAACTAGACAGTAGTACACAAATCATTGCATATGTGTATATGCATTCAATCTTGATATAAACTATTTATCTTTTGTTTTGAAGGAGAGCTCACAGTATAACCAACACATAACATAATACCTGTGAAAAATGTTAATTCACTTAGAAAACTGTCACCACAAGGATGCGAATGAGAGCATCGTTATTAACTCAAACTGAGAAAAGGGAATGTCAATTTCACAACAAACAAGCTAAGAAGTAAACAAGATGAATGTATGTATGTTCATGTATGTATGCATATGTAAGTATATAAGTGGGTATTTACGTTAGAAATCCTCAGTCCAGCCATTTGAGATGAATACTGTCAGTTTATCCAATAACGATAAAATAGAGTTTTCTATTTTGTGAGATTTAACTCACTAGGTTTCATTTCCTTTGCTCTCTTACAATCAAATAGCTTCTGAACATCTATTCTCATCCTCTGGTAAGTCTGGGGGGTTTAGGTAATACAGTCATCTGAGGTCTTATTGCAGCTATTCAGGGGCCAAACAGCCCTTTTTTGGGGAATCTGCACCACCCGGTCCTATTTAGAGACATAGTAGGCCTTTACGATGTTTGTCCACTTGTCAGTTTTATTTAACATGCTATGTGGGAAGACAATAAGAATGGTGCCAGAGGGGGTCAGTTGGCTGATGGGTGCACAGGAAAGCCTGATAAGCAGGATCAAAGTGTGGGAGATATTTGTACCCTGTTATGTAGTAAAGCAAAAGAAGCCCCCCCGCAGAAGTGTTTAAAAATGCAGATGTTTTTCTGCATTTTTTTTAAGCATGTTTTCTATATGGCATCTATATTTGTGCTGCTGATGACAAACATGATTTTAAATGATGAGTATATTACCGTTTTACGACAAATGGAAGCTTTTTGTAAAAAACTCATTTGGACTACCCTGCGTAACTAACCAGTGTAACTATAATGTTATCCTTTGTCAATGACATTTTTTTTAACCTATCATTATTTTTTATTGATATATTCTTTATTTGCCTTTCAAATTCATTTATGTTTACTTTTTTTTGTAGACGTCAGCTGAACTGAATTTTAAGCATTTCTCTATGTATGTGCCAGGTACTAATTTGGCTTAGCTTTCTCTTCAGGGTCCCTGTTAGCAGATCTGGAAAATGAGTCGTGACAAGGCCTCCCCTGACAGGTCCTCTATATGAAGAATAGTTTCAGTGCCAATGTGCCGCTCTGCTACACTAGCTGAAATAAATAATTGGAGTCTAATTAGAGATTTACAGTTGAACAGTATTAATTTTCAGGAATTCTGTTTTGTCTTGGGCAAATAACTGGATATCTGGAACAACTGTCAGAAGTAAAAAAACAAAGATAAATAAATAATGATTATTTAATTTTATTAAAAAATCTTTAATAAAAGTGTTATCTTGGAAAATGTATAGACCGCAACATTAATTGTGACATGTCTATGAGACAGAATGCACTTTATTGTCAATTCATGCAATTTCAATGACACAGCAGCTGAGATTTAAAAACCACCATGTTGCCAAAAGCAGATTAAAGTTCCCACTGAATGTGCTTGATAAAGAACTCGAAGGGATGGGACATTATGACAAATACCCTAAATGCCCTCAGCTAACATACGGACCAGTGATCTTATTTATCTGGATCTGTTGCATGTTCATTGTGTCCAATTCATGCTGTATGTAGGTTAAGCTTCGTGCTAGGTGATTATTTGGGAAAGGGGTTTTCTCCAGTTGGCAGAAAACCTCTTGTTCTCTGCACGCTGTCAACCGTAGCTTGCTATTTGTATTGAAGTGCTTTTCTGTTGGTAACAATGGCTAACAAAAGAGTGTTAGTCAATAGCCCACTCTTTAATCAACAGTGGTGAGCTCACAGGAAATGAATTTGAAGCAAACATGTTAAGGTTATAGTCTTCAGGGTTACTGTGTCCAACAGCAGGATGTTAAATCAATCAGTGATACATGGACAATATTTGGATGATCTGATATTTGAATTCAAATTAAATTTACTATGACAACTTGGAAGAACGGCTTGTGTTTTTCTTTATCTGGTTTCCAAATTTTGCACAATATCCAATGGCAGCCTAGTGTGTTCCATTAAAAGTTTTAAAAAATGTTTCCATGAAGCACAACATCCTTCAAGGAACCCATATTAGTTCACAAATCTTGCCAGACCAGAGTGAGCAAAATACAATTTGTGGGCTGGCTTAGCAAAGCCAATGCATCCTGCTGATAAGTGTTGCTTATCCAAAGAGCATCATGGTAGTTTGTGTGTTTGCGAACCCAAGACGTAGTCTGTCATAGTCTAGATCGTAATCATGTTTTGTTTTCTGTCTCTTTTGTGATTTAAAAACTCTGGAGAGAGATTTTAAAATACTTTAGACATTGGTCTCAGGTTCTCATACTTGAGAATTTGCTGCTTTGTGATCTACTTAATTGTAAACAGATGGGTTTTTTTCTTTTTTCTTTTTTAGAAAAACATGTTTTCATCTTGGACACTTGGACACTTATCATTTTTGTCATTTTTTCTAAACATGCAATTCTTTCATTCCTTTCCATTTTATTTTATTCATTTACTTATTTGGTATGTGGTTGGGAGAAGAGAGTAATAACAATACCTAAGTAGTTTATTATTGTATAGTTAGTCTTAAACCTAGAAGAAAATTCCTCAGTGAGTTTATTAAAATGGACCCATTTTGCTACTGTTACTGTTATAAACACTCATTACACTGAAAAATGCGACATTACTAATTATTTCTGTAATGCAATGGATGCTAGAAATGCACTCTTTTATTCCTACTACAATGATTGTCTTAATGATTAATATTAGATATTTTATTTTTCCATTTTGGACTTCTTATTTCTCAAACCTTTTTTAGATAATATGGCTAAAATCACAGGCTTGTATAAAGTTGTGTGGTGTTTCTGTAATCAGGTCTCATTCAGTCACTATAGTTCATGCCAACACCCCCTACATCTAGGCATGGGTTGTGGCTGCTGATTGGCTCTGAATGTAAAGGGCGACAGTTTGAGTCTATGACCGGTGTCTGTTTCTCTAAGTCAACTGCCACTACCCTGCTCTGATGTCTCGTTATAGCAGGCTGCTGGACAGTGACAACTGACTAGCTGGTTGCCCCTGCTGTGTGGCTCTGCTCAGTGATTTTCTGCTGCTGGGTTCTGCACCAAAAGTGGCTCCACTCCAACAAACTGGCATTCCTACTTCCCCTTGCAAAAGTGTGAGGCTGTGTCCACATTTAACTCTCCCTCTGGGCTTGATATTATATAATGTAATCCACTGGTGCTTTGTAGCTGAGACCCAAATGCATCAGTGCACCCATATGTGCTGACATAAACACCCACATTCACTCTGTGTGAATATTGACATGTAGCATAGGCCACATTCATCATTCAGAAGAGGAAAAATTAGATCGTCACTGTAGTGGGCAAAGTAGTGACAGATAATAATCAAAGTGTTTTCATTGAGTTTTCAGAAAGCATATCATTCATACAGAAAAACTATACCCAGACAGAGAGAAGAGAAAAAAAAAAGAAAAAAAAAGGGGGGGGGGGAGTTGCCAGTTATGGAGTAGACGGAAACTCATCTTCAAAATAGGAAATGAAAGGCTGCCAGACCTTAAAGAATTTCTTGGTGTTGCCCTGTATAGTAAATCTGAGATGTTCTAATTTGAGGTGTGCCATCACCTCCTCCACCCAGCGTTTATGGGATGGCGGTGTTGCCTTTATCCAGTTGAATAGAATCAATCTCCTAGCCAACAATGAGGTGAATGCTATTGCCTTCCTCTGAGAGGCTGTTAGTTGAGTTTCCCTCGGTGCCACACCAAAGATGGCTGTCAGAGGCATTGGTTCCATATCTTTATTATAAATGAATGAGAATGTTCTAAAGATGTTAGCCCAAAAGTCTTTCAGCCTGGAACAAGACCAGAACATGTGGCATAAGTTGGCTGGCACCTGTTTACATCTGGGGCAGGTCGGATCGGCCCCCTGGTACATTCTTGCCAGTTTCTCCCTTGACAAGTGGAGTGTGTAACACCTTGAACTGTATCAATCCGTGTCTTACAGATACAGAAGCAGAGTGTACTAGATCTACAGCCCCTCCCCAGTCAACCTCTGAAATGTCCAGCCCCAATTCTTCCTCCCATTTCCTTCTTACATTGTCCAGGGAGGGGGAAGCCACATTCTGAATATTTGCATATAGCGTGGAGATTGTCCCCTTAGCAGTCGGATCTGTGTCCATCAGCTCGTCTATCCATCCGCTTTGTGGAAGCTCGAGGGAGGGGCTGAATGACTTTCTCACAAAGTCCCGAACCTGGAAATATCTAAAATAATTAGTCTTGGAGGAGATTCCATAGTCCTTTTCCAGTTGAGCAGCAGACATAAAAGTACCATTTTTAAAAAGATGTTTGACACATTCCACCCCAGCTCTATGCCATTCCCTAAAGGCTGTTCCCCCAAGGGCTGGGGGAAACAAGTGATTTCCATAGATGGGAGCAGATAGGAGGGCGTTTCTGTTTTTAAAATGTGATCTGAATTGAGTCCAAATTTTCAAAGAATTAGATACCACCAGGTTGTTTGTGTAAAAATGTTTGCTCAAGGGTAGAGGAGCGCAGACCAGGGAGCGCAGGGACACTGGGCTAGAGACATACCTTTCCATATGAACCCATATTGGGGTTTCATCCTCATCTAACTCTTTGACCCAAAATAACAACTTATGTATATTAGCAGCAAAATAATAGTGCATATAGTTCGGCAGAGCCAGGCCTCCCTCTTCTTTCTGTCTCTCAAGAAACTCCCTTCTTATCCTGGGGACTGTTTTTTTCCAAATAAAGGCAGACGTACATTTGTTCAATTCCTTAAAAAATGATTTAGGAATGAAAATCGGTATCGTCTGAAATAAATAGAGGAGCCGTGGCATTATATTCATTTTAACAGAATTTACCTTCCCTGCTAATGATAAGGGGAGCGATGCCCACCTTTCCATATCTAATTTTGCTTTGTCCAGTGCAACTTTAAAGTTATAGTCCAGTAAATCTTTATACTTACTAGTTACATTAACACCTAAATATGTGAATCTATCCTTATGTATTGCAAAGGGATAGGCCCGGAAAGAAAGTTTCCTCGCCTGTTTATTAATGGGGAAAAGAACACTTTTGTCTAAATTAATTTTATAGCCCGACACCCTCCCAAAATCTTTGATAATACCAAGGGCCACCGGGATACTAATGGCAGGGTTTGACAGGAAAAGGAGGAGATCGTCAGCATATAAAGACAGCCTATGGTTTTGTGTCCCCCTTTGTATCCCTACCAATTCAGCAGCCTGTCTCAGCATCATCGCAAGGGGTTCAATTGCCACATCAAAGAGCAGGGGTGACAAAGGGCACCCCTGTCTTGTTCCCCGGAATAGAGAGAAGGGTTCAGATATCACATTATTCGTTCTCACCATAGCCTGGGGGCTCGAATAAATTATTTTAATCCACGAGCAAAATGACAGATAAGACAAATACAGAAGTAACAGCTTTTAATAAACTAAAGAAGTCACTTCTCTATTTTATTCTATGCATTGCATTGTTCTCTTATTTGCTTTTCACACTTTGAAATACTTGGATAACAACAAGATTTGTAACTTGTTGTTTTCTCACTAGATGCATAGGTATATTACTGTCAATTTATCTTATGTTCACATAGAATATGAATTATGTCTTATCTCTAAGCTCCCACTTATTCACTGCCCATAAGGAAACATTGGCCTCAGCTCAGCTGCGGGTGGGGATCAGTGACAGTGTCTGCAAAGAGTTCCTGGGATGGAGGTGGGGCTTTTAAAATGCTCACAGCATATGCAAGCAACAACATAACTGTCAAGTTATGTGAGCAGAGCACTGACAGCTGATGTTCACAACCGCCACTGAAAGGGAAGAATTAGTGTGTCTATAGTCATTTTTAGCAAGTGTGGAAGTTGTCTAAACTCTTACAGTTCTTTGAAGAGCATACAACTATTTTTTTCAGTACAAGACATTTGTATTTACTAATGAAAATATGTAAATGTAACATTGTTATCTACTGTCTTGACAGGGTTTTGTGTTGGCTGTGCTGAATTCTGTGCAGAAAGGATTGGAAGCTACTCCATCTGTTTAAATATTTTCTGTATCTTTTCCTACATCGTAAAATAAAATGCACACAAACAAGCACATACCGTTGTTTCACATGTGCATGCTGAGCGGTTATATACACAAAGGAAAAAAGCAAATGCTCCAACAAATCCTATACTGAGTTGATATAGAGAGACCTGAACTGCATTCATTCTTGTTATGAAAGGGAGTATTCCACGTGACCAGCTTTCATTGTGAATATTTTTGTGCTTTGTGACACTTTATTCTGTCAGAGCTCAGCTTTGCACCCAATTGACAAGATGAAGCTTATCTTGCACTTGAACAAAAGAGAGATTCAGTCTCTCACTTGAAGCTACTACAAAGCAATTTCCTTTTCACACAGGTTTCAACCTTGTCACCTCAGATACCTGGACTTGATCTTAGATGCCTTTTCACATGGTTGGAAAGTGTGAGGCTGCAGAACAAAGTAGAACGTTAGCTGGTCAAACTGTAGAAGGATTTTAGGGCAAAGGCTTTTAAGTCTACTGAGCACAGTGAGGTCGCGCTGCTAGGGAATCGGCACTTACAGCTGCAAATTTTTTGCAAGGAGCTTTCATCGTCTCCCACTGAACTGCTGGATCACGCTGCATGCTGCATATGTTTTGTTGCAATTTTGTTTTTCAGATTAATTCTAAAATTACTCAACCGCTATTGAGTGTCAGCATATTTCCTTGATAATTTCTGTATATATACCTTTGTAAATTATAAACATAATATTGAGTTAAAGTGTACTTGCTGTGTACTCGAAAAGCTGCTTTGTTTGAACTAATGATCAAAATAGGTTGAAAAGATATTGCAGCTTCTGTAGCAGGTCATTTACTTTAAATAGTCTCTTGCTTTTGCAAGGTAGCAAAAGGCCTCAAAGGCTGCATGTAAAGTAAGCCTTCTCTGCTGTCGAAACACGGCTCACAAGAGACCCGTCTGCGAAAAGCTCCATAAAGAAAGTATCTTTGACTTGCTAAATCTAGTAGAGTCTGTTCCCAAACCCCAAGTACCATTTGCTTGTTAGTTTGGGGCAGGTCAATGACACACGGCGTTATTTTAGAGGCATGACAGCGCAGTCCAGCAGGATCGGTTGGCTGTGGTGTACTATGTCTCCCCGATTCATTTCACTTCACACTGACTATTGCTTCATCAATCAGACTGCAGGCTGCACAGCTTATGTCAGTAATGCAGAAATAACAGATTGCTAAGGTCTGGATTTTAATCAGAAAAGAAAGGTAGGTACCAAGCACAGACGCTGCAGTGGGTCTCCTGTAACTGAGACCATTGGAAATGTATATACTGTGCCATTTTCCAGTTTAAGCTGAGCGAGCACCTTCACTCCCATGCCAGCTATTTTCCGATCCCCTTATGTAGACCAGATTTTTCCCTATGTTTGTTTGGTGATAAATATTGTCCCTATAAGGATAATTTTTTGCTGGTAAAGAAATAAACATGCTAAAATGGGGGAGAGGAAATAGCTGTACCACAGCGTTCACATATATTCAGATAATTAATGTAATACATCACCAAAAAATAATATTTTCACAGTTAAATTTTATTTTAGTGGCTCTATATTGTAGTGGTTTACAGATTGCCCTGATTCGATCCTCCCTGGTTCATCTGGTATAAAAAATCGACAAAACAAAATCAAACGTGGAGCTCTGTGCTGCAGTGACCCCTTGTGAATAAGGCAGCAGTTGAAAGTGGTTGTCACTAATCATTAATCATTTGGTTATAGCACTGAGGCGTCTTTTTATTACGTATACTCTTTATTTATACATGCTCATGCTACAGTATTGTTTGGTCTGGGATTTTGGTCCATTGTTAGGTGGTTGCTAAGCAACGTGATAAAGTCATAATTTATCGTGGCTAAAAAAAGGTTTGGATTTAAATGACATGTTATTGCAGCAAAATTAAAGTGTTACACTGCTTTTCTAAGCTGCTATAGGTTAATAAGAACAGAGAATTCTCTGAGGGAATTTCCGTGTCGCTACAGAATGAGAAAATTCCTAGACAAAAACAGGGAGGTGATCGATGCAGACATCAAACTTGTCCCATTCCCATTATCTGTACCTTTCTGAATCCCACAATGCCAGCTGTCTGCAGACAAGCAAACCATTGTACTCCTCTTTCTAACAAGCAGTCTTTCTAAAAACATGTCTGTAGCACTTTTCATAAGAGCAAACCTCTACTGCAAGCCTCTTCATCATACCAAGACATGCGGCCTTATATCTAGTTGTAAAGCATTATTGCTTTGCTTTTGAGCAAGATATATACTATGCAACAGAAAATCCCATTATAGCTTTAGGATTGGATTAAAAATCTTTTTTCTTACTGGAGAGGATTTCTGAAAATCTATGTCATTATTTCCATGTATTATGTCCGTCCCAAGGCAGCCCATCCTTAACAAAGGTCAACTATTGAAAGTTTATCTTCAAACAAGATAACATCTCCAAGGTTCTGGGGCGCGTTGTTATCTCAGACCACCAGCATGTTTTCTTTGATCTGACTCCCTGTGGGTCTCCCCATATGGGGGTGGGGGGAATGACAGTTTTCACTTTTCATTTCTGCCTCAGCAGATGACCTTCTAGTTACTTAAAATAGTGAGCCCTTGTCTGCTTTAAGGACGAGCGTCATTGGGGGGATTTTCCTAAAGCTTTGAAAATTGTAGTCATGTGCAGTCATGTATGTGGAGAAATGTGTTTCATCACTTATTACTTAGAGGTGAGATGTTTGAACTGTAAGCCATGAAAAAAAATAATTAAAAAATCGCATTGTAAGTAGTCAATAGGAGTAAATACAAGTATAATCTAGTGATTTTTTTCCCAGTTGGCAAAATGTCAAAGAACAAAGGCCTCATAAAACAGGGCTGAGGTGGGCTCAAACTGCCAGACTTTGAAAAAGCAAATGATTTCTGGTTGCTTGATCCTGTTTGCAGAGTGTTGACAACATCTACACAATACACCCTGCAGGGCATTGATCACCTGTGTGAAATGGCTATATAATGCCTGTCAGAGATTATCTTCTCTTTTTCGTTGTAGCGGCTCATCATCACAGCGGCATCCCGAGGCCTCCAGTTCAGCACCACGGGCAACTTGCTACCTGGGGGCTTTTGCAAGCTTCTCTTGTATCTCTACGCAATTACGTTTGATCTCATAGATTAAAATATGTCTGGGCGTGTCTGTGTTCTTTAGATTGTAATAGAAAAGAAAATATTTCCGCTCAGTACGAAAGTGTGTGTATTTTAAGATTTGCGTCATGAGACTGACGCTTCACAGTCAACAAATCCTTAACAACTGTTGATGATCGGGTTTTGTGTAGAACTTCAGTGCAAATTTTAGTTTGTGTTTTGGCATTTGCAATGTGAGTAGTGGGATTTTTTTATGTTTCAAATTCTGAGCATTATAATTAGGGTATGCTGCATGCAGCCTGAATTCCTTCTTTATCAATATTTTAATATAGTCCAAAGATTATCCTGCAGCTGCAGACAGCTGTTGGGGCTCTTTAAATGCACATTTTTTATTTTCTATATTATCATTTTTCCAAGCCACAGCATCCTTTATTTCTCTTTTTTGTCCATCTGCTGTGCAGACTTGTACACATCATCTTCTAACTTACCCCGAGTAGTTGATGTTTGTGCTAATCTTCAATATACATGCTTTCAGATTATCTTTTCTACATGACTGTGAAACGGTCAGTGGACCACAGTTTTCTTTCTGTCTGATTAGTCAATTCTGTGCCATTAAATTTTTTTACTTAAATTCTAAAATTCTCTCAATTAACCTCTTATAATTCTTAAATTTGAGACCATTCAGTGTCTGTGTGGATTCCGAGGTAGTACTGTGTGTTTCAAAGCAGTTCCTGACAACTTTGTTTTTGTGTTGCTTCTGCGAAGGAGTGACAACAGATTATTGGCTAAGAGTGGAGAAAATCAAGACCATGATAACTTAATTAGCTTAGAGACTTACAAGCTTACAAATACACACACATATACACACAGATGAACTCTTATGAGCTTATTCTGCTGGACGTTTTGAATGGTTGCTAGCAGGGCGTTAGGTTATTTTGGCCTTCATGCCAGTGAGGGTGGCAGACACGCTCAGCTCTGGTCTTGTCGCACGAAGAAGTAACAACAAGATCTTCTGACGTAGTGGTTGATGGAAAGGCCTGCGGGGCAGAAATGTTCAGTTTCTAATGTGATTTAGCCATCAAATGTGATCCTTTTTTAAGGGTTAATTGAGTCATGTGAGGTGCATTTAATTAGAGTTATCCGCATTCAAACGTGAGTTCTGTCATCAGCCGACAAAAGTATCCAAGCGCTTGCAAACTAAAACACGTGACTGAGCTAATAAATGATCTCCCTTATGCTGACAGCGTGATGAGATGTGGGTTGGAGCATAGCAACAGTACCTCAGGGCAGGTTGGACAGCACAAGGGTCCTCTTGTAGTCACCATTCCCTCTCTGTGAGCCGCTGGCACATTTGTTTGTCATGCGCTTCTCTGTGACAACAAGTTTCCCATGTCTTCTTCTCTATTCTTTGACTTTGTGTCTTCATTGTGAATTAGTAGAAAGATTTGTTTTACTCTCAGCAAAGTCCCTTTTATGTGTTTGATAAATGTTTTACACATCCACAAATTGGTCCCAGACCCAACCCCCAAACCAATTTTTAAGACAATCGTTACACTATATGGCTAAGTCTGTTTGTGTGTGTGTCTGCACACGTGTGTGTTGTCCTCTTTTCAAAACAGAAACTTTGATTGCTTGCATTTGATGTAAATTCTAGCTATCAAAAAAAAATAACATGGGTTACACTTTCTCCAGGTGGTCACTGCATTAATATTTGCAGTTTTTAAAAAACTACCTATGAATTAATTCAAGTGGTCACATGTTTGAGACTCTAAGTGCTTCACAGCTTTGACTGCATTCGTGTTGTGTGTCAGCTGAAAATGCCGATGAGCTGTACTTTGGCTGGCTTAAAGGGTTTGCGTGGAGGAGAATAACTGGCAAGATCCATGATAATGATGTAATAAGGATGTTTGGTCTGGCTGAGATAATGGATTTCATCTTGACTCCTGCTCTACACTCTGCCACATTTCAAGTTTTTGCTGCTTTATAGATCCATGTTTCTGCCCTGCTTCTTGCCCTTTCTCATCTTACTATTCACAAAAGCTCTGATGACATGAAGGATCTTTTTTGTTGTTGTCTTTTTTACTGCAGGTGACATGTTTGGTTAAGGTGATTTAGTTCTTATATTGGGCCACAGTAGTTGTGGAAATGTATACCGCCGTGTGTTTCTGGATGTAATACTGGATCGCAGTTATGGGCAATGCGGTTTTACTGTTACGTGTTATTTATAACTGCTGGCTAAGAGTAGGTGTTATAACGCATAGTCTCTATGATGGAGCAGCTGGACTGTGGGGGAGAAGGAGGGAGAAGGATAGAGGATGGGAAGCATAGCCGAGAGACGGTGGAGAGAGCAAACATTAAAGCTGGTTGTTTATTTGGGGCCTCTATTATTTACCCTGACAAATAAAGTTATGTGTATGCAGTGCTGTTGTATAGCTCTCCTCCTTGGGCAGCCTCTAGAATCAAGTGTGTCTTTATTCTGTTTCGTGTTTCTTTGAAAACTGCATTTAAAAAAAAAAAAAAAAATTCTAAGTAAAAGAATAAAAGTACTCATCTATGAACAGGTATTTAACAGGTATGCTTCAGACTTTGACTTTTGACAGTTTCAGCAGCACAATTGACAACATAAAAACTACAAAACAGTTCCAGCGAGGATAGAAATGATTTTTAAATCATTATTTTTAAACTGAGCTGTAAACTATTTTTTTTTTCTTCACAACTGTGACTGCATTTGTGCTATGTATTAATTTTAGACATCACAGATTTGTACATCTACAGTTCTGTGCAAGAGTCTTAACCCACCTCTTCTTTCTTTATCGTTATGATATTGTAGGAAAATGGGGAATATGTGCAGTTATTTACACCTATTTTCCTGCATTGCATCGACACTGTCAATCAAATGTTCTCCAGATAATAATGCATGATTGATCACATCCTGACAGTAATTTTTTGTGGTCATATTTCCATCAGTTTTGAAAAGATCCCCAGCGCCACTGACTGAAACGCAGTACTAAACCATGACAGAGCCTCCACCATGTTTTACATTTGGCTCTAGGAACTCAGCTTTTCCTCTCTCCACCATTCTCTGTACATACTGACAATAATTTGACCCAAAAATTTCAAATCTCCGTAAGACTTGTTGCCAGTGATTTCCAATGCAGTTTCTGTGTAATTTGGCTTAACTCAGCCTTTTCTACTGTTTCCCTTCCTTAAGAATGACGTCCAGCCTTCCACTGAGACCATTTCTGATGAGACTTAGTAAACAGTAGACAGATTAACTGAAGGGCCAGATGAATCTCTCAGGTCTTGTGTCAGCTCTTTGTGGATTTCTTTTTCTGTTTCTTAAGGATATGACTTTTAGATATTTCTCATCTGCTGCAGATAGTGTTTTTATAGGCATGCCAGGCCTTTTTTTAGCCTCCACTTGTTTCCTTAATTTTTTAAGGACACATTCATACCATGCCAAGATATGCCAGGTTTGTAGCTAATAACCCTTTGGCTACCACCTTGTTTGTCCAAAAATACTATTTTATGCCTGTCAAACTGTGTTGTCTTTGATGTTTTTTTAATAGATTCAACTAAAACATTTAAACTATGTTAAAAGCCTAAAGATCCAATTTTTAAGTTAAGTTGGTTCTTTGCCCAGTTGTCTGTTATGTGTGGACACAACACTGACTCATCCCTTGAATCAGGTGCTTTTTTGTATGCTTGATTCACAGGCTAGTGGCTTAACAAACAACAACAAGAAAAAAAAATTCCTCTGAAAATGGTCAAGTACAAGGGCAAGTATGAAAAATGAAAATAAAGCAGCCAGTGTCTTAAGGAAACCTTTGAAAGACCTTCAGAAATGCTGGATAACTATTGCTCAGCACCACTTTAAATAATTACAAGAAAGTAATAATTGCTTTTGCTCCTTGAAAGTAAAATATTAAGAAATGAGGGATGGTTCAAGACTTAAAATCTAATAGCTATACCTTTTGTGTCAATGGATGTTTTAAAGGAGAGCGCCATGTTACTGCCATACTAAATACTTTCCAGAACTCTTTCTAGTAGAACACAACATTTAAAGCCTGAAGGATAGAATATACGTCAAACTAACAGTTTGCATGAGATTAAGGGAAAAATCTATATATTTAATCTCCTGACTGTCAACAGCAACTGGTTCAGACTCAGGAACTCATTGAACTCAGTTGAAACTAATAAATATGATCTGGTTTAAGTATTAAACAACTGGTAAGCGGCCCAGCAGTCATGCTTTAGTACAAACAGATATTCAGTTCAGATCATGGTTTGTTTGTTGAATAATCGCTAATTCTTTCAGAAAGTTCACCCAGACCTTAGCGACCAGTTTTACCACTAAGACTAAGATCTGAATACCAGCTTTCAAGAAGCATTGATCTCATAACTCACTTTATAAAATTAGCATGTGTAAAATGAAAAATAAGTAAATAAACATCATGTGAGTATTGTTGATAATCGCATTAGAAAGGTTATCACGAGGCAGCTGGTCGGTTGAACCAGTCAGTGATAGTGCTTCACACATGTCTGTAAAGTCTGTACTGTGAACTACAAAAGCTTTTAATTTAGCATAAAATTAAAAAAAATAAAGCAGATCCAGTGAAACGATAAATAAATAAATAAGACGTGCAGAAGGAATGCTGGGTAAACACGCAGAAAGTGCGAGCAAATACTGTTGACAGATTTCTTTGTTCCTTAATCCTTCAAAGAGTATTTTATTCTGAGCATTCACGACCTTTACAAACAGTGTTTACACTTTTAAAGCCATATTTAAAGGCAGCTTGGATATTTTTCTTTAGTGATGAGACAAATCAGCCCTTCCTCATGTTCTAACAGCTATTTATGATCATTTAAATAATATATAAACTATGTGGAATATTTTGGTAATGCAAAAAGTGCTGGATTTGAATCTATAACTTGTCTTCAAACAGGTTGTTTTCATCATTTTACACTGTGTTAAGTGAATAGGAGCTGCTTCTGCTTATAAGAAGAAATGCATCTATCAGTCAGAAAAGCCTCTGTATATTTTGTCAAATAGCGGTTAGCAGTATTCATGCCGGATTAACGCTCGTGTCCCCCAAAAGACATTCAAAGTACTCGCAGTGTTACATGACATGTTGTTGCCGTGTTTCCTTTCTGTTTTGTATTCTCAAGGTAAGACTGCTCTGAATGGTGGGTGGCACTTCGGTTTCCTTACAGGAAGTGCTGACGTTAATGAATGGTAATTTTTCCTCAGAGGAAAGAGTGGGTGACACGAGTTCGTTGAATTAACGTGCCAGTTTATTTCGAGACCCCAAAACCTCTGAGCAGAGTTTTAAACCCACCCGTTTGTAACACTCTGTAAAACCCTGGTGTGACTGTGACGGGCTGAAAGAGGACATCAAACACACAGATGATGTTTCAGGGCCAGTGCAAGCGGGAGTTGTAGTGTTATTTATGTTCCCTGAAAGCTGGAATCTAGTGCACCTTGGCTCACAAGCGAAATTAATCGGACCGTGTCAGCAGAGAAGGATGTCTGTTATTTGGATTGTTTGGTCTCTTTTCACACATACGCAGAGAGTACACGCAGAGCTTTTCTCTATTTTGAAGCTCAGAGCTTTCTGGGCGCTGCATATCCCTGGGAGAACACTCTGTGAGGGTTTAGCTGTATTTCTTTTTTGTTGATTTGTCCTATAATCGAGACTTTTTTAAGAGCTCGTTGAGTGGTAGGGATACTTTGAAGCTTCCCCCTGCTTAGAAGTCAGTCTCCTACAAGGATTTAGCAGTTCACTTTAGCACTTTGTGTGACTGGCATTAATATCTGTGATATATATTGGTTGGACAGAGCCTGCTAATTTGCTTTTAAGACAACAAATGTTCAGTGGCTATTTCAATTCACCTGTAATCAGAAGAAGTGGGAATAAAGCAGTCCTCCTCATTATGTTGTTTTTGCCCTTTCTGGGGCATTATCGAGAACCTTGTGCAGCTGGTTTAAGAAAGGGATTTGATTTATTTGTTTTTAGCCGTTGTGCAATGCTAGCTGGAACCTCTTCGCTTGGATTTGTATCCAGGCGTTCTGAGCTCATAAATTTGCATTGAATCTGCACAGCGGGTGAAGTTGTTCATTGTGTGTTTGCCAGTAATGTGTGAATATAGTTGGGGGGTTTTTACTTAACTTGCCGTCCAGTTGCATTTTGTTTGGTATCTTAGAGAGCAGAAGCAAACCGTGGATGTTGGAAATAACTAATTTATTTAACTTCCAATTAATCAGTGAAATGAGAGGCTGGTGTTGGTGTGGCGTTGGATTGAATTAGTCGAACTGCTTTTCTTTTTTTTCCGTTTTGCGTGTGCGTCAGAGAGCGAATATGAGAGAAGCACAGGAAAACATTTACTGGCAGTACAGTTTGCAGTAAATTTATATTGGACAACAAAAAGCTTGAGTGACTGTGAGAATGGCTTTGAAGATGGAGCAAAGGTTATCCTTCTTTTCCAAAAGAATGACAGTACAAATAAAAGAGACTGGCAACTGATAATTTTTGATGGATGAGCGAAGGCAAAAGTCAAGTGAATTTGTGCGTTTGCTTCTTTATTCTCATAAACAAAGACTACAGATAAGCAGCAGGAACACTTTTGCAGTTCAAATAAAAACCGCAAATTAAGTTTTAGAACAGCCAACAGGCACAATGAACTAAAACATTTTATTTTGCAAATGCTGTGTTTGTCAGAACTTTTTTCCTATTTATCTGGATTATATTTTGCCCTTCCTTGTTTTCTGAAACGATATAAAAACGTGTGAGTCATCCAACTGAGATATTATCCTTTTGTATCAATTCCAAAGGCTTTTTCTCTCAATTAGTACTACTGTTTCCAGAAAACCAAGCCAAAAGTGCTTCATAGTTTCTGTTATGGGAAGAGAAACACATTAGAGGACATTAAGTATAAGGATCATTTTGAGCTACGATAATAATCTGCAGTAACTGCTTCAGTAAACCTCTCTGGTGGTATAAACAGCACTTTAGTCTCTCTTGCTGCACAGTGATTTTTTTCTGTTATGGCTGTGGGTAATTTATGACGTCAAGCCGCTGCTGGTATTAAGATGTGATTCTTTAATAACAAATCAAGGAAGGATTTCTAAGTAACATTTTTCTCCACTCTAACTTTCAGCTTGCCTTACAGTCTTGCAGAGGTTTCAGTAAGTTTACTTTAATTTGAGTCACAACACCATCAGTGTGCGCAGTATGTGAAAAGATGCACATTACAAGCAGAGCTGCAGAGTTGATGAGTCAAGTGACAAGTTTCCTATATGCAGTGACGAGTTGAAATATTCTAGACAAAGCCTTGAGATGAAACGGTTTGATTGAAGCTTCTGCTTTGAGAGAGACAGCGTTTTGCCTACACGCCTCAAGTGGAAGCAACTTTTTAAGGCATTAACGGCAGTGAGCTTGAAGAAAGAAAGGCAGGAGTGCAGAGGAGCTAAGAAGAAGACTTATCCAGACTGTAAAATAAAGATGTCACATTTTTGTCTAGAGCCAACATGTGGCGTCCTGATGTTTTGCTTCTTCAGGGTACAACCAACAGTGGTAGTTGTCTCAGTCATCATGATTTGATGTGTTTTTACATATTAATGGATGAAAGGCATGGCCTTTAGGTTGTAGTTTAGACAAAGCAACTGACATTTTTCAGCCATTTAACCCTCTCAAGGCAGGCGTTGCCGATTTGCAACAGTTAAAAACTAACAACCTGATTACCCCACATACATATTTTATGAGGTTTTTTTACTCAGAAGTACCACTGCAGGACTTGGTTGTGCATTAGCAACAAAAAGTTTAATTTGAGCCTGAGAGGGTTAAATGAAACCTGAGCGAACATTTATAGAGCCTCCCATTGGTTCAGGTTTGAAGCATGGCTACTCAAAATCTTACTTTAAAAGAGCTATTTCGACTGTGGTTTTACTCTGTGGTAACTATTATTGTTAATTATTGTTATCAATAACTTCCAGACTGGATGTTTTAGTAAATTATACAGTATATAATTTTTCAAATTCGTTAAGGATGTGGTTCATATTCTGACAATTTGCTTTAAAATGTGAACCAAATATGTTTTGCTCACCAAAATCTTTCAGATATTCAAGTAGACTGGCTTCAGCAGTATCCCTGTAGTGACAACTGAAGTGCTAACTAGCCGTGCCAAACAAGCTGTGTTGTTGTTTACACGCAGCACCCGTTGAATGACGCTCTTCTGTTAGCGGGTGATGCTAATTTATGCTCTGCAGTTTGTCGTGTTTTACAAACGTAGTATTTTTTAGCGCCTTTATGTACTGCTGTGGTTATAAAGTTGCAATGAACTCTAGTTTTCTTCTTCTTCTTCTTCTTTTTTTGTAGTAATCATTTAGGAAATCGAACTTCTCTTAATTCTCTCTAAATCTAATTTCTGGCAACACTGTTGTTTTCCCATAAATGTCTTTTTAAGTGCATCAGCTTCAAAATCCCCACATAGTGAAAGAACCTTTCAGGCTTGGGAAGAATGTTCAAAAATTATGCTATTATGTTGACATGTCCAGTTCATCTGGAATAAAGTCAAATCTGTTCAGTGGACTTTCCCTTTTTCATGCTTTTTGTTAAAGCTCTTGTCCTTGTGAAAAAAAGAGAGCTTCCTCAGAAGCGCCCAAGTTTGACTCACTTCCTCCTTTTGGTCTCTGTCTCTTTCTTTCTTTCATTCTCTGCCTCTCTCTCTCTCTCTCTTTCTGTCTGTCTCAGGTTTGTGGTGCTCCTTTTTAGAGTTTCCTGCTCTTACATGGTAACACAGAGCTGAAGGTAAGGTGGATTTTATTTATTTAATTATTTGAAGCCAAAGTGAGGTTGGTGATGAAATAGCAGTGACATGTTACAGTGAGCTTCCTGTACATGGAGGAAAATGGCAAAGGCAGAACGGCTGACTTGCTTTTACAGTATATTTCAGGTTCACGCCAGGATGTTTGTATATTGAGGTCAAAGTAAAGCAGTTGCTTGGGAGCATTTCACTTTTTCTTGGAGATGAGAACTGAGGTGCTACTGGTTGTCAAACCCTGTTTGCAGCCATGTCTTTAAAGATCTGTTGAACACACTAAAACACCAGTTTGTCCCACTGTCTTCTGGCAGCACGGCAAACACTCTTTTAAGCTGCAGCTCCCATTATGTTCAGCATTGGTCTATTTATATGTTTGTGAAATACAGGTTGGTGTAGAAAGAAAGTCCTACACCCACGATGGGTGTCACAGAAAGAGGTGGTAGAAATGTTTTGTGCTCTTCCTGTCGGCTCCTCCTCCAATCAGCTGATTTGCAGTTTTGGGCTGATGCTCTCTGCTGATTCCTTTACAGATAACATGTGTAGGTTATTCATTTAAAAAGCACTTGACTGTCTTTTCAAAAATCTGTCTTTATGCCTTGTGTGTGCTTGTAGTTTTCTTTCACACAGGCAATCGGAGAATAGTTTCTTGACATTTAACATGCAAAAAATGCTTATAATGCTTTTATTTTATTTTTTTATAACTTTTGCTTATTTTGAAAATTTAGCTGTAAAGGTCAGCAGGTGAACTCTAGGACACAATGAGAACCATAAGAGCACAGGAACAGTAGAATAGGCTTTGTGTCGCCAGATTGTGTCGACAGATTGAGTGGAATTACCTTTTTGACCCTATTTCACCTTGGTATACAAAGACATATAGTCAGTTAGCGAGCATGCATGTGAGCCCAGCTATTAGGCATTTATGACATCCACATGCACAGGAAAAGGCTTTTGAGTCGGGTTTTTGTTTTGTTTTGTTTTTTAATCAAGTTAATTTATTGTCTAATTGACTCATGTTTTCTTGTACAGATGACAAGAGGTCACTTGTGGAAGTCATGGGATATTTTTGTGCAGGGAAATGGCTACCGTTATTATGCTTTATCTGTAGCAAAACACGTTTTCACATGTTTTTTATGAGGGAGTGCAGACTAACAAGGTAAAAAAAAAAAAGCACTCTTCAATCGGTATAACGTTGACAAGATATGTGACAGAGACATAAGCTACAATGGAACAAAAAAGAGCAATGACAAAGAAGAGGATGAACATTTTTTCCTTTATTGTTTTTGTTTTTTTGTTTTTTGATGCAATGTGTAGTATCAATTACATGTACGTGGATATAAAAACTATACATGTACTGTCAAGCAGAACCACTGACACCACAGGCACCTACAAATACACACACGCACACGCAAACACTCACACATACACCACAAACTTCCCGCGTACTCATATCTCTCAGTCTTTTACTGACAGTGACTGTGCCAGTTTTGAGAAGGGTGAGTGGGTGTGTTGACTGGAAACAAGCAGCAGTGACCCAATACAAAGCCCTCTCAACCAAGCCATAACCCTCAGTGTGGAGTTGTTGGCTCCACAGAGGAGCATGTTTAAGTCCTCAACATGTTCAGTGAAGGAGAAAGCGACCCAAGCGGGCCGGGCAAGTGACCTGGATCTTCAGTCGTAGAAGGAAAACAAAGACGTGTATTAGTCACTTCATAAAGCGGACTTAATCAAGGTATAAGAAGATAGAAGTGTTTTAGTCATTTATTTACCATTAAAACTATTTTTATCTGTATGACTGACTCTTTTGGGAAAATGTTAAATACTTCACTTAAGTGATGTTCTTTCCCCAGTACATTTAAAACCTTTGTAAAGCTGCTAAACCCACATTGTATCCCAGCTTGCATCCGACAAACGCAGCTTGTATCCCCGATATTAAAAAGTATCTTTCTCAAGGATTAGAATGATCAGAACAACACTTCTGGAGAAGTGAGACAACATTGTTCTCGTGCACAATTTTACAGCAAGTTACGAGTGTTTGTGGCGTGTTTTCATGTGTGTGGCAGAAGATGGGAAAAGATGCGCAGAGTAAAATCCATGTAAAATAGCCTGGACTACTTACTACTGCAGGTGAATCCAATTACCACTCGGTGGAAACAATTTGAATTTAAAAATATTAAGTTATAACAAGTTATTTTACATGTGGTATCTGGGACGTCTTCTGTGCTTTTGCAGAACATTACCAGCTAGGATTAAACACCTGAATTGAAAGATGAATTTTTGGCATAAATGTTTGTAACTTTCTATCTGTGTAATATTACACTATACTTTAAATGGCTTCATAAAGTGGCTTTTATTCCTTTTAATTGTGTCATGCTAGTTAATGAAAGGTTTTTAGGTTTATGCCAAATAAACATGTTGTTTGTATCATTCCCCATACTTTAGCTGTTTTTTTTTCTTCCTTTTTTAAAAACAAAACAAAAACAAAAACAAAAAACCCCCCAAAACTCACCACCCTTCATATTCTTGACAAGCTATGGTTGTTGTGCTGATTTCTGCAGTCTTTGTAAAGGTGAGACACTTGGCAAATAGTAAAATGAAAGCGAAAGTTTCATAAGTTGATCCGAAGTGACCTGAAATGATCTTATTCTCACCACTTTACATCCCTTTAGTTACTGTTTTCAGTATATGTGTAACATATGTATAGTAGTGTAACATATGTTCCCTGCACTCTAATTAAGAATTCTCCCCTTTTTTCAGCTTAAGGGTGTTGAAGATGGCGGTGTGGATCCAGGCCCAACAACTGCAAGGAGATGCCCTCCACCAGATGCAATCTCTGTACGGTCAGCACTTTCCAATTGAGGTGCGACATTATCTGTCCCAATGGATAGAGAGCCAGCTCTGGTGAGTTTATTTGATGCACGTGTGACCAGAGAATGTAAAGGATGTTAAAAAAAAAAATCCTAATCCTATTTTTGTAACATTTTGATTTGTTCTGTTCAACATCTTACAATTTATCGTGTGTGTTTGTGTGTGTTTGTGTGTGTGTGCGTGTGTGTTAGGGATGCCATAGACCTGGAGAACCCACAGGAGGAGTTTAAGGCCAAACGCTTACTGGACAGTCTTATACAGGAGTTGCAGAACAAGGCTGAGCACCAGGTTGGGGAGGATGGTTTCCTTCTTAAAATCAAACTGGGACACTATGCCAACCAGCTCAAGGTGAGGCTTTTATTCAAACGCCGCTGCATACTTAATATAGTTCCTATTTAGTGCTTAGTTACCTGGCAATAGCTATTAAGCAATAGCTGTTGTGTTTTATTTAGAGTTGCTTGGCTTTGATTTGCAGCGGGTACATGTGTATCAGCTGTGGCTTGTTTGTCAGACCCTGATTTGATCATCTGTGGCTACAGAAATAAGGAATGGAAAGTACTGGTACTCCAAGTACTGGGAATGTCAAAAACAAGTCATTCAAAAGCAACTCTGAATGAATAATAAAAACAAAACGTACTAAATCTCAGTATTACACCTACCCAGACTGTAGCACTGTTTTAAGAAGAGCATAAAATTGTTTACAGTGTCACAAAATGATGTGATTGATGTGATTAGAAGTCACAGCTGTTCAGCTTAACTGCCTCCCTTACTGTAGTTCTCAGAAAGAGCACATGTTGCACAAAATGTTTTAAGAACAGGTTGTATCCACTGAGAGGAAAACAACAGGACGGCTCGAGCGAGGGCCTCAGTAGCTAGCCAGCTCTGCTATTTATGATCGAACTCCCTCTTCACAGATCTGTTCTTCTGTTTGTTTTCTCTCCTCCCTGAGACCACGAGGAAAAACAGGGAGAATGGGGCAGGCTGCGCACATCACACTGCAGTCCTGAATTCCTACCACACTGTTTCCCAGTTTATGGCGCTGAGCACATGTGTATTCGTGTAGTTGAGAGTGACATGTTAAATGTGTCACTTGGGTTCCTCTCTTTCCTGCAAAAGTCAAAAAAATGCAGATATATAGCTACTGTGAATGATTTCTCTCTTTCTGTGTGGTATGAAGTGAAAGCAATTCAACTTGAAACTTAATTCCTTCACTTAAAACAGGAAACAACAAGAGTATCACCCGCAGTTTTAAACTGAAACAAGATTTTGTTACACTGTAACAGACAAACCACTTAACTAGGCGTATACTAATGAGTCATGGCCCTATATGAAGTGTGCTCATTAACTTAATAGGTTTTGGTGTGTCTGCAGTGTTAGCTCCAGAACCTTTGATTCTACTAAATTGGCGAGCCCTGTGTGCAGAAGCCGCTCTACTCGTCAAGAGCTAACAGGCCTTAACACAGCTCATGTGCTCCTTGTCTTTCAGAGCACGTATGACCGCTGTCCTCTGGAGCTGGTCCGATGTATCAAACACATCCTTTACACAGAGCAGAGGCTCGTCCGAGAGGCTACAAACGTAAGTGGGATTTGTGTTTGTGCATCGAACATGTATAAAAATAAATAATTTCTGAGTGTATATGTGAAAAAGTATTTGCCACATTCCAGTGTGTTACACTTATATTTTCAGATCGTCAAGCCTATTTTAATATTAGACAAAGAAAAATACAAAATCCAGTTTTTTAAATGAAGATTTTATTTATCAAGGGAGTTAACCAAACTCTTCGTGACCCTATGGCAAAATAACCCCACCCCCAGCTTGTAAAATCACGATTTAACTGTGATTAACTGCTTTTTTTTTTTTGGAAAGCTGACACATCTTGCCACAATCTCAAGAAACATGAGAACAGCTGAGAAACAAAGTCATTGACATCTATCAGCCTGGAAAGGGTCGCAAAGCCATTTCTGAGGCTTTGGGATTCCAGCGAACCACAGTGAGACCCATTATCCACAAATGGAGAAAAATTGGAACAGTGGTGAACCTTCACGGGAAAGGCCGACCTAACAAAGTTACTCGAAGAGCGCTTCGGGACTCATCCATAGGGTTCTATAGGGCCAGGAGCTCACAAAAGAACCAAGTACAACAACTAAAGAGCTGCAGGCCTCGCTTGCCTCAGGGTCAGCGTTCATGATTCAACAATAAGAAAGAGATTGTGCAAAAGTGGCATCCATGGGAGAGTTAGAAAGAGAAAAATTACTGTTGACCAGAAAGAACACAAAGGCTCATCTCACATTTGCCAAAACACACTTTGATGATCCTCAAGACTTTTGGGACTGACGAGACAAAAGTTGAACCGTCATACCGACAGTAAAACATGGCGGTGGTAGTGTGATGGTCTAGGGAAGCTTTGCTCACTTAAATCCATTTAGATTTATGCTTAAATGCTTCAGTTCAAAGCAAACAAACCATTCATGCTTTAAAACCCTCTAATGTGGCTGAATTAAAACAATTCTGCAAAGATGAGTGGTCCAGAATTCTTTCAAAGGAATGTGTTTTTTAATTTACTCAGGTTGTCTTTGTCTAATGTTAAAATTTGTTTAATGATCTGAAATAGGTAAGTGTGACAAATATGGAAAAACCAAAGAAATCAGAACAGCAGACACACAAACACACCTGTGGCTTCATAGCCTGCAAAACACAAACTACATAATGGTGGCTGATTCAGAAAGTGGATAACTATTCTCTGTTTCCTGTATTTGTTTATCCTAGAGGGTCTCCTGAGTTCATTGTATTCGAACATTATAAATGTGATATCGTACCACAGCCAATGCAGTCATGCTTTAAAATGGCCTTGTAAAACCAAACCATTTGTATTTCCCTACTTTAACAATGCAATATACAGGAAAGTCAGATATTTCACACTTTTATAACATGCAGCGAGTTATAAAACCATAAAGCCAGCCGTGCGTAAGACATCTTCATTGAACTCCTGTGGTGAATTGATTTTCAGTCACAACATGCCTTTTCTGTTAGTGGAGTTAATTTTGGCCCGTTCGGTCTGAACCTTTAGGTACAGTAATGCACTTTTTCAAATTGTGGTGACCTTGCACTCTTCCTGAGGATGCAAATGCATTTTTTCCTTATCAACTTGCACCGTCGCCACTATCCTTGTGTTCCCAGAGAATTTTTACAGTTAAATAGTGCAGGTGCTGGGGTCTATCCATCAGTCAGTGCATCATGTTAGTTTTGGTTCCGTAGCTGTCTGTCTCTGTTTGCTGGTCTCTCAATCTCATATTTTGTAATTGACAGTCAAACTCTCCAGTGGGTGGAATGATGGACAGCATGTCTCAGAAATACCAACAGATCAACCAGGCTTTTGAGGAGCTTCGCTTGCTCACCCAAGACACTGAGAACGATCTCCGCAAGCTCCAGCACAACCAGGAGTACTTCATCATCCAGTACCAAGAAAGCATGCGCATTCAGGGTGAGACCAGAGGGCTTGCGTCTTCTTAGCGCTGCACGACCATAATGACAGAATCAGTTTTTGGTACTGCAAATACCAAAAAACATATAATTAATGTTTCTAACTGTTGTTAGTCATTTAGATTTGCTGCTGTACCATTTTAATTCCTTGTTGAATCAAGAAACAAACTCTAGTTTATCTACTCTGTTCGTTTGGTGAGCAACTTGCTTAAAATAGATCCTTTTTTTTTTTCCAATTATGCTGCTCCCTTTTGGTTAATCAATCTCACTTAGTCTGTTGTGTGCCACATGTCACTGTCCAAATTAAATATAAAAGATAATTCTTCATACAGCTATCTGAATTTTGTGTTGAGTCATGTAGATTAACAGCAGGAAACTGACAGCTTCTGTAACACTACAGATTTTTCACGAGTGCTCCATGTGTCAGACAGAAAGCATCGAGCTTTTTTTAATATCTGAGCTATGCAGGAGGGGGAGGAGGGGTTTTTACTGAGTAAATCATTATTCCTCAGATGGGATATGAATATTGCATGTGCACAGGTTAGAAATTGTTACTGCTTCTCTTCTACTCCCTCTGTCTTTAACTTGTCTCCCGTCTTCAGCTCAACTGGCCAGCCTGGCCACACTGCCCCCTGCTGACCGCCAGCTACGAGAGCCTGCCCTTCTGAGCAAGAAAAACACTGTGGAGGCATGGCTGACGAGAGAGGCCAACACACTACAGAAATACAGACTGGTGAGACACACTTGCACTTACTTATTTCGTTCATGTGTGTGTGTGTGTGTATCAATGTGTAAATTACACTCCATAAAGATAAAATTAACTAGACCACATTGTGGAATGAGATCATATCACTGCAGTGCCAGTGCAGTTGCCAGATTACACCCATCCTTGAACTGGGCCTTGGTTTTGATTTTAAACTATACAGAAAATCTTGGACAGCTGATAAAATCTCTCCACAGACAGACATATAAACACCTGGCAAAGAAGTTGAAGCCAACTTTGTGGTAGTTGCTGCTACAGCTGTTGTCTCCCAGACATTTTATCATGATGACTGTCACACACATACACACACAAAGCTGGTGCTGCGTTTGCTTTTTGACTTTAAGTAAATAAAGTATGGTATATGTAGATAACACTACACCCACAGTGAAATCGGCCATCACTTTGATTTTAGTTACAACCCTGTAAAGTTTTGTGACCGCACCTTGTTTCGAGGCAGTCACATCCAGACGGACATGCAGAATGAGCAACTGTTCTCTGCAGCTTTTGTGGTAGTTGCAAACATTACACTCCCTAAGTTAAGTCTTTACCCCTTTAAAAGCGTAATAGGAGTAACCCTTGATGCTTTTTTCTGAACTGAGCCATTTCTCTCATATTTCGGGCCTGTTTATAGCATAAAATGACTCAGTTTGCATCAGAATTAAGTGAGCATGGTCTCTGCATATGCAGGTATACTTGGAAAAACCTAGAAACTCTTTTAATAGTCGTCAACCCACACTTTTATTGACATATATACTGAGGTGGCAAAAGTAAGAGTGAGGCGGAGGTCACCAAATGAGGAAAAGAGTCTCTCGATAACCACAGTTTACTTCGATGACGCACAAATTTGTAGCTCACACACAGATTCACAGAAACATTTGACCAAAACTTGGTTCTGGTGAAGTACATGTGTCTTGCTTGCTTGTGTGCAGGACCTGGCAGAGAAGCACCAGAAAACACTGCAGCTGTTGAGGAAGCAGCAGACCATCATTCTGGATGACGAGCTGATCCAGTGGAAGAGACGGCAACAACTGGCAGGCAATGGGGGACCGCCGGAGGGAGGCCTGGACATCCTTCAGTCCTGGTGAGTTGCTTTTTTTTTCGCTCTACCTCCCACCAAGATCACAGTAACTAGACTCTCTCACAAGGCAAAAGGTCACAGGTTTAAAAGCTTGCTTTGGAGTGGTCCTGTGTGGGGGTTTTTCAAAGGTTATTGGCAGGCATAGGCTGTCTTACTTATTTTCTGTTTTTTGCTCTAACCCACCGTCAGGGATCCCTGGCTGTGAGCCCTTTACATTTTTAAAGGCATCACTTATTCAGCCAGATCTGAAAGTTTTAGTAGTGTCAGCTACTTAAATTCTGTCTAATATAGCTGAGCTCAGCTTTCAGGAGTTCAAATTAAAATAAGTAATGGTGAAATATAATATTTCTGGCACTGGTCGTGTTGATCTTCAAGTGTTATTCTTACTTGTGTGTCTTTCTTGTGGATGCGTGGCTGGATTGGTGCCAGGTGTGAGAAGCTCGCGGAAACGATTTGGCAAAACAGGCAACAGATTCGGAGGGCCGAGCATCTCAGACAGCAGCTGCCTATCCCTGGACCTATTGAAGAGCTCCTCAACGAACTCAACAGTACTATCACAGATATCATTTCAACACTGGTCACCAGGTGTGTTTGTGTGTTTCAAGTTTTTCTACACATCAAAGGCTGCAGCACCTGGCATGCTTATGTGTTGTCTGCAGGTTTTATGTAGAGCTGTGCAGATCAGCTCACTAGGAGTCGGGGGGGGGAATATGTTAGAAATATGTGGAACCACTAATGTGCGCAGCTCTTGTTCGTGTTTGTCTTGCTGTTGGTCCTTAACTCCAGCCGTGAAGAAGACAGTAGCCATTATCTATACAGAGCTCTGAAGTGTTAAAAACCATACATACGATCTCTGTCTGCTCAAGTCGGATTTTTAACCAGGCAGCATTAAACGACTACACGGCATGTTTACACTCAGGCTATGTGATATTTTTTGGACTTTATGCAATCACGTCTGCATTTGTTGAATAATTCCCATAATTCTCCACTCTGCATACTCTAATACGAACACTGAGGGAACATCAATGAGGGGTCATAAATGGCACATTAATCTTATCTACAACTTTAATTTATTTTGTGAGTGTCGGCCAGTGTAGGCGCTGGGCGGATCTTTTTTGCACATTGAGGAATTGCCTTTTATGCACTCAGATTACTGAGTGCAAAAAGGGCAATGAAAGGGCAGGTCTACTTGTGCAACTGGTATTGTGGTCAACAGAGTGAGAGATGTCATCTATTTGTAAAATGAAATTACTCCGACATTCAAAATTATCCATCAAATAATGTAATTCAATCCACATGCAAAAATTTTGTTGAAGTTTGGGTTTTCTTGTCTCTCTCTTACACTTATTGTGTGAGTGTTAAAGCAAACATGAGAGCTCTTTACCTTGTACTTAAGCTATAATCCTGATGCTGCCGCAGCCTGTTGTGGTAAAGAGAGCTGAGCAGAAGGCAAAGCTTTGCTGGACAGTCTGCTTTCCTTCCCTGACCTATGGCCACAAGCTATTGGTAGTGACACACATAACCTTCCTTCAAGGGGTGTTTGGGCTGCCCTCAGATATGTCAGACATGTCTTCTAGATACCCCCTTTTTGAGGTATTTTGGGCATGCCCCACTAGGAGGAGATCCCAGGGCAAACACAAGACATGCTGTAGAGAGCTGGAACGTAAATGTCTCTGAAGAGGAGGAGGCGGTGGCTGAAGGGAGGGGTGTCTCAGCATCTCTGCTTAGATTAGATTACTGCAACCAGTTAAATAGTGAAAAGTGAATAGGTGGATGGACTGTTCTATGGTATCCGATAATGCGATAGTGTGGAGGTACATTAATACACATAGCACTGGTAACTGTAGACATCAATAATCCACCATCAATACCTCTTTTCTCAGGGTAGCCCTTGCACAATTTAAGCTGCATAACTGTTACCAATATCATATATTACAATAACCTCGATCCATAGTGCTAGAGTCTGGGTGGTAAAGGGAATTTTCCATTATGGACTTTGGCTAACTGCCCCCAATAATGACTCCCACACTCCCACATAGACAAGTACACTGTACACTGTATTAAACTGCATAAACAAAAGTCAAAAAGTGGGGTTTCATTTACTGTAACCTATGGGGATTATACCTTAAAAGTTAGATTAAATTTAGGATTTGAGTTTATATAATACAGAATAATGAGTGTGAAAGCAATGCACTGAGCATTTGCGTTTTAGATTTCATGAAATACGTACGAACCCAGAGACAAAGAATGCAACTATACAGATATGCAGAAACAAAAAGCATACACTGTTCGAGAGCTTAAAGGGAAGGAAGTGCACAGGGAACTTGTTTTAGTCCATTATTTTAAGCCCCAAATGCACATATGCCAGGGTCTTTTAGTCATCCAGCATCTCTGAACAAGAAGTATTCTGAAGTTTGTGACAGTGTCCTCTCTCACTTTCCTAGTAGATTCCCTGGAGGGACCCATAACCCACTAAGAAGTCATGTCATTGTCACAACGATTTTTGACTGGCTACAGACAAGTCTGAAACAAGACAGTAATGCACAGCTATCAAGCACAATATAAATGCAGATTATGTTTCCTCCTATCTTTACTCCTAGGAGCCCCGGGAGGTTTCACACTGGCAATTGCAAAGTGCGGTCTTCTCATAACCACTTAGTTCAGCAGTATTTGTTTGCTTTCAAGCTTCCTCTGAGCCTGCAGGATTAATCATTACGCTGATTCTGCTGTTATCTCACTTCTTGGTCTCTTTAATGTTAATGTGGAAATCAGAAAACGGCCACACCGCCATACAAAAGAAGCACCAACTCTTTAAGAAGAAAGTAATTGTTAACCCTGTCGGTTAACTTGAAAGCGATTACTTACATGACCTTCAAATAGTGCGCAAGGCAGCAATAAAGGTCATTTTGAAAGGTTAATGTTCTCAAGCTTGCAGGTCATTAGAGCATAAAGAGTTTGGAGTTTTTATTAACAAAACAAAACAGTTTGCTGAACATTACCCCATCATTACCCTATCATAAAACATGCTCCATCCTTTATATGCTTAAAACTTTTTCCTTAAACAATTAATGCGGTAGAGAGTGCACATACATAATCAGAATCAGAATCAGAATACTTTATTGATCCCTGGGGGAAATTATTTTTTGTTACAGTGCTCCATTATAAACCAACATTAAGACAAGACAGACAATACGCTAACTAAGAATAGTACAATATATACATATATATACATACATAAGTCACTCATAAATAAATAGCTCAATAAATAACAGGTTCTGCTGCAGTGAGGTTACTGATCTCCTAATATTTGTTCAACTCTGCCTTTCACTAAAGTTCTCTAAACTACAGCGATACCAGTCTTTCTAGCTTTAGATCATTGACTCGTTTGCATGTTCTTCGTCCCTTCTTTTCTCTGCATGCTTAAGTGTTTCTCACAGTTTCCCACAGTCTAAAGATATGCTTGTATAGGGCTGTGCGATATGACCAAAATCTCATATCCCGATATAAGAATTCTATCGTCCCGATAACGATATAAATCACAAAAATTTAATATTTAACATTTTCTATAAATTCTGTGAATCTCGGGCAGCTCGACTTGCGGGAAGTGTTTTCAGCTGCGCGTCCTTTACCCGGAGTGTTTTAACCGATGCATGAAACTATACATTTTTAGACATAAGTTGTAATGGCTGCCGTTTTCTTTGTATTTATTACACGGCGTGCTGCGAGTTGCCTGTTCTAACGTTTGAGTCTAAGGTTTATTTTTTAGCACCTGACGGCTCTTTTTTACTTCTCATCCGTAAATAATCTGCTCTTTCACGTGATTCAGTTTATTTTGAAAAGTCTCAACAGGATCTTTATTGTGAAAGGTTTATGTCGAACATAAACAAGCGGACACGTGAAGGTGTTACCGTCACTGTTGCTAACGACAACGCATAAAACAGGCGCTTGTCTGTCAGTAGTGTGGTTATTTACATATAAGAGAAAGAGAGAACTTTAAGAAATTAATATAACCACTACAGTGACCATCAGAACGATGAAAAAATATTGCCGTAAACAGTTTATTTTGCGACACCACGAAACAAACGATAGCGTAAAATGAAACGATAGATGTTTTTATATCGTCATCCGATATATATCGTTATATCGAACAGCCCTATGCTTGTAAGTTAACTGGCAGCAGGTGTGGATGTGACTCTTAATGCTTACCGGTCTCTCTGTTAACCCTGTGATGGACTGGCAACCTTTCCAAGGCCTACACTACTTCCTCGCATGTGTCAAAATACGCTGTCTTGGCTATTAAAAACATGTTACAAGTTCATGGTCATGCAGCTTAAGTAGGATGCGTTTGCTTTCAAGTTGCATCTCAGCTCAAAGTAATCATTAGGTTGTGTTATTGGGCCAATCACACAACAGACAGTAAAAGCAAAAGAATAATTTCATAAGAGACCTGTTGTTTTACTGAGCAGTGATTACCTTTATGACCTCTATTAGTGGGAACAGTTACAAATAAGGTCATTTTCACCTTGTGAAGTTTCATTTTCAGGACAGAGTTTGCAACATTCAACACCAAATAATTTTAACATGTTTTACATCATAAAACATTCATGCTGTCTTTTTTTATGCTTTAAGCCTGTTTTATCTTTTATTCAGTGAGTAGACTATAAGCTTAGTTATAGGACAAGTGACTTTTTAGTGCACATTCTCAAAGTTGTCAGTCTTCTTTCTACAGAACGAAAGCAAAAAGGTTAAAAAATCCACAGTTGAAAATTGTGTACATAACCTGCACAACTGGAATGGAAAGTTAACTGTTTCCTAAACAATTATTTCGGTTGAAGCTGCAAATACTCAGCAACAATTTAAGACCGAAGTAGAGCTTATAATCTGCAATAATCTGTGCAGCTGTACTAAAGTTCACTAAACAACAATGATACTGATCTATTTTGCTTTTGCTTGGAACAGATGGAATTTGACACTGACATATTTGCAAACCCCAAGATTTCCTCACGTACACTGTTGGTTGTTCATGTGACACTGATACATACTACTAGAGCTGTTATTTGACAACCCGTTAATTAAATGGACGGGTGGTTGGATGTCGCTTTAAGATGTGCATATAGTGGCAGTAGGTATCTGATGATAAAGACTTTTGTCACACTCTAACTTCCACACTCTAACTGTCACTCTTCTATCCACAGCACATTCATCATTGAGAAACAACCTCCACAGGTCCTTAAAACCCAAACTAAGTTTGCCGCTACAGTGCGCCTTCTAGTGGGAGGCAAGCTGAACGTACACATGAATCCCCCACAAGTCAAAGCTACCATCATCAGTGAACAGCAAGCCAAGGCCCTCTTGAAAAATGAAAACACAAGAAAGTAAGTTTGGTGCATTGGTGCAAATGGACTAGTGCTTTTCTGCTGATCACTCAAAGAGCTTTATACAACATGCTTCATTCACCCATTCATACAGCATATACATACATCCCCTTTTTTTTAAACGCTCAACTTTTGGCATTCCATCTTCCTTGACAGAGAGAGAGATAACACTGCAATAAGTTACCATAGCGCAATTAAGATAAGCGGTTTGGTTTTCTTCAGAGATTACGGGATCCCATGATGAACTCTGACCTAGTGTGTTCCGAGACCTCACCACAGAAACATGGCTGGAACTTGAACAATGTCTAAGAGGAATCTATGGTGTGGACACAGAATCCGCATTTAGCCTGTTCCACAGCCTTGTTCCACATTCCTCCTAACTAATAGAAACCTTACAAGACTGTAGGTCTGCCAGGCAGCTAGTGGGAAAGTGGCTGAGCGGCTACATCTTAGCAAAATCTACAGAGCAAATCTACATACATCTGCTGCGTCTCATCTAAACCACTTGTCGAGAGACTTCTGCCACAACGTCTCGCTCAAAAGCATGTGACTAAAGAGGGACGCCACATGAAGTGTAGTCTAGTAATGCTAAGCGTTTTGTAACTGCATTTAACAAACCAATTCAACAAACCAGCAGTGTGCGCATGTCAGTAACTTAGTATGTAGGCAGTGTCTGAGGAAGTGAGTAGTGAATGAATGTAAAACCAAAAAGCACGACATAGCTCCGCCGGTTAGTGAGGAAGTCGAAGAGATAGAAAGTGAGCAAGATGGTCTTGCTAGGCAGCTTAATAGTCTCCTGAGCCCAACTTGCTCAGGTGTGGTTTCTATCCAGGTTGTCTCCACCCACTAATTTCCAGGAAGAAATAAAAACATGCAGGCTACAAGGAAAGACAACAAGAAAACAGCCCTGAACCTGCCATACTTATGTTTAGTGTTTACTGTTTAGAGAAGACTAATGGTGGTAGTTAAACCTGCCAATTATGCACGCAATACCCCCCCTACACACACACACCTACCAACCACTCCCTCCATACAAAACAAAAAGCTCCTGCTGTGTAAACATGCATTTGTAGATAACATCTAACTTTATTGTCTCTGTGTTTCAGTGATAGCAGTGGTGAAATTCTTAACAATAACTGTGTGATGGAGTACCACCAGACTACGGGCACTCTGAGCGCCCACTTCAGGAACATGGTAAGTATGAGCT